>NC_063368.1:21695222-21735056 GCF_021869965.1 Rhincodon typus
AACCTTGTCTACCATGCAGAACCTTGTCTACCATGCAGAACCTTGTCTACCATGCAGAACATTGTCAAACACATTGTTGAAGCTCATATAGAAAATGTCTACTGCTCTGCCTTCATCAATCTTCTTTGTCACCTCTTCTAAGAAAACTCAATCAAGTTAGTGAGACATGATTTTCTCTGCACAAAGCCATGTTGACTATCCCTCACGATTTTCCAAATACATGTAAATCCTGTCCCTCAGAATTTTCTCCAAAAACTTACCCACCACTGATGTCAGGCTCATCTGGTCTATAGTTCTTTACCATCTTTCTTAAATAATGGCACACATTAACTAACCGCCAGTCTTCTGGCATCTCACCCATGGCTATCAATAATACAAATATCTCAAGAAGAGTCCCGGCAATCACTTTCCTAGCTTCCCACAAAGTTCTGGGAAAATCACACCTGATCAGGTCCCAGGGATTTTATCTACCTTTATGTGTTTTTAGACCTCCGGCACCTCCTTTTCAGTAATATGAACTCTTTTCATGGTTCGTAACAACTGGAATGTCCAGGGCAGCAGAAGCATGGGAACACAATCCTTTCCAAGCCATTTGCCATCCTGACTTGGAAGTATATTGGCTGTTTCTTCAGTGTCCCTGGGACAAAATCCTGGAACTCCATCCCTGACAGTGCTTCGGGTGTACCTAGAATGTGGCCTGTAGCACCTAAAGATGGCACTTCATCACCACCTGTTTCAGGGCATTTAGGGATAAGCACCAAATTTTGGTCCTACTGTTGACACTTACATCCCATGAGCAAATAAAAAATAAAGTGAATTAAAATATATCTGTCTGCAGAGAAATTGTGGTTTCTGTTCACACTTCTCAGTGGGTGGGGTGGGGTTTGTTGCTGTAAATGGTGAGCTCAGATAATAAATCTTGGCAGATCATGCCCCTAAGTACATTTTATGCTGTTACAGTTAGTATCCTAGTAAATGTGTGAGAATGCTGAAATGTTTACAAAGTTTGTCTAAATTGCAAGCAATGAAAAGTTTGTTTCTCCTTGGTTTTATGTGAATGACTCATTTTAAAAATATCTATTGTCGCAGGCTCATCAAAGTCGTGTGACGGTGGTTGCATTCTTTATTATGCCTGCACAAACCAACAACTTCAATGTGGAGACATTGAAAGGGCAGGCAGTTCGTAAACAGCTATGGTGAGTAGCTTCGATGGTAAGGATTTAAGTGAAGTGTTGATATAACTTAAAGGTTGATATTTGCAGCTAGGTGAAGTTTGCTCGCACTCTGGGGCTCCCTTTCTCATTTTAAATCTGCCATGATCACCTGTCTCCTTAAAATACCAACCTTTTACCCTGTCCTTTATTAATTAGTAATTACCACATCTATTCCCATTTTTTCCTGAAATTCGGAGTCTTTTCAATTAAGTTTCTGCTTCTATCATTCCAGAAAAACTCATGCCTGTGTCACAAATTACATCCAATGTGAGTTTTACAAAATTGAAGTTATCATTGTAATTATTTTGCTATAATTTTGATTGTGGACTGAAATGAGAAAAAACACTTTTGCAAATCAAGGATTGTGGTAAGGTTTATTGCATGTTTTTAGAACCAGTTAATGATACTGTTTGTAAGTACTGTTTACATAACTCTTTGCTCAACTAGTGGAGAAGGTTACTACACACGAGCTGGAGTGTGCACAAATGGAGAGTCACTGGCAGCAAGGAGCTGATTACTCTGTTGTTTATAACAAAGTCTTGCTGCCTGCCAGCAACTATGTTATTAGCTCCCCGAACCCATGGCTGAACATGAGCTTAGCTCCTGGCTTCACAGAATTTCCCAGAAATCTTAAGGAACTAAATGTCTGGTGAGAGGGAGGATCTGAAGAAAATCAGTATTATTTTTAAAAAATTGTGTATGAGAAATTAATGGGGTTAAAGGCTGACAAATTCTCAAGGCCTGAGAATCCACTAAAGGAAGTGGCCCTGGAAATATTGGATGCATCAGTGGTCATTTCTAAAATTTTGTAGACTTTGGAGAAATCCCTATAGTTTGGGGGGGGGATGGTGGCAAATATAACCCCACTATTTAAGAAAGGAGGGAGAGAAAACATGGATTTTTACAGACCAGTTTGACTAACATCTGTAGTGGGGTGACTGCTAGAGCCTATGATCAAAGACATGATAACTGGATTAAAAACTCGACAAGCATTTATGAAACAGAAGTTATGCTTAACTGCTGGAGTTTTGAGAATGTAGCTAGTAAAGCAGATAAGGGAAAACCAATGGATGTGGTGTATTTAGATTTCAAAAAAGATTTCTGATAAGATTCCATATAAGAGGCTAGTGGTCAAAATTAAAGCATATGGAATTGGGGGGTTAATTCCAGCATGGACTGAGAATTGGTTGATAGACCGGAAACAGAGATTGGGAATAAATGGATCTTTTTCTAATGGTAGATGATGGTGAGTGGTGTACAGCAAGGATTTGGCCCCAGCTATTCACAATACGTAGTAATGACTTGCTTGAGGAAATCAAATGCCATATTTCCAAGTTTACTGATGACACAAAACAGGTGGGATTGTAAATTGTGAGGGGGATGCAAGGGTGCTTTAGGGTGATCAGGATAAGTTGAATAGTACTATTCTGTAAAGATAACCTTTTGCCTTAGAGAGTGGTAGAGGCAATTTCCATACAGGTTTCAGAAGAGAGCTGGATGTATATTTGAAAGTGATAAGTTTAGAGCGCTATGGAGATGGAGCTGGAGAATAGGACTAGCTAGGTAGCTCTTTTGACATGGTGAGTCAAATGGCCTCCTTCTGTACTGCAAGTGCTATGAGTCTATATTATTGGAGAAGCCTCTATATGCTTTACATTATCCTGTGTGCATTCATATGCCCACACTGTGCTGTGGGCATTCTATATTTCTTAATATAGATTCTATATGTAGTACATTGTGCAAATTATATGCTGCTTGAAAGTCTTTGGGTGCTTTTGAATGAGAATTTTGTCTTGCTTTTTCTTTGCCCTCAGGGATACAGCAAATGCAGTGAAGGAGAAGTTTGGAAAGAAGTTGTACGAATCATTGTTGACGTAAGTATTGTAGTTCATGAATGACAATAGGAGATTGATATTAGATTAGACTACTAGAGCTGAGTTAAGATAAAACAAAATATCAATTATAACAGACAGCCCAAAGTTTTGCTAGGGTTCATCCGGTTTTAAACTTACACTTTGCACCTAATGTTCGGTGGTAAACCATTTTGTTCATGTTCAGATTTCAGTGTTTCCACTGAGCATTTAGCACATAAAGGGAAATGGACAATTAATAGGGACTGTGAAATAGGTAAAAATTATGAATATTTTTCAAAAGAATTGTAAGGAATCTCAACCTATTAGCTACTTTCGCTAATTTGTAGAATGGTGGAGGGTGAGGGGAGCAAAAACTGATAGGTAAACATTGAGATTCCTTGAGTAAGTGAATGAGGGGTCGACCACGTCACACCATCGATCTGGTAACTCAGAAAAGCCAATTCCTTGCCTGGATTGAACCTGATTCTACATCATTCTCAGTCAGTGCATCCCAATCCTAAGCACTCGCTTCGAAAAAGTGTTTCTCATTGTGTAGCCAGTTTCTTTAACCTGTGTCCTCTTGTTGTTAATCCATCCACCAATAGAAACACTTCTTACTTATCCCCTCTGTTCAGACTTTTCATGATTTTGAACATTTCGACCAAATCTCCTCCAATCTTTTTTCCAAGAAAAACAGTCCCATCTTCTCCACTTTATTTGTGTAATAAGGATCCTCAGGGAGAATACTTGTGAATCTTTTTTACACTTTCTCACAAATTTCTTTTGTATCTTTGTAACTGGATTTTACTATTGTACCAATATATTGCACCAATGTGTCTATGTTCTTTTTGAAGTTCTCTGCAATCTTCTTCCAAAGTTTCCAAGTTTTTGACCTTGACAAGCTTTGAAATTGTGCCCTGTACACCAAAGTCTAGTTCCACATTGATCCCAGGGGAGCCAGAGCTCCTTAGACAGCACCTTACAAACCCATGGCCACTTCCATCTAGATGGACAAGGGTAGCAGATACATGGGAACACCACCCTCTGTAACTTAGTGTCCAAGCCACTCATCAACCTGACTTGGAAATATATCCCTGTTCCTTCAGAGTCGCTGGGTCGAAATCTTAGAACTCCTTCTCTAATGACGTTGTGGACAAATAGACTGCAGTTTTTTTAAGAAAGCAAATCACCACTACCTTTTCAACGGCAGTTAGGGATATACAATAAATACTGGCCCAGCCAGTTACATTCAAGTCCTATGAATTCCTCAGTATCACTGAATGTCCCCTGTGCAGTCTTTGTAAAAGACAGTATAGATCTTTTGTATGTGACCTCTCTAAGGATACAGTGTCTTTGTCATATTGTCATTGCCACGTACATTTCCCAAGACCTGTAGGTATGGTTGACATCTTGGCATATGTGACAGGTGTAGTCAGGTATCCACTTGCTTTAATGGCTTTATTAGTTAGACCTTGCAACTCACAATTGCATAGCCTTTGGTACTTAAATTATCATGATCCTTCCGCAGCTGTTGATTTATTTAACCTCAACTTTGATGACCTTGTTTCCTTTATTATCTTCTATCCTGATGTTCCCTATCATAGCCTCTATCTCTGCTCCCTCATTTCACTGGGAAAACGCTTGCACATTAACGTGGAACTGGCTTAGTGATCCACTGACAGACCTGCTTGAGTCTTTGAAAATATCATCTCGTCTCACCGTCATTTACTATAAACTCTCATGATGCCAGAGTGAACGTGTTAATCTTTTTCTCCATCACCCAACACCTTCTTAAATTTGCCCCGAGTTCATTCATCCTCTAACAACAAATATCCAGAGTTTGTGGACTTTTTGACAAGTATCCCTTTTTTGAACTCTGTAATTTTTGTTATAATCAACTATATAATTTTTCAGCAGCGTGACTCCAATATTGTCCAACCAAGTTTAGCTGCCCTTGTCTGGATTTGCTCTTGCTTGTTCTGCTGATGTAGAACATTTGGCAATGAAAATTAAAGTACACAATTATGACATGCAAGCAGATTTCTGAAGCATTGACACCATGCTTGAGGCAGGTGGCACCTGTGCAGGATGGATTAGAGAGCCAAAACTAATGACTTTACTGGGAAATTTACTAGTGCTGTTGCGGGAAAGTTGAAGCTTGGATTGGCAGGGGGATGGGAACCTGAGGCAAGCTCAGATTAGAGAGAAGTAGAACTGTTACAATGAAGCAGAAAAGTAGAAAGCAAAATTAGAAGGCAAATGAATCGCCAAAAGGATCAGCATAGGGAATAATGTAGAAAAAGCATAATTAAAGTCACTCTATTTGAATGCTTGCAACACTGTCAAAAATGTTGATGATTTGAATGAACAAATTGAGGTAAATAAGTATGATTTAATTGCCATTCTAACAACGTGGCTACAGGATGACCAAAATTGTGAACTGAATAAGGACATTCACCAGTTAGGACGTAAAGGCCAAAAGGTAAATGAGGTGGAGTAGCTCTACTAGTAAGGGATAGCATCAGTACAGTACTAAGAGACTTGGATTGAAGGATCAAAATGATGAATCAATTTAGTTTAAGCTAAGATAAGGCGGTAGAAACATTGTTGGGAGTTATTTATAGAACATCAAACTGTAGCATTAATGTTGGGCATGGTATAAATCAGGAAATTTGAGATGCATGTAATGTAGCTAATATAGTAATAACGGGTGACTTCCATTTATCCGGAGATTGGGTTCTCCAAATCGGGACTAATGCTATGGTGAATGAATTTCTGGATTGTATACAAAATGTGTTCTGGAACAGGTGACGAGACAGCCAAGAATAATTCTGTTTTGGATTCAGTGATGCATAATATGTAAGGATTAAGGCAGCACCGTGGCTCAGTGATTAGCACCGCTGCATCACAGTGCCAGGAGCCAGGATTTGGTTCCAGTCTTGGGCGACAGTCTGTGTCAAATTTTCACAGGCTCCCCATGTCCCACAGTCCGAAGATGTGCAGGTTAGGTGGATTGGTGATGCTACCTTGTACGTATTGACCAGGGATGTGCATGTTAGGTGAATTAGCCATAGGAAAAGTAGTGTTACAGTGATAGGGTAGGGTGGGGGTTCTGGGTGGGATGCTCTTCAGAGGGGCAGCATGGACTTGAATGGCTGAGTGGCCTGCTTCCACACTGTAGAGGTTCTATGATTCTATGAATTAATAACTTTGTTGTGAAGGAGCCTTTAGGAAACAGTGATCATAGTATCATAAAATTTCACATAACGTTTGAATGTGGCATCAGTCATATTGAAAGTATGGTCTTAAATCTGAAGAATGGAAATTACAAAGGTGTGAGATGCAAGTTGGCCATGGTGAATTGAAAAGAAAATACACCAAAAGATTTGATGGTAGACAGACAATGGGTAGTACTTAAATAAATGCTTTGGTTTACGACAATTTTATATATTCTTCTAAGGCATTAACACCCAAAGGGCAATGGAAGCAGTGAAAGATAACATTAGATCGAAGGTAATGGTTTATTAGGATGTCAGAAAAATACAGTAAGGCTGAGGATTGGATTCCAATTTAGAACTCGGCAAAAGAGGACTAAGAAACTGATTAAGAAAGGGACCATAGAATATGAATGCAAACTGTTGAGGAGCATGACGATGGATTATAACGGCCTCTTCACATATGTGAAAAGAAAAGGAAGAGATTAGTAAGGGCAAATGTGAGTCCATTGCTGATGAGGGCAGGAAAAGTTATAATGAAGAGCGAGGAAAAGGCGGAGCAGTTAAACAGGCAGCCCAGGAACTTGTGATATTGAGAAGCTAAAAGAAATTAGTATTCGTAAAAAGGTAGTACTTGAAAAGTTAGGAAGATTGATGGTTGATAAATCTCTTTGACCAGATGAACTTTATCCCAGTATGTTGAAGGAAGAAGCTAGAGAGAAAGTCTTGAAAAATTAGGGATGACCTTATTGAAACTTAGAAAAAAAGTCCTTATAAGGCATGACAGGGTGGATGTAGATGATTCCCCAGGCTGGTGAGTCTAAAACCAGGTCCCTTAATTTTAAGATGAAGGGTCGGTCATTTAGAACAGAGATGAGAAGGGATTTCTTCATTCAGAGGATGTGAATCTTTGGAATTCTGTATCTTAGAGGGGTTGTGGAAGCTCAGTCATTGAGCAGATTCAAGGCAGAAAGTGATAGGCTTTGGAAAGTTAATGACAATGAAGTGTATGGAGATGGTGTAGCAAAATAGCATTGATGTTCAAACGCTAATCCCATTAGCTCATGGTGGCAGGATTAAGAGATACAGTTTTAAGGTTATGGGAAAGATATGGTGGTGTGAGGCAGAATGTTTTACGCAGCATGAGGGAATAATTGGAATTTGCTGCCTGTGTGGAAGGTAGAAGCAAAAATGAGGAAAGATCTCACAAGGAGGTTGAGATGCACTTGACAGAAATGAAATTTCAAAGTTGTGGGTATAGAGTAGGAGAATGGACAAGATTAACAGGACTAGACAGGGTAAATGAAGGTAGGATGTTCCCGATGACGAGAGAGTCCAGAACTAGAAGGCTCAATCTATAGAGATGGCTAGGCCATTTTGAACTGAGATGAAGGGAAATTTGTTCACTCAGATCATGGTGTGCCTGAGGAATTCTCTGTTACAGAAAGTGGTAGAGGCCAGAACATCAGATGTTTTCGAGAAGGAGCTGGATATAGTTCTTAGGACTAATGGAATCAAAGGATTTGGGGTGAAAGCAGGAACAGAGTACTGAGTTGGATGATCAGCCAAGATCATGTTCAATTGTGGAGCAAGCTTGTAGGGCTGAATGGCCTACTCCTGCTTCTGGTTTCTATGTTTCTGTGTAATAGGACGGACTAGATTGTGTTCCCAGGAACCTTCTGTGTTAATGTCACTTGACATCGATTTTCCTTTCTCTGTGTTAACTTGCATTTGTAAGAAAGGTTGGGAAACCTACTCGGCTTCATGGGGGATTTCTGAGGGATTTAATGTGCCTCTAAAAGACTTAGGACTCACTCCCAGGAGCAGAAAGAGCTGCTGACCAGTCAAAGACCTGAAGCTCCCCACTGCCTCCTCATCGTTGGGATCTGCTTTGAGTTCTTCACCAGCAATCATTGCTGAATTCACTAGCGATCATTGCTGCATTCATCAGGGATCATTGCTGGATTCACTAGGGATCATTGCTGGAAGTCTGAGGTAGTGGCAGGAGGATGTGGGATTATCAGTGGACCCCTGCTTCCTGATGCTGGATCCCTCAATATGGGGTGAGGTGCTTGTCATTGAGAGGTTCCTCTGAGAGGCGCTGGGAAACCTGGCCAGTTTGCTGGGTATCATTTGGGAGGTGTGAGGAAGTTTTAATTCTGTGAAACACCCCTCCATTCTGCTAGGGTCAGGGTTGATTGGTATCAAGTGACTCCTTATTGAGCCTAATTAGATCTGTTCGTCAGTGCTGGGATTCCCAGAGTGGACCCTTCCTGCCCCCAATTAACTGGAGACAATTTTCCTGACACCATGAGCCCAGTGCAGGCACCACCTGCTGGTTCCCTGGACCAGGGCTGAAACATACAGCACAGTGGGTGAACCTGTCCTCAATATGTGCAAGAAAATTTAATCATGGAGGTGACCAATCAGAAGAAACTCATCCTGTAAGCAGAATGGACAGAGTTGATGAGGATCTGCTATTTCAATCACAGGCTGATTATCTCCTGTACTTGCTGCAGTTAGGTTCAGCCGACACAAGAGAAAGGCCTCCGATTGGATGAGCAGTGAACAGTTAAATAAGCAATGCCAATGAGGGAGTCACTGGACATTTTTCTGTCATGGGCTGTGGGTGAAATAACTCCGTGAAGGCCTGTATCCTGTCACCAAGTCACCCTTTATTTACACGTGCATAGTGCATGGCACTGACCCAGCTCCCTCAGAGCCAGCTCCTAGACTGAGCAGAGCCCTGACACTCTTGTTTATACCTGTCAGCCAGGACTCCCTGATTGAGGCTGTTAACCTGATCTAATTAGGGAATTAATATTCTATGAGATCCACTAGACTGACCTTGTTTCTAATCCCTACAGTGGGCACTACTCCTTACTGTATTGGGCTGGTGCCAGTTGCCAGAGTGGCATTATGCAGGGCTGAAGAATTGTCTGCCATATTCACATGGGGTAGTGTGTTTGCTGGGGGCAGAAAATTGCTCCAACAAGTGGGGTGTGGGAATAGTTGGAAGCTGCAAGGAGACTTGGGAGAGATGAAGTCTGAAAAGGGGATGTGGGGGAGAGGAGACTGCAAGTAGACAGTTTAAAACTTGTCAACAAAGAAATACTCAGTTAAGTAGGAGCCAAAAAACTTTAGATTACTGAAGTGATGAATTCTTTACAGATACACGTGTAATCGGGGACAGTATAGGAGAATAGACGTCGTTCTCTCTGGCAAGGATAGAGAGGCTGTGCTGCCTTCCTGGTGCCTGGGTTCATGATATCTCATCTGGGCTGCAGAGGACCTTAGAGTGGGAGGGGAAACACCCAGTTGTCATGGTCCCTGTAGGTATCAACGATATAGGTAGAAAGGGGAAGGAGCTCTGCTAAGGGACTATGAGCAGCTAGGGGCTAAATTAAAAAGCAGAACCAAAGAAGTAGTAATCTCTGGATTCCAACCTGAACCACGAGAAACTGGCACCGGGTCAACAAGATTAAAGAGGTAAATGGATGGCTCAAAGATTGGTTTAGGAGAAACAGGTTCAAATTCATGGGAGATTGGCACCAGTACTGGAGATGGAGGGAGCTATTCTGATGGGACGGGCTCCACCTGAATCCTGCTGGGACCAGAGTCCTGGCAGTTGTTGTGGATAGGGCTTTAAATTGAATAGTGGTGTTTGCGTTCAGTTGTATGGAAACTTAGAGAAAAAGTTAAGTGGGGGTGCTCAGCGAAGGTTTTTAAAGTTTTCAGAACAAGTATTTGGACAGAGACTATGGAAAGGTTCAGTAATCTAACTTCAGGCACAGTAGATAAAGGGACAACTGTGAGAAGGTGGGACAGTCAACGCAGGACTGAGTGTTGTGCTTAATTGCACACAGTATACAGAACAAGGTAAATGAACTTGTAATGCAGATTGAAATTGGCAGGTATGATGTTGCAGTAAGAAATGAAATTACATCAACAGCAAGAAGTGATATAGAATCAGAAGGCATAGAATGTGTGTGGGTAGTGTTGAGAAACCACAAAGGAAAAAAGACTCTGATGGGAGTTACGTACAGGCCTCCAAAAGTAGTCACGTTGTGGAGTAGAAAATAAATCAGCAGTTAGAAAAGGCATAAGAAAGGCACTAATACAGTCATGGAGGACTTCAATATCCAGGTACGCTAGGAAAGTCTGCTTGTTTGCGGATCCCAAGAAAAGGAATTTGTAGAATATATACGAGATGGTTTTTGGAGGACCTTTTGTTAGACCTCATTAGGGAACAGCAAGTCTGGATTTGGTGATGTGTAATGAGGCAGGAGTGAAGGAACCTCTAGGGGACAGTAATCATAATATGATAGAATTCACTCTGCAGTTTGAGAGGGAGAAGCTTGAATTCGATGTAATGGTGTTACAATTGAGTAAAAGTAACTACAAAGACTTGAGGGAGGAACTGGCCAGAGTTGTTTGGAAGGGGAACCTAGCAAGGAAGATGGTGGAGCAGCAATGCCAGGAGTTTCTGTGGGTAATTTGGGAGCCACAGCAATAATTCACCCTAAGAAAGAAGGAACTTACTAAAGGAAGGACGAGGCAACAATGGCTGAAAAGTGAAGCCAAGGACAGCATAAATGCAAAAGAAAAAGCATACAATGTGGTGAAGATTACTAGGAAGCCAGAGGATTGGGAGGCCTTTAAAAATGAGCAGAGGACAATTAAAAAAGCAATAACGGAGAACAAGCTAGCTAAAAATGTAAAAGAAGATTGCAAGAAATTTTTTAGATATATAAAAGGAAAGAGGCAAGAGTGGACTTTGGACCACGGGAAAATGAGGCTGCAGAAGTAGTAATGGGAAACAAAGCAATGGCAGAGGAACTGAATTGGTACTTTGCACCAGTTTTCACAGTGGAAGACACCAGCAGCATACCAGAACTTTAGAAGAGTCAGCGGGCAGAGGTGAGTGTAGTGGCCATCACTAAGAAGATGATGCTGGGGAAACTGAAAGGTCTGACGATGGATAAATCACCCAGACCAGATGGACTACATCCCAGAGTTCTGAAGGAGATAGCTGAGGAGATTGTACAGGCATTGGTGGTGATCTTGGTGGAGTCAGGGAGAGTTCCAGAGGACTGGAAAATGCCTAACGTAACACCGCTGTTTAAGAAGGGAGGGAGGCAGAAGACAGGAAACTGCAATTCCTACCTTGTCTGGCCTACATGTGACTCCAGACCCACAGCAATGTGGTGACTCTTAACTATCCTCTGGGAAGTAAGGGATGGGCAATAAATGCTGGCTTAGCCAGCGATGCCATCGTCCTGTGAATGAATGAGAAAAAAGTTAGCCTGACCTTGGTTGTAGGTAGGTGTTTCGAGTGCTAAATTTTCATTTATGATCTGGACGAAGGAACTGAGGATGTTGTTGCTAAGTTGCAGATGTCACAAAGATAGGTGGAGGGATAGGTAATGTTGAGGAAATGGAGAGGCTGCAGAAGGACTTGGACAGGCTGGGAGAGTGAGCAAAGAAATGGCAGATGGAATACAATGTGGGAAAGTGTGAGGTTATGCACTTTAGTCAGAAGCATAGAGACGTAAACTATTTTCGAAATGGTGAAAGGCTTCAGAAATCTGAAGCACAAAAGGACTTGGGAGTCCTAGTTCAGGATTCTCTTAAGGTTAACCTGCAGGTTTAATTGGCAGGTAGGAAGGCAAATGCAAGAATACAAGAGCAGAGATGTACTGCTGAGGCTGTATAAGACCATAGTCAGACTGCATTTGGAATATTGTGAGCAGTTTTGGGCTCTATATCTAAGGAAAGACAGGGTGGTGAAGAAGGAGTTTGACATGCTTTGCCTTCATTGGTCATAACAAATTCTGATCACCATTCTATAGGAAGAACATTGTTAAACATGAGAGGGTGCAGGAAAGATTTACAAAGGGGAGAGGCTGAATAGGCTGGGGCATTTTTCCCTGGAGTGTCAGAGATTGATGGGTGACCTTATGGAGGTTTATAAAATCAAGAGGGGTATGGATAGGGTAGATAGCCAAGTCTTTTTCCTAGGGTAGGGGAGTCCAAAACTAGAAGACATAGATTTAAGGTGAGAATGGAAAGATTTAAAAAGGATCTGAGGGGTAGCTTTTTCACACAGCGGGTGGTGTGTGTTTGGAACAAGCAAGGTGGTGCAGGTGAGTACAGTTACAACATTTAAAAGGCACCTAGATAGATTTATGAAAAGGAATGGTTTTGAGGGATATGGGCCAAGTGCTGGTAAATGGGACTAGGTCAGATTGGAATGTCTGCTTGGCATGGATGAGTTGGACTGAAGGCTCTTTCTGTGGTCTATGATTCTACAATCCCTCTGTCAGTAGGTTCAAATAAGTTTTAGCCAGTGTCTTGATTTGAATGCAATTTCACTGTGCTTCAGTGAAAAATGAAGCAGAGACTTTCCAATCTCTGAGCTCCAAAAATGTTGTCTCATCCTCTGCCTGTGGCACATTTTATACCATGCTTTATGTACCCTCTGTGTTCACTGATCTACATTGATTACCACTCTCCTTAAACCCCCAACCTGTGACTCTTCTGGCAAGTCAACAATCACATAATGCCCCTCTGATGTATCTATCTAGCCTTACATCCAAACTAAAGCCATTTGAGCCCAAATATCTGTAATTACTTCCTTAAATGTCTGCGTCTATACTTTTCCCCGTTTAACAAAACCACTTTCATACTTGCATCTTTCAGTCATTGCTCCTGATTTCTCTTCCTACAACCCTGTCAGTTTTTGTCTATGAAGCATCTTTGAGTTTTTCTGAATTATGGGCACTATATAAGGTACAAGTTATTTTTATAACCTGCTATGGTGTTTTATTATCACATGTTCTCTGTAACAGATGTGGAAGCAAATTAAGATTTTAGAAGTAACTGAGTCAGCTGCATAAATATGAGTATAAGAAAGCTTTGAGTGGATGCAATCCATGTAGATGGAGCTGGTGGCTCAGAAAGTGTTGGCACTCTTCTGTAGAATGTTGGAAACTCTGATGAACAGCAGACTAAGAACAAATTGCTGAATGCGACAGTGTATCAGGAACAGATGTTTTAACATAATGTATATAGCTTAGCTTGGCTTTTTATTTTTATTTGAGTGCAGTGGAGAGCTACCAGAAGCAAAACAAATGATTGACCAGGAGGATTTTGTCATGATGAAAAGAGCCCTGCTGTCTACCCAGGTGAGAAAGATCTGTTAAAACATGTCCTACAGTTGGTAGATCAAGTTAGGTCTGTCTTGTCACTGATTTATTACCTGTGTGAAACAGTGCTGTGATTGCAGATTAAATATAATGTGTGTATCTAAATGTTGTTTAATTGAGTCTCATGATGTATGGTTTGGAATCAGGGAGTGATCTGGTGCAGAATGAGCTGTTCAGCAGGTTATATGTGTGCCCGCTCCTTGAAAAAAACCCTAATTTGTTCTGTGAAAGAATATAACCCTAGATTAGCAACCAAAGGGATCAAAAAGGACACAAAAGGTTGCAAAAAAAAGGAAGGCAAAGAGAAACTGCACAACTAAATTTAGTGGAAAAGTTTTCTGCAGATCCATCCATAAGAAAATTAGGATAAGGCAGTGAAAGGCTGCTCATTATAAATTCACATAATGACAACTCTATTTCAGAAATATTGAACGATTACTTTGTTCTCTATCTACCAGGGAGACCAGCATTATGGATATGACATTATAAGTTAAGATCAAAAGAAAATGTCAAAACATTTAAAGAGAGAAAGGGAGGAGAAATTTGATAAATTTGGAGAGCATAGAACCCACGGTCCAATGGATTGCTGCCATCTGTCCAGTTGATTGTAAACAATCCAGCGGCACTGTTTCAAAGATCAAGGGAATCGTATATTGTCCTAATTGATATCAATCCTGATATCAACATTAAAAAAAGGGTTGTCTGGCTATTATCACATTACTGTTTGTGGGAGCTTCGTGTATAAATTGACTGCTGTAATTTCTACATTACAACAGTGATTTCATTGACTGTAGAATACTTTGGAATGTCCAATGTTCACAAATGACACTATATAAATACGCATCATCTGTGAAAAGAAGTTAGGGAAGCCACGTATATTGTAATGTCCAAAACTCTAGCACTCTCAGAATCAACACGATGCTGGATTACTCCCTGGTGCAAAGGGGAAGAATGTTTAGCCAGTGAATAAGGAGGGCTAGATCTTACAATGGTGCAGCGGATTTGGGTTCTGTATATGCACAACGCTTGCTTATTCCACCCTGTGGGATCCTGTGCTTACTGTTTTTGCTCAGATCTTCCCCTGTGAAGGAAGATGTCAGGTTTTCTGACAAATGTAATTTTCAAACAGTATTTTACATGTTGGACATGAAAACAGGGAAACAAAGACGTGTGTGTATAAAGGAAGTAAAACAAGTCCAGATGCACTGAGGATGTTACCAAGCACGGTAATGAACCGTCTGCGGAACAACAAACCAGCTCGGCGAACCAACCAACCTCAACACCCACAACCCGAGCTACAAATCTACTCCAAAACCTTAGACAAGTCCAGAAAGTTATAGATCATTGAACTTATGCATAATTGAAGGTTAATGGAATTTTACCTGGGAATGTGATTTTAAAAGAAAGGAACAAATTCTGAAACTATAATGAAGTTAGCTGAAATTTCAAATTGAAAAGTCATGAGGTCATACTTGACAAACCCTATCAATTTCTTTGAAGATGTAACATAAAGGATAGTTAAAGGGACTGCAGTAAATGTCTGGATTTCCAAAAAAAAGCCTTCAATTGAGAGGAGATAGCGCAGTGGTTATGTCACTGGGCTAGCAATCCAGAACCACAGGCTATTGCTCTTGAGACATGGGTTTAAATCTCATTTTGGCAGATAGTGAAATTTGAATTTAATAAAATCTGGAATTAAAATTGAATCTAATGGTAACCATGTAACTAATGGTGATTGTCATTTAAAAGAAAATCTGGTTTAGCAACATCATTTATGGAATGAAAAATCCTCTATCCCAGTCTGGCCTACATGGGACTCCAGACTCGGATCAGTATAGTTGACTCTTAACTCCTCTTTGGCTCTGTCGGACATTTCAATCAGTTCGAGGGCAATTGAGCAACTAATGCCATCTTCTCCAGAAATACCCACATGCCATAGAAAAATAAAAGATATTGCATAGTTGACTCATGGGCAACAGCATAACATGTTGGATAAGTACATGAATAGGAAAGGCTTGGAGGGATATGGGGCAGGAGCAGGCATTTGGGACTTGTTTAGTTTGGGATTATGTTCGGCATGGATTGGTTGGACCAGAGGGTCTGTTTCTGTGCTGTATGACTCTGTGTGGAGTAGAGGTAACAGAGGGATAGCCAGCTGGTTTTAAAATCAGATTAAAGATTAAGTAGAGTTATTCAGACAGACAAATGGTGGAAAGTATTATTCAACAAGGATTGGTTCTGGGACCGCTATTATTCACCATTCACATACACGATTTGGTACTCAAACTCAAACCAGAACTCCATTCACAAACATGTAGAGCTGGACCCGATATACCAACCACTAAGAAACAAAGTTCTGAGGAAGGGTCACCGGACCCGAAACGTTAACTCTGTTTTCTCCTTCACAGATGCTGCCAGACCTGCTGAGCTTTTCCAGCAACTTTGTTTTTGTACTAAGAAACAAATCTGGCAGTGATGCCACCCACCCCAACAAATCAAGACACATCAATAACAAGTGGGACAGAACACCGACACTTCACCAGAGGCGCAATGATGATGTTACCTAGCATGGTGATGAAACGTTTGCAAACAAAATTACCAGTTTGGTGAGCAAGTTAACAACTGCATTGTTTCATATATGATAACAATGATGTTAAACTTGCATCAACAATTTTTTATTACTCATTCATGGATGTGGGTGTCACTGGCTGGTCAGCATTTATTGTTTGCTCCTGATTTGACCTTGTGGTGGTGGTGAGCTGCCTTCTTGAGCAATTGCAATCCATAGACCCACAGTGCTGTTAGGGAGGAAATTTCAGGGTTTTAACCCAGCAACAGTGAAGGAATGGTGATATATTTTCAAGTCAGGATGGTGAGTAGCTTGGAGGGGAACTTGCAGTGGGTGGTGTTCCCATGTATCTGCTGCCCTGTCCTTCTAGATGGAAGTGGTTGTGAGTTAGGAGGGTGCAGTCTGAGGATCTTTGGTGAATTTCTGCAGGGCATCTTGTAGATAGTACACACTGCTGCTACTGAGTGTCAGTGGTGGAGGGCGTGGATGCTCATGGATGTGGTGCAGTCAAGCGGGCTGCTTTGTCCTGGATGGTGTCAAGCTGCTTGAGTGTTGTTGGAGCTGCAGCCATCCAGGCAAGTGGGGAGTATTCCATCACATTCCTGACTTGTGCCTTGTAGATTGTGGACAGAACCGGGGAGCCAGGTGGTGAGTTACCTTCTGCAGGATTCCTAGCTTCTGAAATGGTCTTATAGCCACAGAATTTACATGGCTAGACTAGTTCAGTTTCTGGTCAATGGTCACCCAAGAAATGTTGATACGGTGGAGTGGTGGTTAGATTGTCTTTCGTTGCGGTTGGTACTTGTGTTTTGTTAATGCTTCTTGCCATTGGTTAGTACATGTCTGGATATTTTCCAGGTCTGCTTCATTTGGGCATGCGTTGCTTCAGTATCTGAGGAGTTGAGTGGTGCTGAACATTGTGCAATCGTCAGCGAACATCCCCGCTTTTGACCTTGTGATGGAGGGAAGGTCATTGATGAAGCAGCTGAAGTGAACAACAAGAACAAAAAAAATTACAGCACAGGAACAGGCCCTTCAACCCTCCAAGCCTGCGCCGATCCAGATCCTCTATCTAAACCTGTCACCTATTTTCCAAGGATCTGTATCCCTCTGCTCCCTGCCCATTCATGCATCTGTCCAGATACATCTTAAATGATGCTATTGTGCCCGCCTCTACCACCTCCACTGGCAATGCGTTCCAGGCACCCACCACTCTTTGCGTAAAGAACTTTCCATGCATATCTCCCTTAAACTTTTCCCCTCTCACCTTGAAATTGTGACCCCTAGTAATTGAGTCCCCCACTCTGGGAAAAAGCTTCTTGCTATCCACCCTGTCTATACCTCTCATGATTTTGTAGACCTCAATCAGGTCCCCCCTCAACCTCCGTCTTTCTAATGTAAATAATCCTAATCTACTCAACCTCTCTTCATAGCTAGCACCCTCCATACCCGGCAACATCCTGGTGAACCTCCTCTGCACCCACTTCTAAGCATCCACATCCTTTTGGTAATGTGGCGACCAAAACTGTACGCAGTATTCCAAATGTGGTCGAACCAAAGTCCTATACAACTGTAACATGACCTGCCAACTCTTGTACTCCACACCCCGTCCGATGAATGAAAGCATGCCGTATGCCTTCTTGACCACTCTATCAACCTGCATTGCCGCCTTCAGGGTACAATGGACCTGAACACCCAGATCTCTGTGTGCATCAGTTTTCCCCAGGGCTTTTCCATTTACCATATAGTTCGCTCTTGAATTGGATCTTCCAAAATGCATCACCTCGCATTTGCCTGGATTGAACTCAATCTGCCATTTCTCCGCCCAACTCTCCAATCTATCTATATTCTGCTGCATTCTCCGACAGTCCCCTTCACTATCTGCTACTCCACCAATCTTAGTGTCATCTGCAAACTTGCTAATCAGACCATCTATACCTTCCTCCAGATCATTTATGTATATCACAAACAACAGTCGTCCCAACATGGATCCCTGTGGAACACCACTGGTCACAGTTCCCCATTTTGAGAAACTCCCTTCCACTACAACTGTCCGTCTCCTGTTGCCCAGCCAGTTCTCTATCCATCTAGCTAGTACACCCTGGACCCCATGCGACTTCACTTTCTCCATCAGCCTACCATGGGGAACCTTATCAAATGCCTTACTTAAGTCCATGTATATGCCATTTACAACCCTTCCCTCATCTATCAACTTTATCTCTTCCTCAAAGAATTCTAGCAAGTTGGTAAGACATGACCTTCCCTGCACAAAACCATGCTGCCTATCACTAACAAGCCCATTTTCTTCCAAATGTAAATAGATCCTATCCCTCAGTATCTTCTCCAGCAGCTTCCCCACCACTGACGTCAGGCTCACCGGTCTATAATTACCTGGATTATCCTTGCTACCCTTCTTAAACAAGGGGACAACATGAGCAATTCTCCAGTCCTCCGGGACCTCACCCGTGCTCAAGGATGCGGCAAAGATATCTGTTAATGCCCCAGCTATTTCCTCTCTCGCGTCCCTCAGTAACCTGCGATGGATCCCATCCGGACCTGGGGACTTGTCCACCCTAATGCCTTTTAGAATACCCAACACTTCCTCCTCCCCCCCCCCCCCCCCCCCCCACTTTATGCCAACTTGATCTAGAGTAATCAAACATCTATCCCTAACCTCAACATCCGTCATGTCCCTCTCCTCGGTGACGTTGAAGTGGTTGAAAGTTTTATAGAAAGTTTGAGAGAGCAAAGAGAAAGGTATAGGAGATATGCTGACAGATTAGATGAAAGTTGGGAGAATGTTTATATAAAACAATGACCAGCATAATCAGAACTTTAAATGCCATAGAGTCTGTCATCATAATGAAACTGTTTACTCCTGTATCGTTCTGGTAAATCTGTGTTACATCTCCTGAGGCCGGTTGTGGTGGTGGTGGTGGGGGTGCGGGGGGGATGGTTGTGTGTCGGGGAGAGAGAGAGAGTGCACGCGTGCGTGTGTAGAGAGAGAGAGAGAACTGGTGTGATGCTGACCGGCTGAGGTTACCTTGAAGGATTCTCCTTCTCAACCTCTCCCCTCACCTACATAGTTAAGTCACCACCAGGTCATCTCTCTCTAGTTATAAAGCAGTGCTGTGGTCTGGTAACACTGTGGCAACTTGACTTGATACTGAGCTGGCAGCTGTATTCAAATTGCTGAGCCCAGCTGTAACGATCTCTATCCTGTTGTATGCGAACACACGTAAGATAAGGCTAATAATATTCCATTAGCTTTCTTATTATGTTATCTGTCGGCGCACTGGCTTGTAGTTATTTCTTTGTGTGGCTCAGAAGTCGCTCTTATCCTCTACAAACGGTGATCTAAATTCCTTAGGTTCAAAAATCTGAGCCACACACTTGCCTGTGGAGCTTGCTGCTTCAATCTGCTTTAGCTAAATTATTAATTAATGTAATGCAGAGCTGAGGACTAGTAACCTCTGAGGAAAAGCATTTGAGATAGGATAGTCCAACTGTTAGGCTGTTATGTTTCCTACAAATTAACTAATCACCATTCATGTATTGTCTGGAATTTTAATAGTTCTGATCTTCCCTTACCACGTCTTATGTGGAACCTTGTTAAATGACCTCTAGAAATCATTGTAATTAAAATTCACAGACACTTCCTTATTTACCATGTTCATTTCCTCCACAAGAAATTCAACTAGATTTGTTAGACATAACTTAATCTTTAGAAATCTATGCCGTGATCAGTTTATTCCCAACATGCAGTTACTCTGCCCCTTTGTAACATCCACGATATGGCTCAAAGGAATTGGGTTACAGATTAACCAGGAACTAATTCAAAAGCAAAACAAGCTCAAGGAACTGAAATGCCACCTCCTGCTCCTAATCAGTGTGTCTTGTATTTTACATTTGACAGACTTGACAAAGATGAAAATGCTCTGATCTCTGCTGAAAAATTGAGTAGTTCTTTAATTTTATATTTTTCTTTCTGTTCTTCAGCGTCGTTCGTTGCCTCCGGTTTGCACACACAACATGCTGGATGACTCCACAGATCCAATTCTGAACACAATTCGACGCATTGGCTTGTTTAACCATCCCAATGACCGAGTAAAGGTGAGGACCTGGAAAAGGATGTTCCCTGCACTTGAATGGAGTCTTACCTCAACACAAGGCCAGACTGAAATGTTTGAGTGAATTTTGTGTTCATTACTAAAAAGGATGCTAATACTGGGGAATAGAACTCTTCTCATTGTGGGAAACCTATATCCAGAGGTACTCTCTACACGCTGCCTGCATTACAGCCATTTCTACACTACGCAAATACCTCATTATTTGTGAACTACTGCGCGTAGTAAAACAAGTGCAGTTGAAAAGCAAATCCTCCCTCTGTTCGGTGTCTCGGGTCAGATGCAGCAAGACTTTGTGTTAGATATTATGGAGCCTTCTTCCTGCTTCAAAGCAGGTTGAGGGCATCAATGGTTAGGTCAGCATTTATCGCCCATCCCATTTCATGGTCATCGTTAGACTCTTCATTCCAAATTCTTTATTGAATTCAAATGCCGTCATCCACCGTGGCAGGATTTGAATCCAAGTCTCCAGAACATTAGCTGAGTTTCTGGGTTAATAGTCTAACAATAATATCATTAGGCCATTGTCTCCCCAAAGTTATTTATTCTGCACCCTAATTTTGTGACTTACACTACTCAATATTATTTCCCTCAAACTCCTTCACAAAAAATTATTTTTGTAACTTGGTGTTCATATATGTTTAAAACTGTAAAGTGAAAAAGCATATTTATTTTTTCTTCAACTTGAAGCTTAAGCAGATCCCCTCTCAGGGATCTGAAAGTTTAAGTTGCAAAATTGGAGCAATTCTTTTATTTCCTATCACCACGTCAAGCAACGATTGAACTTGAAAATTAGAAGGATCAGAATCAGTATGTGGACTCGCAAACATTTCCCATTATTGATAGGCTGAAAAGAATACAGTGAGAGACAATTAATATCTCTTCAATCTTTCAGTGCTTTCAACTGAATTTCCAACTGAATTCTGCTCAGTGCAATTATATTAAGTTGTCACTTTCCTTCTGGCATTGTTGCATTCTAGATATCCCAGCATTTAACAGAACTTAACTGAAGCTATTATGTGCATCTGCACAATGGTGCTCTGGCCCTTCACTATTTCCTCTCCATTCGTGCACAGATGCTTTTTCAAGTTGCAAAGGTATGAAAATAACCATTTTTTAATTGTTTAGGTAATCTTCCATCCTGAATTTCTGTCTTCCACCAGCCCACTGCTGCCACTTGATTATGAAGAGTTTGTACGTGGTTGTCACCTGGGGGTATTTCCTTCGTACTATGAGCCATGGGGTTATACACCAGGTGAGAGCAGTATATGATCTGCATTCAACTGAATTTATAATCGAGAAGAGGAAATATTGATAGGTGGCACACTCTGCTTCATGGCAGGAGCTAGCATGTTTAGAGAAATGTTACAACTATCAATGCTCACCATTATTTCTGTAAAAATCAAACAGCAGCTTCCAATTACTAAACATGTACTTAGACACAAAAGTCCAGAGATTCTTGTCCAAGATAGAGTGCTCCCTAGAAGGCTTTCTGGAAATACAGTTGTGCCACTTGATTCCACACTTAAATGTATTTAAATAACATGAGATGCAATGCTAATAGTATAGATACTGACTAAACATGCCACAGAAAGTTTGAACTTGTTGTATTCGCTTGCTGTCTGTAGGAAAATGCAAGTGCATCAATGTGTTGAGGACTCCAATGTGTTTAGTACAATACTTAGCTGTTTGCACAGAATGAGAATCTCAGGGTATCCCAGATCCAAAGGTCTGTAGCTGCTGAAAAAGCTGACTGCATTGGGAAAGAGGACAGAAGTAATTTTGAGACTAACTAACAAATTGGAAATCCTTCACCAGCCAAAAAGGCCAGTTTTCAGGAATAGTCCGATGTGTTGAGCCAAGATTGAGCTGGCTATGGGTCTGTAAGTGTGCAGCAGTGGCAGTATCTTAAACTGTTCTATCATTTATGGAGTTGTGGATAGCGTGGAGGGCTGTTGTAGGTTGCAATGGGACATTGACAGGATGCAGAGCTGGGCAAAGAAGTGGCAGATGGAATTCAACCCTGAAAAGCGTGAAGTGATTGGTTTTGGAAGGTCAAATTTGAATGTAGAATACAGGGTTGATGGCAGGATTCTTGGTAGTGTGGAGGGACTGGATTAATTTAGGACATCTGGTCAGCATGGACGAGTTGAACTGAGGGTGTGTTTCCATGCTGTACATGACTCTAAAACACTGGTGGCTTTTCAGTTGGAGGTGAGTGTCTTTGAATAAATGCTTTTGAAAGATTAATTTCAGTTCTGTCCTTCACCTAGTTTTCTGTAAGGGCCAGTTGGCTTCAGTTCTGATCATAACAGCCTAAATATGCACTTGACCAAAAAATGTGCTTAACCTAGGTGGTTAGACGAGAGTGACTGTCCTTTAAATCAAGGCAGAAATAGAGTCAATAAGGAATCCTAGGAAATTTGAAATCAATGGGATTGTATTACCCTGCCCCCCCGCCCTAGATTATGTGTCCACTGAAATTACCATTCCATCACCTTTTCCGGACCTACCATCTGTGGCCCTGACAATCCCCACCCTACTTGCCCTGGACTTTGGGATCCTACACTCTGGAAACTGCTTGTAATCCCAGTCTTGACCACTGCTGCCACTGGCTCTGCCCAGAGAACAGAACTACAAGCCAGGCAGGCTTTATGACAGCTGGCTATATCATCATCTGTCTTATTCTGTCTCCATCTACTGCCTATTGATGCATTTTCCAGCAGGTAGTTCCTGGATAGACATCAGGAATGGAATTCAACCAGGAACAGCGTGTCCAATTGTACAGTTCCAGAGACCTTGAACTCAGCGCAGGCTGATAATTGAAGTTGGAAAATATTTGGTCAGTTTGGTTTCATGGCTGAGAAATCCAATGAGTTCTCCATAGTACCACTGGGCTTCCAGCTCCTGCCAGTTAAGTGGCAATGACAAGTTTGGAACTGCACACTGCCAATATTATCGTCTGTTTCTGCCATTCATGTATCCATTAAAGAGGAACTCTGTGCCTGAGAATTATTGATGTTCAACTGTTAGTGTAATATTCATTGGCTCTTATGCTTTTTTTTATGGAAATAGAAGCGTAAACTTTACAAAAAATATAGGCTAGGGCATAAAAATGATGTTTCATGCTTGTATTCTTTTAATTGTGTTTCTGAATAATCCTGTTTCTCCCAGCGGAATGCACAGTGATGGGAATTCCGAGCATTTCTACCAATTTGTCTGGCTTTGGTTGCTTCATGGAGCATCACATCACTGACCCTTCTGCATATGGTGAGCCTTTGTCAGCAGTTCTGTGATGTGCTTGGTTCTGTCCCTGATGTTTATTGTGCCATCCCCCTTTGTTACCCCTCAGATGTGTTGATTTTTGCTATTTAGACAAATTAATCTAACTGGGAGCACCAGAGATAGGGGGAAAAAAAAATCCATCCTATTATATAGTAAGTTTCGGTACTCATTGAATAATAGAATTCCTACAGTGCAGAACAGGCTGTTTGGCCATTGAGTCTGCACCTACCCTCTGAAGAGCATCCCGCCCAGATCCGCAACCCCATCGTATCCCCATAACCCTGTTTTTTTTCATGGCTGATCCACCTATCTGTGTATCTCTGGACACTATTGGGCAATTTGGCATGGCCAATCCACTTACTCTGCACATCTTTGGACCATGGGAGGAAATCGGAGCACCCGGAGGAAACCCACGCAGACACTCGGAGAACATGCAAACTCCACACAGACAGTCGCCTGAGGGTGGAATGGAACCCAAGTCCCTGGTGCTGTGAGGCAGCAGTGCTAATGACTCAGCCACCATGTTGCCCTTAATTGTTAGAAATAGGCATTAGTTTGGTGAAGACATTAGTGAAGTTCAGGAATACTTGCACACTTGGAACTAGAGAAACGTTTAACTTGATTGCCCCTGCCTGAGGGATGTCAGTGAGCCTAAGAATATTGATACTTTTCTGACAGGAATCTATATTCTGGATCGTCGATTTAAGAGCCTGGATGAGTGCTGCAATCAGTTAACCTCATTCCTCTACAGCTTCTCTCAACAGACACGACGGCAAAGGGTAATTCAGAGAAATCGCACAGAGCGGCTCTCTGATTTGCTTGACTGGCGCTACCTTGGCCGGGTAAGCACATATTTGGAAAGGAACCAAGGAAAACAGTTTTTTTTTTTAGTAAAGACTTCTCATCCCTTCTGGTACCAGCTGTAATTAGGCATTATTTCCGCACATGGTCAGTGAGATCTCACCAGTGATAGCAAGATCCAGGAGGCTGTTTAACACAGTAGGACTAGTGGGTAGACTGGATAAAGAATTAGTTACAAAGCAGCGTTAAGTGAAGCATCCATTTGGGGAAAATTGAGGCTGACTGGTAATACGAGTATAATATGCTTTGGCTGAGAAGGGAGGGTAACAATAGACTGAGTGTATGTGAAAACATGATCTGTGGGGCTGGAAGAATGGTGTTGTTTTACAAATACACACAATGCTGGGGAAACTCAGGTCTGGTAGCATCTGTGGTCATTTTACATGCTGGGTCAATGCATAAAGCTCAAAATATGGTATCCAGTTTAAATTTGTATCATTTTCTTCACGTTGTCTCTTCTCATTTTTCCTTCCAATGTGCATTGCTTTACACTTCTGTGAATTAAACCCTATCTGCCATATTACTGCTAATTTCACCCATTTGCTGACCTCCTGCAAATTGTTAATATTCTACTCACTTTTTATTCCATTGTCAAGATTTGGTCTTCTGAATTTTGTTTGATTATCACTAGGGATTGGTAGGATATTTGCAGATTTCTTGCTAAATTTGTTTATGTTTTTGTCCTTTTAATGCCCTGACAGGAGATTGCGTGGCTGGTGAGCATGTTTCATAGAGTGTGTGGGTTACATCATGTCCCTGTTATAGACAGGCTTGGATAATAACTTAGTCTTCTTGTTTTACTGTATGGGCTGCATTGTTGTTTGATTGTGTGTTTGTATCTCTTTCAGTATTACACCCATGCCAGACTCTTGGCCCTTTCTAAAGCCTTTCCCAATAACTTCTCCCATGACATAGCAGAGATTTCTGCCGTAAGTAATCAAAGATTAGAGTTGATCTTTCTCTGCACTTTCTCAGTAGCTCTAACACTATATTCTGCATTCTGTTCTGTTACCCTGATGTACTTACGTAAGGTATGATTTGTCTGGATAGTATGCAAAACCATACTTTTCACTGTATCTCAGTACATGGTGACAATAATAAATCAAATCAAGTCAGATCAGGCCGTCTGGGTAGAGCTTAGAAATAAAAAAAGGGTAATTACCTTGCTGGGATTATACTACAGGCCTCCCAAAGTGAGAGGAAGATAAAGGAGCAAATATGTGGGTAATCACAAAAAGGTGCAAAAGAAACAGGATTTTAGTTGCAGGGCATTACATTGCCTTAGTGTGAAAAGATTAGAAGAAGTGGAATTTTTAAAGTGCATCCAGGAGAGCTTCTTGTGCCAGTACATAGATTGTCCAACTAAAAATGGGGCAGTGTTAGACCTAATCCTAGGGAATGAAGCTGGTCAAATGGTTGAAGTTTCAATGGACAAACATTTTGGGAATAGTGACCATAACTCTATAAGTCAATATGAAAGGGATAAGGATAGCGCAGAAGTTAAATGTCTAAATTGGGAGAGAGCCAGTTTCAATATCATTGGACAGGATCTGGCAAACATAGACTGGGAACAGCTACTTGCAAGGTAAGTCTATATTTGAAAAGTGTGAGTCTTTTAAAAGTAGCATAGTGAGAAATCAGAGCCAGTGTGTTCCTCTAAGAGTGAAGGGCAAGGGAAGCAAGTCCAGCAAACCCTGGATGCTAAGGAATATCAAGAGTTTGATAAAGAACAGGAAGAAAGCATACGTTATGTGCAGTGCATTAGAACTGGGAGAGTCGGGGGGGGGGGTCTCCAAAAGTGTGTATAAGAGTGTAAGATCCTGCTTGAAAAGGAAATAAGAAAGGCAAAGAGGGGCCACGAAATATCTTTATGGGATTAAGAAAAACCCCAAGGCTTTTTATAAGTATATTAACAGTAATTGGATAACCAAGGAAAGAACATATAACCAACCAAAGGGGCAACCTGTATATGGAGGCAGTGGGCATGGGTGGGGTTTGAAATGAATACTTCTTATCTGAATTCACAGATTGTATCACCTTCAATAACCAAAGTATAGAATATAAGAACAAGGAAGTATTGTTCCAATATTAAACATTGATTAGGCCACAGATACAATACTGTATGCGGTTCTGGTCGCCACATTATTGGAAGGATGAGATTGCACTGGAAAGGTGCAGAGGAGATTCACTAAAATTTTGCCTGGGATGAAAAATCTCACTTACGAGGAGAGACTGGATAGGCTGGGTTTGTTTTCCCTGGAACAGAGGATGCTGAGGGGGGCATCTGATTAGTTCATATTAATATACAAAATTATGAGAGGCATAGATAGAATAGATTGTGAGAGTCGTCTCAGGGCAGATATAAAGAAGACCAGAGGGTATAAGTTTAAGATGAGGAGTAAGTGGGTTAGAGAAGATCGGAGAAAATTTTCTTCTAGGTGGTAGAAATATGGAATGCACTGTCTGAGAGGGTGGTGGAGGCAGTTACTTTCGCAAAATTTAAGAAGCATCTGGATGAGCCCTTAAAATGCCGGGGCAGAGTAGGCTATTAACCAAGTGCAGGTAAACGGGATTAGTGTAGTTTTGTGTTTGTTGGTCGGTACAGACATAGTGGTCTGAAGGGCCTGTTGTTGTGACTATATGACTATGACACATTCCCCTCTTCGTTTCTTGCCCAGAACTTTAAACATCTCCTAGTCTTTGCACAACCAATAGAAGCAGCTTTTATTTGTCTACATTCTAAATCAGTAGTAGACTTATTTCAAATCTTCCCTCAATCTCTTTTGCTCGCCATTCCTACAATGTAACCTGGTAGCAAAAATTCCTCAACCTTGCAATCTTTCTGGTAAATCTCCTTGCGACTCTCTCAATGGCTTTCACATCCTTCCTGAAGTTTGGGGATCATAACTGTTTTTTTTTCTGTCAGGATGAGTTAGCTCTGCACAAAGACCAATTGACATAGAATAGATAAGGGACAACCAGTGGATGTGTTGTACTAGGATTTTTAGAAAGCTTTTGATGAACTCCCACATAAGCGGTTATTTTGAAAAATCGAAACACATGGGATTGGTGGTAATAAACTGGCATGGATTGAGAATTGTTTAGCAACGAGGGAACAGAGTGGAAATCAATGGGCTGTTTTCAGAGTGGAAGGTTGTGATAGGTGAGGTACCTTGGGAATCGGTGCCTGGATCCCAGCTATTTACAATAAACATTAGTGATTTGGATGAGGGAGTTAAATGTAATATTTTATGTTTGAGTTTGCAAGTATAGACAAGTGAGTGGACAAATACATGACAGATGCAATATAACATGGCTAAATGTGAAGTTGTCTACTTTTGGTAGGAGAAATTGAATGGTAAAGTATTATTTAAAAGGTGAATGATTGAGAAGGGTTGATGTACAAAGGCACCTGAGTGTTTTTGTACACCAGTCGCTGAAAGTAAAGATGCAGGTGCAGCAAGCAATTAGAGAGACAAATGGTATGTTAGCCTTCATTGCAAGAGGGTTTGCATTCAGGATCAAGGATGTCTTTATGCACTTGCGCAGGGTCTTGGTGAAACCACACCTGGAGTATTGCGTGCAGTTTGGTCTCCTTACTTAAGGATAGATATACTTGCCAGAGAGGGAGTGCAGCAAAGGTTCATCAGACTGATTTCTGGGATGGCAGATTTGAAGTACAAGGAAATGTTGGGTTGACTGGGCCTGTATTCAATAAACGATACACGAAAGAGAGGGGATCACATTGAAAAACGCACAGTTTGACAGGCTGAACAGATTGGTCAAAGGGAGAGTGCTTTCCCTGGCCAGCGGAGTCCAGAACAAGCGGTCGCAGTCTCAGGATATGGGGTAGCCATTTCAGACTAAGGTGAGGAGCAATTTCTTGATTTAGAGGGTGTTGAACCTGTGGAATTCTCTTGCACAGATGGAGGTGAAGTCACTGAATATATTTAAGAAAGAAATTGGTTGATTTCTAGAAGCTAGAATTGTCCATGGGATGGGAAGATGGAGGATCAGCCACGATTGTGTTGAATAGTAGGGTAGGCTTGATGGGCTGAGCGGCCTAGTCTTACTCCTACTTTCTATGTTTCAATGACACCTTATGCTTTATGCCCGTAATACAATTATAATAGTTCATCATTTTTAACTGCATTCATATTGAAGGGAGTTAATTTAGAGAGCTGACCGAGCAATGGAGCTGGATTAAACTGGTTGAAATTTTCAAAATATTAATAGTTCATTAGTTAATTTTCAAAGTGAAAAGAAAATGAACATTATTTTCTTCGCATTTAAAAATGGATCCTGATATTGATATTTATAATTGATATTCTTAACCCATTTCAGTTTACTCAGTGTGATCAATAATCTTTGTTCTTCATTATTTCAGAGTTTCCACTATCCACGGCCTACATCATTCCCACCTTCCCCATCCTTCTCCTCTGCGTCCAGCCCTCGTTACAGTGACAGTGACATTGAACCATACAATGAGGAAGAGGAGGCTGAGATAGATCGTAAAAATATCAAGCTGGACTCCATGCTGAACCTAATTCACGAGCGTAACAAAAGTCTAGAAAACTCTTTTACATTTAAAACATCCAGCACCAGTAATACTACTACACCCTCTAGGCCAAGTGCATCCTCTAGTGTCCGAGCATCTACTAGTTCCAGCAAGCCAGCTGATCCCAGTGATCCCAACAGGATGACCAATTCCAGTGATCCCAAAAGGCCAACCAGTCCCAGTACCTCACGTGATCCCAGCAAGCTGACCGATCCCAATGATCCCAGCAAGCCGACCGATCCCAGTACCTCAAGTGATGCCAGCAAGCCAACTGATCCCAGTGATCCCAGCAAGTCAAACAATCCCAGTACCTCTCATGATCTCAGCAAGCCAACTGATCCCAGTGATTCTAGCAAACCAACCAATCCCAGTACCTCACATGATCTGAGCAAGCCAACTGATCCCAACGAGCCAACCAACCCCAGTGATGTCAACAAGCTGACCAATCCCAACAGTTCGAACTGGCCAAGTAAACTGAGTAATCCCAGCAGGGATACAAATCCTAGTAATTCCTAGCAATCCCAGAGGTAGGAATACACCAATTAATTCCTCTGGAGCCAGCAAATTGACTCATCAGAATGGTACCATGGACACGATTTGTTTAATGTTTTAACTCTCATCTATCTGAGTGTAACTCAAGTCCAACCCAAACAGGGGGCAAAAGGATAGAAATTTTCAATAAAACAACTGCATTTGCTGGTGCAGCAATGTATCATTTGACAGTTGATGCATATTAACTGAACTGATGGAGAGGAACAGTATTTTTGCCCATTACATTGCAGCTGAGTTTTATATGACTACTTCATGGAGCAGGGTCTTGTGGCTCAGCGGGTAGTATCCCTACGTCTGGGCCAGAAGCTCTGATTTCGAGTCCCAAGCCATCAAAGGTGCTTTTGTGACATGGCGAAACAGGTTGATTGTCAGCCTGAAAATCCTTCCTACACAGGACAGGATACTCTGCTGGTCAGCCATCTCTCTGAAAGGAAAGGCAAACTGCTTCAGTCTTCTGCCTAAAAGCATGGACCAATCCAATAAAAGGCAGTTCTCCTTGAACTTTGGGTAAGTGCTTGCTACTTTGTCCATATAGTGGTACAGCTTTAAATCATTCTATGATCCCATGATCCTTGTATTGATTGCGGTGCAAGCTCACTACGTGCAGTTGAAGCAACAAAGAGGGGTAAGGCAGCTGTTTCCGTGGACCATGTTAAAGCCCAAGTGACTAAGGAGAAGAGGCAAGCTGTGGTGAAGGGCACAGTAGAGCCCAAGTGGTTCAAGGGGAAGTGGGTGTAGGAAGGATTATTGGGGCAAGGGTGGTTGTTGAGGCATTGTCTACCCAGAGTGGGACAGTGTCTGACTTGGGGCTAGGGGACGGAGATGACCTCAGAGCAGTTTCTGTCCTGTTCTGTCCTCTCAGCTGTGAAGTTTGAGGCCGTGATTGGAAAGGGAAAGTTGATGGATTATCTGCCCATTTGCTGCAGGAAGCTCTGGCGTGGGTATGTTTGGAAGTATTGGCTCACGTAGGGTATGGTCACAATAGTGCTGCGGCGAATGTGATCTGGTCGAGGTGGAATTTGGTTGATTAGGGCCAGGTCTCACGGGGGTCAAGAAATGTGATGTTGCGGGTTGCCTCAATCAAGGGTGGATTGAGAGGCTGAGAAGGGGCATCAGGGGTCTTACATAGTTATGGGTTCAGTGGGGAAAATGGAGCAATCAGTTGTAACATTGAGAGGTCTGTAAGAAGAGGGTAGCTGAGGAAGGGGGATATGGGGAGTTTTGCTGGTCCTAGGGCCAACAGGAATTGCAACACACTGAAGGAGCTAAGGAATGGGGGAGGGGTCTTTGGTGTGTCATGGACAGTGCTAGGTGATGAACTTACCTAGGGCAATTATTGATCAGGCATGAATGGTAAAAATCAAAGAGAATGATGCTTGAATGCATTAAGTGACTTTCTTCACAGATCTTCTGAAATTAACAGCACAATGGAGCAATTGGGCTGGTCATCTTGCAGCTGAGGAGGAAACAATGGGATAGGATTCAGTTGCAGCTACCACCCAGGCCTGCAGAAGTGCAGCATTCAGGACCGCAAGGGACATGTCAACATTGGCCAAGATCTGCATCCAAAGGCTTCAATGCAGCTGTCAAAGAGGCAATGCCAAACGCAGCTTGGGATGTGCCAGGGCATCCTGCACTCGGACATTACTGGATTGAGGCATTGCCCTTGAAAACAGCCTCAGGAATCATGACTACAATTTCCAAAGCTTAGTCAAGCTTCACTGGGTCATGACAACGTAAGTCCACAGATGGTGTGAGATAGTAAAAGAAATTGCAATGAAATCCAGCATCTCATTGTGGCAGGAGATGGTGTGTTACATTTTCAGTTCAACAATCAGCATCTGGAGGCTCAGTGAGACTGCAGCAAATAGAACACTACAAGTGATTCTATAGTTTATTGAAATATCTTTATTATATATTTACAGAAGTGCAGACTAGTGAGCGACATACGCTGGACACCTATAATGTCCATGTATCCTAAAACTATCATCATCTTTCTTTGCCTCCATTATGTCTAGGCTCTGCCCTGAAATCTGGAGTTGAGCTGGAGGGAACCTGAAGGTCCACCCTGGTGACTGTGATGACTTGGGCAGGCATCCTCTGGGGTTCAAGGCTTACAGATTCACAGCTGCTGAGAGTCATTTGCACAAATACAAGTGTACTCTCCTTGGCCTGACCTGCTGTAGGCAATGGGGTCACTGGCAGAAGGTGACAAAGAGGCAGAGCACTTCTGGAGTATCCTGAAATGAAACCCCTGGTGTTCCTGGCTGGCACTGTTCCTTCCTGTAGGATCCTGCTGGCTTTTCCCTGGCTCCTTGATGTGAAATAGAATCTGGAGAGAGACTGGTATCTTGTTCACTTTTCACTTTGCCATTGTTGCTGCAATGGTTTGATCAGATCCAAGGGTATATCTGTAAACTGGATCTCCAAGACAGCTGCCGTCCTTTTCATGGGGACAGCTAAGCACACACATTTGAGAGCAACAATGATGGTCAGAGCTTGGATGCAGTGTTAATGTTGAGTCTAACAAGGGCGTCTGAAATCATGTGAATGTACAAATGAAGAGTAAGAGGAGGCGACTTAACCCCTGAAGCCTGCTCAGTAAGATCATGGCTGATCTGATTGTAGTCTTAAATCCACATTGCCATCTACCCTGATAACTCTTCAGCCTTTTGCTGAACAAGAATCTCTCTCTATCCACGCCTTCAAAATATTCAAGGACTCTGCATCAATACCATTTCAGGAAGGAAGTTCCAAAGACTCATGATCCTCTGAGAGAAAAAATTTTGATTAATTTCTGTTTTAAATGAGCAACCCCGGATTTTTTAAACAGTCATCCCTAGAGCTAGATTCTCCCACAAGGAGAAACATCCTCTCCACATTGACCCTGTCAAGAACCCTAAGGATCTTATATCAAGTTGCCTCTTACTTTTCTAAACTTCAGCGGATACAAGCCTAGCTTGTCCATCCTTTACTCATTAGACACCCCGTCCATTCCACATATTAGTCTAATAAACATTCTCTGAATGGCCTCCAACACATGCATATCCTTTCTTAAATAAGGAGTCCAATACTGTGCATAATAATCCAGATGAGGCCTCACTGAAGCATGGCCTCCCTACTTCTGTGTTCAATTCTTCTTACAATAATTTAGATATTCTGTTAGATTTCCTAATTACTTGCTGCTGTTTCCTTTCCCTGTCTCTGTAGGTTCATCGTAAGTCTTGTTGCTGCGTTCAGGGACATGTTACGTACAAGGGGGTCAGCAGGTGTTGCACCCAGTCTGCAGGAGAACTCTGTGTAACAAAGCATCAGACTTTGCTTCTTGTACTAGCTGAGGACCCGTGTCAATGACTTCTGATTGTGTTGTGAACCTGAGCCTAGTGTGATGGACAGACATGCTGAGGTGAACATCTCTGACTTGGTGGTGGGTCCAGGTGAATGTCGTGCTGGAGCCTCCTCTGGCTTTCGAGGGTCATTGGCCTTGGAGATGGTGCTACTGCTGAGGAACTGTTGTGGTACTTTGTGTGAGACTGCTGTGTGACTGATAGCACCTGTAGTGAAGGAAAGAGAAATAGCTGATAAAGGTGCAGAGTCCGTAATGTAACTAAGGTTTTGTGCAATGGCAGTTAGACTGTGCGCTGCCCCTACATGAGTCAGTTTGTACTGAAGAGATGGTACCCTTCCAGAGTACAGGAAATTGTTCATCATTTTTCCTGCACTGGATCTGGTCCTGTTTTGAGGGTGCCAGGCATTAGCCTGCACTGTGCCCTTAGCCCGGGCTGCCACCTCTGATGGAAGGGCAACCCTTTTAGTGTATGATCTGGAGCAAAGCCTCAGATGAGGCAGCATTGAACCTTGGGGCCGGTTTCTGCTTACTCCGAGACATCTCCAGTGGTATGTGTTGGGGATGGCTAAGGTAGACTCCAGCAATGCTGCAGGCTGGCAGAGAGTGCAGAACTGTTCAGGCGGCCGTTAAAGATGATGCCAGTCAGGACATGAACTTCCGGGCTGTGTCCAGTATAATTTATTACTCCTGTCATGAAACAACTTGCACACGTTTGGGATGAACTCCAAAACATTTGGCCACGCTAAGACTCAACCTGGACTGTGGCAGAAGTGTCAATTTCTAATACAGCCAATGCCATACTTTAACTCTAAAGAATATTCCTGTTCGAATACAGTAAAGGCCATGGTCCCGGACAACACTCTGGCAATGGTACTGAAGATATGTGCTCCAGAACTAGCTGTCCATAGCCAAGCGGTATTAGAACAACTACAATGCTGGCATCTCCTTGACAATGTGGAAAGTTGCCCAAGTATGCCGTGTCTACAAAAAACGGGAAAAATCCAACCCTGCCGATTACTGTCCCAGCAGTCTATTCTTGATCAACAGTCAAGTGGGGGCATATCCAAAGACACTCAAGTTAGTTGTAAATCGCAATCCTTTCTGCAAATTCCGTTTGTAGTTTTGCGTATGCCTCCAACCAGCTGTGTGATCTCGCATCTTCTGCACATTCACCCTCTCTGGGCCAGTGGATGTCTCTGGGGATCTTAGTTCAGACATTCTCTTTGCTGCCCCACCTGCTCACTAATGTCCCTTTTGCTGTGCCTGATCCTCCTGGTGTGTCATAACCTTTCTTAGAGCTGACTTTTGGGGTAGATGTTCTGGTTCCAACAACCCCTTCACGTGTTCCGCTAGGATCCATCAGTGCCTCTCATGTACCTCTCTGGCTGTCAAAGGGAACTGTGTAATCTAAGTGTTTAACAGTTTCATTCAAGTATGTTAGAACATAGTACAGTACAGCACAGGAACGGGCCCTTTGGCCTACGATATTGTACCGAACATGATGCCAAATTAAATTAATCCCTTCTGTCTGTCCTTGGTCCATTTCCCTCCATTCATTTTCTTATTCATGTGCTTATCTAAAAGCTCCTTAAATATCCCTATTGTATCTACCTCCACCGTGCTCCACTGGCAGTGGGTTCCAGACGCTTACCACTGTCTGTGGGGAAAAAAAAAAACAAAAAAAAAAACACCTGCTCCTCATATCTGCTTTGAACTTGCCCCTCTCACTTTGAATGCATGTCCCCTCGTATGAGACATTTCAACTCTGGGGAAAAGATTCTGACTGTCAACCCTATCTATGCATCTCAATTTTACAGACTTCTATGAAGTCTCCCCTCAACCTCTGCCGCTCCAGAGAAAACAACCCGAGTTTTTTTAGCTCATACCCTCTAAGCCAGGCAGCATCCTGGTAAACCTCTTTTGCACCCTGTCCAAAGCCTCTACATCCATTCTGTAATGTGGTGACCAGATTTAAATACAATACTCTAAATGTGGCTTTACCAAAGTCTTATAAAGCTACAACATGACATCCTGACTCTTGTACTCAATGCCCCGACCAATAAAGGCAAGCATACCATATGCCTTCTTTACCACCCTATCTACTTGTGTAGCCACTTTCAGGGAGCTATGGACTTGAACCCCACGATCCCTCTGTACATCAACGCTGTTCAGGGTCCTGCCATTGACCGTATACTTTTCCTTAACATTTGACCTCCCATAGTGCAACACCTCACACTTACCCAGTCTAAACTCCATCTGCCATTTCTCCACCCATATCTGCAACTGATATATATCCTGCTGTATCCTTTGACAACCTTCTACACCATCCACAACTCCACCGATGTTTGTATTGTCTGCAAACTTACTAACCCACTCATCTACATTTTCATCCAAATTATTTATATATATCACAAACAGCAGAGGTCCCAGTACGGATAACTGCGGAACACCACTAGTCACAAACCTCCAGCCAGAAAAGCACCCATCCACTACTACCTTCTGTCTTCTATGGGCAAGCCAATTCTGAATCCAAACAGCTAAATCACTGTGGATCCAGATCCTGTATGAGCCTATCATGAGGGATCTTGTTGAAAGCCTTAATAAAATCCTTGTAGACAACATCCACAGCTCTACCCTCATCGATCACCTTCGTCACATCCTCAAAATTTAATCAAGTTAGTAAGACATGACCTGCCCTGCACACAGCCATGCTGACTATCCCTAATTAGGCCATGCTTTTCCAAATGTGAGTTGATCCTATCCCTAAAAATTCTTTCCAATAGCTTCCCAACCACTGATGTGAGACTCACCGGTCTATAGTTTCCTGGATTATCCCTGTTTCCCATCTTGAACAGAAGAAGAACATTAGCTAATCGCCAATTGTTGGGGTCCTCTCCAGTGGCTAGCGAGGATACAAAGATCTTAATCAAGGTGCCAGCCATCATTAAGGAGGCAGTGCTGGGCAAGCTAATGGGTCTAAAGGTAGACAAGTCTCCTGGCCCTGATGATGGGGGAAATAGCAAATGCACTAGTAATTATGTACCAAAATTCACTGGACTCTGGGCTGATTCCCACACATTGGAAAACAGCCAATGTGACGCCACTGTTTAAAAAAGGAAGTAGACAAAAAGCAGGTAACTATAGGCCAGTTAGCTTAACTTCGGTAGTGGGGAAATGCTTGAATCTATCATTAAGGAAGAAATAGCAAGACATCTGGATACAAATTCTCCCATTGGGAACACCCAGCATGGGTTCATGAAGGGTAGGTCATGTTTAACTAATTTGGTGGAATTCTTTGAGGACATTACTTGCATGGTGGATAATGGGGAACCTGTGGATGTAGTGTATCTGGATTTCCAGAAGGCATTTGACAAGGTGCCACACAAAAGGCTGCTACATAAGATAAAATTGCATGGTATTACAGGTAATGTATTAGCATGGATAGAGGATTGGTTGACTCGTAGAAAGCAAAGAGTAAGGGTAAATGGGTGTTTTTCTGGTTGGCAGTCAATGGCTAGTGGTGTGCCTCAGGGGTCAGTGTTGGGACCGCAATTGTTTACAATTTACATAGATGATTTGGAGTTGGGGACTAAGTGTGGTGTGTCAAAGTTTGGAGATGACACTAAGGTGAGTGGTAGAGCAAAGTGTGCAGAAGACACTGAAAGTCTACAGAGGGATATAGATAGTCTAAGTAAGTGGGCAAAGGTCTGGCAGATGGAGTACAATGTTGATAAGTGTGAGGTCATCCATTTTGGTAGGAATAACATCAAAATGGACAATATTTTAAATGGTAAAAAAATTGCAGCACGCTGCTGTGCAGAGGGACTTGGGTGTCCTTGTGCATGAATCGCTAAAAGTAGGATTGCAGGTGCAGCAGGTAATTAAAAAGGCAAATGGAATTTTGTCTGCCATTGCTAGAGGGATGGAGTTTAAAAACAGGGAGGCTATGCTGCAGCTGTATAGGGTCCTGGTGAGACCACACCTGGAGTACTGTGTGCAGTTTTGGTCTCCTTAATTGGGAAGGGATACACTAGCATTGGAGGGGGTGCAGAGGAGATTCACTCGGTTGATTCCAGAGTTGAGAGGTTTGGATTATGAGGAGAGACTGAGTAGACTGGGATTATACTCGTTGGAATTCAGAAGAATGGGGGGAGATCTTATAGAAACATATAAGATTATGAAGGGAACAGATAGGGTGGAGGCAGGGAGGTTGTTTCCACTAGCAGGTGAAACTAGGGCTAGGGGGCATAGCCTCAAAATAAAGGGAAACAGATGTAGGACTGAGGTCAGGAGGAACTTCTTCACCCAAAGGGTTGTGAATCTGTGGAATTGCCTGCCCAGTGAAGCGGTTGAAGCTATCTCGCTTAATATTTTTAAGGCAAGGCTAGATAAATTTTTGAACAGTAAAGGAATTAAGGGTTATGGTGTGTGGGCGGGTAAGTGGAGCTGAGTCTCAAAAAGATCAGCCATGATCTTATTGAATGGCGGGGCAGGCTCGAGGGGCCGGATGGTCTACTGCTTCTAGTTCATATGTTCTTATGTTCAATTCCCCTCTTGCGTTTAACAATAACCTGGGATAGATAATATTGGGCCCTGGGAACTTAACCACTTTAATGCTCTTCAAGAGACCCTACACTATTTCTTTCTTGATCTCAAAATGCCTCAGCATATTAGCATGCTCCACACTAATCTCACTATCCTGCATATCCTTCTCCTGGGTGAATACCAATGCAAAGTACTCATTTAGGATCTTGCCCACATGCTCTGCCTCCAAGAGCAAGTTCCCTCCTTTATCCTTGAGTGGTTCCACCTTCTCTCTAGTTATCCTTTTGTTTTTAATGTATCTATACTTTCCGAGGTCATTTCGTGGCCCCTCCTTGTTCTCCTGTTTCCCAGCTTGAGTTCTTTCCTGCTTTCTTTATATTCCTTATGGGCTCTGTCTGATTTTAGCCTCCGAAACCTTACATATGCTTTCTTCCTAAATCCACAACCACCCTCTTATCCAAGGGTCCCTTACTTTGCCATTCTTATCCTTCCTCCTTACTGGAACATGCTGGCCCTGAATTCTGACCAGCTAGTCTTTAAACAATTCCCACATGTCAAATGTGGACTTGTCTGATAACAGCTCCTACCAATTAACTCTTCCTAGTTCCTGCTAATACTGATGTAATTTGCCCTCCTCCAATCTAGTACCTTCCTGCAATGTCCTGACTTATCCTTATTCATAGCTTTCTTAAAACTTAGGGAGTTGTGATCACTGTATCCAAAATGCTCTCCCACTGAAAGGTCATCTGGCTAGGCTCATTAGCCAATACAAGGCCCAGTATGACCCCTCCTCTAGTTGGACTATTCGCAAACTGTTTCACGAAACTGTCTTGATTGCATTGAACAAATTCCGCCCTGTCTAAACCTCTTGCTGTAAGGCAGTCCCAGTCAGTACTGGGGAAGTTAAAGTCACCCATTATGACAACCCCGTTGTTAGTGCACCTTTCTATAATCTGCCTACGTATTTGTTAATTGATGTCCCAGTGGCTGTTAAGGGGGCTTATGGTATAATCGCATCAGACTGATTACATGTATCTTATTTTTGAACTCTACCCATATTGCCTCAGTGGATGAGCCCTCCCATATGTCCTGTCTGAGTGCAGATGTAACATATTCCCTGATTAGTAGTGCAACTCCTCCACCTCTTTTGCCTCCCTCTCTAGTCTAAAATAACGAAACCCTGGAATGTTCAGCAGCCAGTTCTGTCTGTTCTTCTTGCATCCAGGTCTCTGTAATGGCCACAATATCATTGTCCTATATACTGATCCAGACTCTAAGCTCATCTGCCTTACCCATAATACTCCTTGCATTGAAATAAACACATTGCAGCCCATCACTCCCATCGTGTTCATTTACCTGTCTTTGCTTTTCCTTCCTTTCAGACTTACTGGTCCTAACTTCTACCTTCCCCTCAATCCCTCAACTTGCTGACCTGCTGGTTTGGTTCCCAGCCCCCTGCCACTCTAGTTTAAACCCTATCGATGTTGGATATGTGAGATGCCCTTTCCAGTCATCCGTATCGAGGTGCTAACTCTAAAGCCCAGGTAGCACAATTAATTACTGCTACACACCCAGGTAATTCTGGGTGACTACAGCAGATTGCTTAGTTGAGAGTTACACATTGGGTCCCATATTTTTATGGCCTTGTTTTCTGAGGAGGGACAATCGCAATCAGATTGCACTCTGCTCAAACTATTTATACATTAGGAGTGAGATCTACATTTCTGAGGGAATTCTGATTAGGCTCCTACAAAATATGAAGCATACTTTAAAGCTGATAGGGATAAATCTGGAGGGAAGGCAAACCACACGCTGCTCTTTCACAGTCGTGAATTGGTGTATTCTGTGATTTAAAAGTCCAGCATCACAGACACTTGCTTAGGCAACTCTTGTAAAAGGGTAAGTGTGTAGTTGGAGTGCCAGGTAAAGAAAGTACTAGATATGTAAGGTGGCAGGTTGGTGGAAAGGTATGGTGCCAGGTTGGGGGTAGGGTGACGTGTGAGCGGAGTTCAGGCTGGGTAGGGTGATGGCTGAGTGGGAAGCAAGGTGGGTAGAGTGATGGGTGAGCAGGGTACAGGGTGGGTAGATGAGCGGAGTGCTGGGTGAGTAGGGTGATGGGGAGTGGCGTATAGGGTAGGTAGGGTGCAGGATGGGTAGGGTGACAGGTGAGCGGGAGCAGAGTGGGTATGGTGACAGGAGAGCAGGGTGCAGGGTGGATAGGGTGGTTAAGGTGAACGGGGGTGAGGGTAGGTAGAGTGATGGGTGAGCAGGCTGCAGGGCAGATAGGGTGAGTGGGGTATCAGGTGAGCAGGATGCAGAGTGGGTAGGATGGGTAAGGTGAGTAGGGTGCAGGGTGTGTACGGAGACAGGTGGTAAGCAAGGTGCAGGGTGGGTAGGATGGGTAAGATGAGTAGGGTGCAGGGTGTGTAGGGAGACAGGTAAGCAAGGTGTAGGGTGGGTAGGATGGGTAAGGTGAGTAGGGTGCAGGGTGGGTAGGA
>NC_063368.1:21735066-21820606 GCF_021869965.1 Rhincodon typus
TGGGTAAGGTGAGTAGGGTGCAGGGTGGGTAGGATGGGTAAGGTGAGCAGGGTGCAGGGTGGGTTGGGTGCCAAGGGGTGTAGGATGAGCGGGGTGCAGATAGGTAGGGTGACAGATAAGTGGGGTGCAGGGTGACAGATGAGTGGGGTTCAAGTGGGTAGGGTGATAGCTGAGTGGGGTTAGCTAGGGTGGATAGGGTGATGGGTAAGTGGGGTGCAGAGTGGGTAGAGTGACAGGTGAGTGGACGCAGAGTGGATAGGGTGAAGGGTGAGCAGTGTGCAGGGTGGATAGGATGGGTAAGGTGAGCAGGGTGTAGAGTGGGTAGGGTGGCAGGTGAATGGGGTGCAGAGTGGGTAAGGTGAGCAGGGATAGAAATAGTAGGATCTGCAGATGCTGGAGAATCTGAGATAACGAGGTGTAGAGCTGGATGAACACAGCAGGCCAAGCAGTGTCATAGGAGCAGGAAGGCTGACGTTTCGGGCCTAGACCCTTCATCAGAAAGCAGGGTGCAGGGTGTAGGGTGACAGGTAAGCGGGGTGGGAAGGGGACCAGGTAGATTCTTAGGTGGGCCCAGGATGACACAGGGTTGACTGGTATCCTGGGAGGTGGGGGACCGGTCCTGGGAGCAGAAAGGTGCATTGGTTCAGGCAGTGAGTGTAGGGTTTGTCAGGTCCCAAGCAGAGCCAGGTCTCTGGGAGGATAGGGGATATTTTTTCAGGTCTTGGGGAGTAGAGGGTCATTGTTGTGAGGTCTAGCAACTAGGGAGAGTTGTGGGAGGCAATGCCAGAGCGATGGTGCAGTAGAGTCGTTGGGACTCGAGAGGGGGATGGTGATGACCGATATTGGGTCAGGTGACAGCTGGATTTCCTTCCCAAGTGCAGGGCGTTTTATGTTGGACCAGATTGTGGGGTTGGGGGTGTGGTGTAGTTGAGAAGGTTAGTTGAATAGTTACTTGAGTTAAACTAAGTATTAAATAATCTAAGTGACTATTTATTAACTGCAACGAATCCTCCAATTGTAAATTTTTATAGGTTTACTTTCATAGGTTTCCAGAAAGAGGGAAATCCTCCATCAGAATTTTGAATTTCCCAGGTAATTCTTTCAGATTATCTCTGTGGGATTTTGTAGGGGCCTGACATGCAGCTACTATCTATACTGCAGAAATGACTATCTGGCCACTGGAAAATCCTGGTCTATGTTACAACTATATTGCAGCAGCCACGGCCATTATCAGCAGGATCCTGAAAGGCTTCTTCCTGTCTGATAATCCGAGTTCTGGGGCTGACATGGGGGCTTGTTCATGCGTGTACATGTGTGATTCTGTTCTTCCCTCCAGCTAATAGGGTCAAAAGCAGTTTTATCTCCCTTCATGAATTCCTGAACAGGAAAGTTATCGGGGTGAATCTGTCTACACCTACTAACACCTGTTACCCTCTCCCTGCATCCACCTATCACCATGCCACCTACCTCCCCACCCCCAGCACTACCCGTCCTCCCTGTATTTTTTCCCAGCTCCCCCCCCCCCTCCCCCCTCCACAGTCCTGAAGAAGGGTCCTGACTGGAAATGTCGGCTTTCCTGCTCCTTTGATGCTGCCTGACCTGTTGTGTTCCTCCAGCTCCACACTGTGTTGACACTAATTCTGCTCCTGTATCTTATGCTCTTTTGGTTTTCAAGTTGCTTAGAAACAAGATTGTCATGGTAGCAGCGAGCAAGTATTACCTGTTTAGCGAGTCTAAAGTTCAACTTTGAAGGATTTGCCAACCCTTTAAACTGCAATAGTGGAAACATTTGTTAATCTGTCCTTAAAATATTGTTGCAGTACATTGTATTATTTAAATTGCAATCGACACAATGTAAGACAATTATGTGTAATACATCGATATCCTTTTCACCGAAAGGTGTGGGTTTGAGGGCGTCATGCTGCTTTAAAATCAGGACTAACTGCTTTTTGCATTCCACAGGCTGACAACAATCTTATTCAAATGACTTGTTGTGAACGGAGACGGTTTCACACCTGATCCAATTGAAGGGCAGTGCCGGAAACAATACCTTTGGAAAAACAGGAAAAAAAGGTAAGGCGGTGTTTATCAAGAGCTGACTGCTCGAAGCCCTGACCTGGGGAAGTTGAAGTGGTGGTGCGGGCTCCCACTTGCTGCCGGCTTCAAGGTCCAGCCCCGGGCACATCCTCCAGCTATTACCCCACTCGAGCTCCCTGTGTGGGGCCTTGGTGAGAACACGGGCTCTCAGTGAAGAAGCTTTCTCTCATCAATTTGCAAACCTTGGAGTCGATTTAAATATTGGGGTCAAGAGGTGACGTGATAGGTTGGGTGTTGACATTAGATAGTGACTTTTTAAACAACTGTTTTAACTTTCCAGATTTGATGGTGTGTAGCATTGTGTTATTGGCTGGTCAGCAAAATGGAGTTTGCCAGTAGTCATATTTACATTGATAGTCCTGTCAAGACACGCCCGGTGCAGCAACCTGATTTTTACAGAAACCACCCAATGGGGACTTTAAGGAACACTGTTCTGAGTAAGTATTTGTAAGTAATCATGTTTTATTTTCAATGATCACATTCATTCACTGACCCCTGTTCCTGATTATTGATAGATAAAAAGCCATTGGCTCATGTCTATGACCCATTGGTAGACTGCAACCCAACATATGAAGGAAAGGAACCTGGCAGTGCCTCTGTCGTTGACTCTGTGGAAAGTGAAGGACCCATATATGACAATTTGAACCCAGCAATTGCTGTTGCCCCTGATGACAAGCTGAGCTTTAGCCCAGACATTGGACTCTGCGACCTGGCATCTAGTTCTGCTCCAAGTGACATCACAGCAGCAGAACCATTCTATGATGTGGCAGAAGGTTCAAGCAATTACTGTGGAGATGGGAGGAGTTCTGGCTCTCAAACTACCCAGCACCTGGCCAAGCCTCTACACCCCAGGCATCGCCTTGGTGACAATGCCCATGGTCAGTATTTTCAAAATAACTTGTAGAAATAATTATTTCTGTTCTTGGTACAGTTTTCCTAACCAGTGATCGTTGCCATTTCCTGAACATTTCTTTAGGTTTTTCTCTCTGTCTGCCTTTCATAGGACATGGATCCCTGGTCATTTCTCAAAGTTTCTGTAAAGCTTGGCCTTAAATGATGATTTATTTCTTGCAGCAAAGTTACTCCTCAACAAAATTACAATATTGCAGATGCTGGAGATTGAAATAAAGAGAAAATGCTGGAGAAACTCAGATATGGCAGCATTTGTAGAGAGAGAATAACATTGATATTTTGGGTCCAATATGATTGTTCTTTAGAATGGAAAAGTGGTGTAGAAGTGTGAAGGTGTTATCCTACAGAAAAAGTTGAGAAGGTGGGGAGAAGGTTAGAGGACAAGGGAGGTTAGAGGTCACATGTCACCAAGCAAAAGAAGTGATTGAAGTAAAGCTTAGGTCTAAATAATAGAATAGTATCTCTACTGAAAGCAAAACCAAAAGAAAGCCGGCACTGGGGTTTATTGGTTGGTGGGGGGCAAAAGAGGAGAATAGAATTAATTGTCTGAACTTGTGTACTCAGTGAGTCCTGAAGGCTGTAAAGGTCTGTTCCTCCAGCTTGGGTTGGCCTTCATTGGAATCCTGCATCAGGCCTAGAATTGAAGTGATAGCATCCAGACAAAATGGTTCATTGAAAATAGCAAGCAACTGGAAGACCATGAAATATAGGAGCAGAAGTAGATCATTAAACCCACTGAGTCTGCTCTGCCATTCAGTGAGATCTTGTGGCAAGGAATGACTGCTGTCCCCTGACATTCAATGGTCTTAATCCTCATGAAATTTCCTGCTATCAACATCCTGGGGTTACTATTAACCAGAAATTCAACTAGACTTGCCATGTAAACACAGTGGCTACAAGACTAGGTCAAAGACAAGGAATACTGCAGTGAGTAACTCACCTCCTGACTTTCCAAAGCATGTCCATCATCTATAAGGCACAAGTCAGGAGTGTGATGGAATACTCCCCAGTTGTCTGGATGAGTGCCGCTCCAACAACTTTGAAGAAGCTTGACACCATGCAGGACAAAGCAGCCCGCTTTATTGGCGACACATCCACTCCCTCCACCACTGTTACTCAGTAGCAGCAATGCTTACCATGTACAAGATGTGCTGCAGGAATTCGCTAAAGATCCTTAGACAGCACCTTCTAAACCCACAACCACTTCTGTCTAGAAGGACAAGGGCAGCAGATACATGGGTACACAACACTACCTGCAGTTTCCCTTCCATTTTGCGTAGGGGTAAGCAGATTCAGGCTCCTGAGTCCAGGACTTGTCTGTTTCTTTTTCTGTCCACTTTTTTTTCCCTCTCTTTATTCTTGTCTTTCATTGGTGGAAGGGTAAGTGTGGACCTGGCTGTATTGACATAGATGAGGTGGGCCCAGCGGTGAAGAGGTGGAGGCTGTAATGTTGATGGGTCTGGTGCTGGCGGCAGTGAGGCGAGGTGGACCCAGTGTCGAGAGATGGCACCTGGAACGTGGCAATTCCAGTGTTGGTGGGTCCAGAAAAAAGCGTTGGGTGGCATCAGCGTGAAGCCTTGTCCTGGAGCAGCGGTTATGGAACAAAGATGAATTCTCTTTCAGTTATTTTAAGTTATTCAAAATGACACCAGAGCGTGGCAACTGTGGAAGCTTATCACTGTATTTTCCCTTAAATTCAAGTGATAATAAATCATTCAATTCAGTTCAAATTTGAGCCACTCCCCATCCTGACTTCGAAATATATCGCCGTTCCTTTAGTGTCACAGGGTCAAAATCCTCGAACACTCTCCCTAATGGTATTGTAAGTCTATCTACAGCACATGGACTGCAGTGGTTCAAGAAGGCAGTTTACTACCACCTTCTCAAGGGCAACTAGAGATGGGCAATAAATGCTGGCCAGCTAGTGATACTCACGTCCCACAAGTTAATATCAAAAAGTTTCATGGATGATCTGATATTCCTGAACTCCACTTTTCTGACATTTCCCTTTAACCCTTGATTCGCTTACTGATTAAAAATCTTCCTGTCTCGGCTTTGAATATACTTAACAACCTGGCCTCTTCAGCCCTCTGGTAAAGAATTCCACAGATCCTCTACTCTCTGAGAGAAGAAATTTGTCTTCCTCACTGTCTAAAACAGGCAAGGTCAAAAACCCCGTGACACCAGGTTATAGTCCAACGGGTTTATTTGAAAATGCAAGCTTTTGGAGCTCAGCCCCTTCTTCAGGCGTAGTGTGAGAGAGAAGGTGTAAGCCACTGACTTTACAAACAGAAAGGTAACAATGCTAAAACTGGCAGCCTCTTCTTGAATCTTAAAGTCGTGTGATTGTTTTTTGACTTTGTCCACCTCAGTCCAACACTGACATGTCCACAACATAAAACAGGCAACTCCTTACTCTGAGGCTGTGCTGTCTGATCCTAGACGCTCCCAAAAGGGGATGTAACCTTGCTGCATCTACCCTGTTAAGTCCCCTAAGAATTTTGAATGTTTCAATACAATCACCTCTCATTTTTCTGAACTTCAATGAATACAGACCACTTCTCCTCATAAGAAAATTCCTCAATACCTGGGATCAGACTGGTGAACTTTTTTTTGGACAGCTTCTAATGCAAGTAAATCTTTCTTTGGATAAAGCAACCAAAACATATGAGCTTGATTCATAATTTCAATGTGCATCTTTCTGATTTCTAAACTCACTTTAGTCAAAAATGCAGAGGGCTGTAGAAAGATCAATATTTCAGTATGTTTAATAAAGTGTAGAATTTTTACAGGATGTATAAAAGCCCATTGGCCCATTGTGTCCCAGTCATCAAACATCTATCCATTCTAATCCCATTTTCCAGCACTCGGCCCATAGCCCTTTATGCTGTGGTGTTTGAAATGCTTATCTAAGTAGTTCTCAAATATCTTGAGGATTCATGCCTCTACCACCCTTTCAGACAGTGAGTCCAGATACCCACAACACTCAAGATTGAAAAAAACGTTCCTCAAATCCCTTCTAAACCTCCTACTCCTTACGTTAAAACTGTGCCCCTTATCATTGACCCCTCTACCAAGGGGAAAGATTTCTCCCTATCTACTATGTCTATCCACCTCAGCACTTTGTACACTTCAATCAGTGTCCCCCTCCACCTTCTCTACTGTAGTCCAAGCCTGTCTTATTTGTCTGTCTTAGCTGAATTGCTCCAATAATGGCAAAATCCTGGTGAATCTCCTCCACACTATCTCCAATGCAGTTCCTATAGTGTTGCAATCAGAACTACACACTGTATTCCAGCTAACCAGTGTAATCTAACTAATGTCTTGTATAGCTCCATCATAACCTCCTTGCTGTTGTGTTCAATGCCTTGACTAATAAAAACAGCTATCCTACATGCCTTCTTAACTACCTTATCTACCTGCCCTTTTGCTTTCAAGAGGCAAAGGTAAGGTGAAGGTTGACCGATTTCTGATTACCAATGGCTTAAAGTGGGTAATGTGGGTAAAAGGCATTTGAAGTGTTTAATCAGCCACAATTGTATTAAATGGCAGAACAGACTCTGGCTAAGTGACCTATCCCTGTTCTTATAACCATGAATGCGATGAAAATTGTTCAGTGTTCCAAGTATGGCCTTACTTATTTTACTGTAGTTTTAGCAAGATTTCCCTCCATGAAGCTGGGCTAACTCTGCTTGATCATATTATGTATTTCTAAATTATCTGCTAATACATCTTTTTATCAAACTCTAGCATTTTCTTTATATGAGATGTTATGTTAACTGGCCTGCAATAGCCCATTTCCTGTCACCCTCCCTTTTGAATAAAGATGTTATGTTTGATAGTTTTCCAATCCTCTGGGACTTTCCAGAACTAAAGGAATCAAAGCAATGTAATCTTCCAAGATTACTGTAATGCATCTACTGTCTCTGAAGCTACTTCCTTTAATATCCTAGGATGTAATCTGTGATGCCCAGAGCACCAGTTGGCCTTTAGTCCTATTAGTTTTCCTAAAAAAAAATCTCAAGTGAGAGTTATTGTATTTATGTTTCTTCCCTTTTTGACTGTTGGTTACTTAGTAATTTTGGTTTGACGTTAAAGTTCATAACCACAAAGACTGATGCAATTTATTTAACTGCTCGTCAATTACCTGGTTCCTCATTATTTTTTTCCCAGCCTTACTCTCTAAGGCGCCCATATTCACTTTGGCTTTTTTTGTTCCTTATATTTAAAAAACAAGTTCTAACTGTCCATTTTTGTATTACTGGCTAGTTTACCCTGAGGGTTTATTTTTTTCCCTCTGCTTGTGGACTGAGTGGAGGTGTAATGTAGAGTAGTTACCCATCTGCCTTTGGTCTCCTCAATGTAGCAATCGCAATATGAACAGTGGACTAGATTGAAATAAGTACAAGTAATTAGCTGCTTCACCTGAAAGAATATTGGGGCCTTGGTCACTGAGGAGGCAGGAGGTAAAAGGGCACGAGTTACTTCAGAGTTTGGGTGAAGATTTGTAGCTCGGGTGCTGGTTGTAGATGTTGGCGTGTTCACAGAGCTGGGAGGTTTGATAGCAGACGTTTTGTCCCCTTACTAGGTGACATCCTCAGTGCTGTGGAGCCTCCTGTGAAGTGCTGTTATCTTGTGCCGGTTTAAATTTATTTGGCCTGGTTTTTGCTTCTTCCGATAAGTGCTGGTTCTGGCTGTGCGTGGTAATGGTCAGTATATTGGGTCTAATTCAATGTGTTTGTTGATGGAGTCTGTGGATGAATGTCAAGCCTCCAAGAATTCCCTGGCTCTCCTCTGTTTGGCTTGCCCAATGATAGTAGTGTTGTCCCAGTTGAAAGTGTGGTTTTTCTCGTCTGTGTGTATTGAAACCAAGGACATCTGGTCGTGTCGTTTAGTTGCTAGTAAGGGGACGAAACGTCTGCTATCAAATCTCCCAACTTGGTGAATGCGCCAACGTCTACAAGAGTTATTTCTCCTATGTTCGCAATGGAAGGAGCTGTGGGAGGGGGAAATGAGTTGTTTTGAGTTATCGAGGACTGGATCAGCTCCTGGCAGGGGGAAACATTCCTATGGAAGTCTGACAGGGGAGGGGAAGGAAAGGTATGTTTGGTGGCAGAGGATGATCCATTCAATGTGGAGGCTGCTGGGATGGATATTGAGGACAAGGGAACCCTATCGCTATTCTGAGGCAGGAGAAGAGTTGAGCGCAAATGTGTGGGAATTGAGTAGGACACTGCCCAGGGGCCTGTCTAGCACAATTGGAGGCGATTCCTTGGTTGAGAGACAAAGAAGGCACATTGGAAGTACCATTTGAGAAGCTAGCATCAATAGAACAGATGAAATGGAGGAACTGGGATAAGAGAATGGAGTCCTTTTAAAGGGTTGAGAAGTGTTGTTGTGGTAGCAGTGGAAGCTGGTGGGTAGTAACCACATTATGTATATGGCTAGTTCAATTCACTTTCTAGTAAATGGTAACCTTCCGAATGTTGATCATGGATTTGGGTGGGGAACATGTTTTAGGCAGGCAGGAGGAGTTCAAGTAGCAAAATCCATGATTTGTACTACTCCATGGCTACTACCCCTCTATCCTATGCAAAATTGTGGGCCTCGTTTACGTCATACCTGCAGCTGCCTGAAATGGAGAAGAGGCAGATGCCTTGGTGAAGATGTGATGCCCAAGGCCCAAATACCATCCATTAGCTTTCTTGTGCATTGTGTGACTTTTGGTTGAAGTCTGGGCAGTAGAGTCCCAGGTGAAGGCCCAAGTCCAAAGGGACAGGATTCTCACCAAATAAAGCCAAATTTCACATTTACCTCTTCTTTACCAATATGTTCCACAGCCAACCAGCAATGTATGAGCGTGACTCAGCTTTTCAAGCTACTTGAAGCAGCAATGTATGGCGAATGAGTGAATAGGGCAGTCACTCCTGGCAAATCATTTCAATACTAGGCTGCCATACAAAGGGGATTAAACCACCATCTTTAGCGTGGAAGAGTTTTCGGTGAAAGTGTAGACTTGCAGTGTTAGGACTGAAGGTGCATTTTTACAAAATGACCAATTATAACTGAGTAAAGGACAAGTTTGGACTGAACCTGAAGAGACAGGTACTATAGGGGATTATAGGACAAACCAGATGGGTTGAATGTTCTTACAAAAACAAAGTTGCTGGAAAAGCTCAGCAGGTCTGGCAGCATCTGTGAAGGAGAAAACAGAGTTAACGTTTCGGGTCCGGTGATCCTTCCTCAGTGCTGATGGTGGCTGGGAAAACGTCAGTTTATATGCTGAGAATAGGCAGGTGGGTGGGGTAGGGAGTAAATGATAGGATAGAGCCCAAAGAGAGAGAAAGACAGTTGGACAGACAAAGGAGTTGCTAACAATCAGGCTGGGAGGGTGAATAGTTGTTAATGGGGACTGTTAGTGACTAACAACGGGATGTGTGATGGCAGGCTATGTGGTAACAAGGCCTGGTGTGTGGGGTGGGGGGCAGGGACATGGGAGAGGCCCTAAAATGATTTAACTCCATATTGAGTCCGGAGGGCTATAGGGTCCCCAAGCGGAAAATGAGGTGTTGTTCCTCCAGCTTGCTTTGGGCTTCACTGGAATACTGGAGCAAGCCAGAGACAGAGATGTTGGCCAGGGAGCAGGGTGGTGCATTGAAGTGGCAGGCAATGGGTAGTTCAGGGTCTTTTTAGTGAGCAGAATGTAGATGTTCTGCGAAGCGGTCGTCAAGTCTACGCTTCGTTTCCCTAATGTAGAGGAGACCACATTGTGAGCAGTGAATGCAGTAGACTAGATTCTGGGAAGTGCAGGTGAAGTGTTGTTTCACCTGAAAGGTATGTTTGGGCCCTTGGATACTGGGGAGGGAGGAGGTAAATGCGCAGGTGTCGCACCTTCGCCGGTTACAAGGGAAGGTGCCATAGGGCTGTGGGGAGGTGTTGGTGGTGAAGGAAGTATGGACTAGGGTGTCCCAGAGGGAACGGTCCCTGCGGAAGGCAGACAAGGGAGGAGAGGGGAATATGTGTCTGGTGGTGGCATCTTGCTGGAGGTGGCGGAAATGGTGTCTGATGATCTTCTGGATGTGGATGCTGGTGGGATGGTAGGTGAGGATAAGGGTAACCCTATCGCTGTTGCGGGAGGGAAGAGAAGGGGTGAGGGTGGAAGTGCGGGAGATAGGTCGGACCTGGTTGAGGGCCTTGTCGACAACGGAGCTGGGGAATCCTTGGTTGAGGAAGAAGGTGGACATTTCGGAGGCTCCCTTGTCAAAGTTGGCCTCATCTGAACATATGCGACGGAGACGGAAGAACTGAGAGAATGGGATGGAGTCTTTACAGGAAGTGGGGTGTGAGGATGTATAGTCCAGGTAGCTGTGGGAGTCGGTGGGTTTGTAATGGATATTAGTGGCCAGTCTATCCTCAGAAAAGGAAACAGAAATGTCGAGGAAGGGAAGGGAGGAGTCAGAGATAGACCTGGTGAAAGTGAGGTTTAGGGTGGAAATTGGAGGCGAAATTGATGAAGTTTTCCAATTCCAGACGAGAGAGGGAAGCAGCGCCGATGATATCATCAATGTATTGGAGAAAGAGTTGTGGGTGGGGGCCGGAATAGGACTGGAACAAGGAATGTTCCACGTACCCCATGAAGAGACAGGCATAACTAGGGCCCATATGGGTACCTATGGCAACCCTTCTTACCTGAAGAAAATGAGAGGAGTTGAAAGAGAAGTTGTTGAGGGTGAGGACAAACTCGGCCAAGTGGAGGAGGGTGGTGGTGGGTGGGGATGGTTCAGGTCTTTGCTCCAGAAAGAGGCTGAGAGCCCTAAGACCCTCCTGGTGGGGAATGGATGTGTAAAGGGATTGCACATCCATGGTAGAGAGGAGGTGGCTGGAGCCGGTAAACTGGAAGCTTTGAAACCAGCATAAGGCATCAGATGAATCATGGATGTATTAGGGTAGGGATTGGACCGGGGGAGAAGACTGAGTCAAGGTAGGAAGAGATGAGTTGTGGATTTTTGGCAGGAGGTAGAAACGAGCTGTGCGGGATTGGGGGACTATTAGCTTGGAAGCAGAGGCGGGGGAGATCACCAGATCAAATGAGATCCGTAACTGTAGTGGATACAATGGCCTGATGTGCCATGGTGGGGTCATGGTCCAGGGGAAGGTAGGAGGAGGTATCTGAGATTTGGCGCTCAGCCTCTGCAAGGTAGAGGTCAGTACGCCAGACTACAACAGCACCACCCTTGTTGGCAGGCTTGATAACAAAGTCAGGGTTAGATGCTTATTTATTTCTTTATTTGCTTATTCCTTATTTGCCCATGAGACATTTTGGGCGGAATGATTGTTGTTTATTTGGTGTATATAATATTTATCTTTGTGTCTATTGTGTTTTTGCTCAATTGCAGGCACACCCCCTCCACTTCCACCTCGACCAAGGAATTTGAAAAAAGTGCCTGATTATGTGCAACTGCTGGATTTGCCTCCCACTAAAGGGCCTGGACACTGGACATTGCCAGTTTCCCGCTCTCTGCCCCCTCCTTTGCCGGATAGAAGTAAGTGAATTTGTTGCGCGTGGGATTTTGAGGCTGAGAATAATAGCAACATTTTTCCAAGTACTGGGAAGGTATGAAACTGAATCAAACAAATAAACAGTCTGGCATTATTGCAAATTGTGGAAACTTTACAAACTAGCAATGTCGTAACCTGTTTTTGTCCCAAGCAGAAGGAACGATTTTTGGTAAGTTGTATGTGTGACATGTGCAGAAATTCATCACCCACTTTCGGTGTCTTGGGGAGGTTATGGGGAAAGTGTAGGGGCTGAGTCTTTTCTTCATGTGGCCTCAATAGTATCAGGTTTCCAAACACATGGAATTTATCAATTCGAAATTGTCAATGGGAATCAGTTGGATGATGCAATTCACAAGTTGGTCCCGTTTAGCTCCTTTGAATTGACCATGACAAGGGATCGGGTTGTCATCCTGTTTAAAGGTGAATTGATCTGCATGAGCTGGCTTGGATTCCTGTAAAACAGAAGTTGCTGGAAAAGCTCAGCAGGTCTGGCAGCAGCTGAGAAAAAATCAGAGTTAAAGTAAAGGAAGGGTCACTGGACCTGAAATGTTAACTCTGATTTTTTTTCTTCACAGATGCTGCCAGGCCTGCTGAGATTTTCCGGCAACTTCTGCTTTTGTTCCTGATTTACAGCATCCGCAGTTCTTTCGATTTTTATTTGGATTCCTGTAAACATGGGCCATGCTGAACTAGCTTTAGTTCTTTGAAGAAATGCAGTAAATTTGCCTTATATGGGTTTTTAATGATGTACTACGTTAAAGACTTAAAATGGAAAAACTAAAAGCAAGGGTGGGCATGTGGACGGGGAGATCGTTGAACGATAAAGCGTTAGATTAAAGTGATGGAATTTTCACTGTTGCTTCTCTGTGGGATTATCAGTGGCAATGCTATTTGTTGGGACATTATGAATAACAGCAGACTGAAGATATATAGTCACAAAATGTTGCAGTTTGGCTCATCATGCCACAGTGATTTCTTTAAAATAGTGATCTAATTAGTCCCACTTTCCTGTTATTTCCTCATAGACGTGCAGGGTTTTCCTTCAAGTATTTATCCCATTATCTTTTGCATGTAATAATTTGAATATCCCTTTATTGGGTGTAAATTTCAGATCACAACAGCTTGCTACATTATTTGGGGAAAAAAATGCTTTTTCCAGTGAAGGCCTCCAGTCAGAGTGCATTTTCTGCTTCCCCTTCCTCCTGTATTTCATGTGATAATTGAGTGCTTTTTCATCACTGAGCTGGTACAGGCATCACTAAGCTGTTTCCTTGTTTGAAATGAAAGTCCTAGGGCCCGTACTATCTAACCATGGTACAATCCCCATATTCTGGTCCAACCTGCCAATATCTGAAAGAACACTTCACTGGTTCGCTGATATGCTAAGATTTTACAAGATGCTAAAATTTACAAAAATGATTTGGAGATGAAGGACTTGCCATATAAGGAGCAGTTGAGGACTCTGAGTTTGAACTCAATGGAGATTAGAAGGATGAGGGAGGGTCTGATTGAAACTTACAGAATACTGAGAAGTGTGGATGGAATGGATGTGGAGATGATGTTTCCACTCGTAAGAGAGATGAAGATCCAAGGGCACAGCCTCAGAGTGAGGGGTGACCCGCTAAAACTGATGTGAGGAGGAATCTCTTAGCTAGAGAGTGGTGTATCTGTGGAACTGATTAGCACAGAAGGCTGTGGAGGCCAAGTCACTCTGTCAAATCGACAGAGATAGATATGTTCCTGGGGCCTTTGAAGCAGTTCTGAGGAATAGAGTTCTGAGAAAGGGCCACTGGACCCGAAACGTTAACTCTGATTTTTTTTCTTCACTGATGCTGCCAGACCTACTGAGGTTTTCCAGCAACTTTGTTTTTGTTCCTGATTTACAGCATCCGCAGTTCTTTCGGTTTTTGTAGATATGTCCTTGATTGCTAATGTGATCGAAAGTTACATGGCTGAGGCAGGAGAATGGGGTTGACGAACACATCAGCTGTGATCGAATGGCAGAGCAGACTCATGAGCCAAATGGTCTAATTCTCCTCCTTTGCTTCACGGTCTTGTTTTGCTGATTGCTTCAGGTTTGGTTCAGAGTCTAGGTCCCATTAAGTGACAGGGTTACTTGCGCAAATAATGTTTTGACTGGATTGTGTTTATTTATATATATGGCCTATTGAGTGGTACTCACTTGTGCAAATTTCCTATTGCAACTTCAGTCATCAAAATACACTGTTTCAGGATCATTGTCCATTATTTTACTTGTTTCTCCAGAGTGTGATTCTATCCACTGATTCCAGGTTCAGTATTTTGGTGCCTCATGCTGAAACGTCTTTACTGGGCTGCAGAAACATTGACGTCTTGTTTTCCTTTCTTTATTAGCCTTCGTGAAACCAGAAAAGGAAGAATTGAAGGGAAATATCAATGTGGTATTAGTGAACCTGGGAAAGCTGGTGGACATCAAGAACGGTAAACATTAAAATTCATTTTAAGATTCACTGATCCTATAATCGTGGTAGCACATGATTTATTACACAGTGCATATACAGTGCAAGCTCCATTGTACAGTATTATTATTCTGAAAAGTAAAGTCACCACAGGGTCATAGTAATACATTCTCATTAGAGAGAGATGGCTGGGGGTGATTTTAACCTGAGGGTCAGTACGTCTCAGTCAAAGGGGCAAAGTTGAGAAGGTGATGTGGTGAAGGTAACTGAACCTGCACTTTGCGTCACAAACCAGCTGTCACTAATTGGTGGCCTGATAGTAGATACTGAAATAGTAATACAGAGACCCAGGCTAATGATCCAGGTACATGGGTTCAATACCTACCACAGGAATTCCTTCCCTACGAGCATTGTGGACCAACCCACAGCAGGTGGACTGCAGCGGTTCAAGAAGGCAGCTCACCACCACCTTCTCAAGGACAACTAGGGACGGGCAATAAACGCTGGGCCCAGCCAGTGACACCCACGTTCCACAAATATGAATTGAAAAATAGCAGCTAGTGGGGTTTCAATTTCATTTAGAATTTAATATATATCAAGTCTCAGTGATGGGAATCATGATACAATTACTGCAAAAATCCATCTGGTAAACTCACAATCTGTTGTTCTTAATGGGTTGGGCCTAGTGGTGTTAACTTAGACTATTAATTCAGACAAAACAGTGTGGAGCTGGAGGAACACAGCAGGACAGGCAGCATCAGGACTGGGGAGGGGGAACGGAGGTGGGAAATAAATAGAGAGAGGAGAGGAGGGGTGGGGCTGGGGGAAGGATGGTGATAGGTGGATGCAGGTAGGCGATAGTAGGGATTGGCCAGTGGGATGGGTGGGTTGGATAAGTGGGAAAGAAAATGGTTAAGTTGTGTCAGATCAAGGAGGTGGGCATGAGAGGGAGGGTTGGACATGAGGCTAGCGGTGAGGAGATTTTGAAACTGATGAATTCTGTGTTGAGACCATTGAGTTGTAGGCTCCCGAATATGAGGTGTTGTTCCTCCAGTTTGCGTGTGGCTTCATTATGAGACTGGAGGAAGCCCAGAATGGATGTGACACCGTGGGAGTGGGAGTGGGAGTGGGAGGTGGTGTTAAAATGGTTGGCAACTGGAAGGTGGTGTTGACTGTAGTGTACAGAGTGCGTAAGCTCTGCGAATTGGTCATTGAGTTTGCTCTTGGCCTCACCGATGCAGAGGAGACCACATTGGGAGCAACGGATATCGTAGACCAGGTTGGTGGATGTACAGGCGAATCCACAAACCTGACTGCCCTGGTTGATCCATTGTCTCTGCCTGCTCCTGCCCCATGAACTCATCTCTGCTTACCTCGAACTCCCCACCTATATTCAGACACTAGCCATGCCCTCTGCCTCCTCCAATACTTTCAATTCCCTGGCTCCTAAATCTCATCTTCACTATGGACATCCAATCCCCGTACACTTGTATCCCCCACGCAGATGGCGTAAAAGCCCTCTGCTTCTTCCTCCCCCACAGGCCCAACCAGTCTCCTTCCATGACCCCCTTATTCACCTAATGGAACTTGTCCTTACTCTCAACAGCTTTTCCTTTAACTCCTCCCACTTCCTGCAAACTAATGGGGTGAGTATGGGCACCTGTATGAGTCCGAGCTATGCCTGCCTCTTCGTAGAATACTTGGAACAGTCCCTCTTCCACTGTTACACTGGCACCATCCGTCACCTCTTCCTCTGCCTGTGAGGAGCTTGAACAGGTCAACAACTTTACCAACACCTTTTACCCCAACCTCAAATTCACCTGGACCATCTTCTATACCTCCCTCCACTTCCTGGACCTCTCCGTCTCCATCTCTGGTAACCGGCTCAACATCGACATCTATTTCAAACCTACCGACTCCCATAGCTACCTGGACTACACCTCCTGTTACCCATCCTCCTGCAAGATTGCGATCCCTTACCCCCAATTCCTCCACCTCCACCACATCTGCTCCCAAGATGGAGTGTTACACTCCTGGATATCCCAGATTCCCTCCTACTTCAAGGACTGCAACTTCTCACCCACCTCCGTTGATCCACAGTGCCCTCAACCACGTCTCATGCATTTCCTGCACTTCTGCCTTCAAAACCGCTCACCCCAACAAAAATAAGGACAGAGTCCCCCTGCTCCTCGCATACCACCACACCAACCTCCGCATCCAGCACAACATCCTGTGCCACTTCTGCTACCTACAAACCAACCTCACCACCCAAGAGACATTTCCCTCCCCATCCCTATCTGCCTTTCGTAGGGACTGTTCACTCTGCGACCCCCTCGTCCGCTCCACAATCCCCACCAGCCCCACCACACCCGGCACCTTTCCCTGCAACCACAGGAAGTGCTACACCTGCCCCTACGCTTCCCCTCTCACCTCCATCCAAGGCCCAAGACAAAATGTACAAACACCTGTACATTCTCCATCCTGGTCTACTGTATCCATTTTTCCTGATGTGGCCTCCTCTACATCGGCAAGATCAAGCGCAGACTCAGTGACCGATTCGTAGAGCATTTGCGCTCTGTACGCTATAATCAACAGTGCCTTCCAATTGCCAATCATTTTAACTCTCCCTCCCACTCCCTGGATGACATGTCCATACTGGGCCTCCTCCATGGTCACAATGACGCCACTCGCAAACGGGAGGAACAACATCTCATCACCTACAGATCGATGGTGAATTATGTGTTAAGACCAGTTTCAAAATCTCCTCATCCCATGTCCAACCATTCCTCATCCCTGCCTCCTTGAGCTGACACAACCTGTCCTTCATCTTTCCTACTTTTCCACTCTACCCTTTCAGTGACCGATCCCCGCCACCCGCTACCTGCATCCACCTATTACCATCTCACCTACCTTCCCCCGCCCGTCCTTGCTTCATTTATTTCCAAGCTCCCTTCCCCATCCCCAGTCCTGATGAAGGTGTAAATCTGAAATGTCGACTTTCCTGCTCCTCTGATGCTGCCTGACCTGCTGTGTTCCTCCAGCTCCACACTGTATTGACTCTGACTCCAGCATTTGCAGTTCTCGTTATCTCCTATTAATTCAGACACCACAGGTAACATTCTGGTAACCAGGGTTCAAATCCTGCAATGGCAGATGATGGGATTTGAATTCAGTAAAAATTTGGAATTGGAGTCTAACAATGACTATGAAAACATTGAATGTTGGGGAATACCCAGCTGGTTCACAGATGTCTTTTCAGGAAGGAAACTGGCGTTCTTATCATTCTCAATGTGCCTCCTTACCCACAGCAATGTGGTTGACTCCAGTGTGTTCCCCTCTGGGCAATTAGATCTGCACAACAATTTTTGCCCTGACCAGTGACAGCTACATCCCATGAAAGTTTAAAGAACAATAAAGCCATCATAGGCTGACCTCTGGAATTACACTTGGATGGAAAAAATTAAGTTGTATCTACGTATTCGAGACTTCACTATATTAAAAAATACATTTCCATTCAATATGGTTGAATAACTTCAAGTACTCAATCCTCTGAAGAAACAAGCATTTATATTCCTAATTCCACTAACAGTCTTGTTGAGCTGTTACTCAAACTGTGAACTTGGAAGTCCATTCAATTATAATGATAGATTGTAGAAAGGGGCCAAGTATTAATAATGTTATGATATCACTTAGTGTTACATTAAGAACAGCTATTAAAAGTGTCAAACAGGGTCTGGGTTTTCCTGCTACTTTGGAAGGTCCCTGGAGTCTCCACTACTGTGAAGACCCAGGCTTTGATGATGACAGTCCTCCATTGTGAGGCTGTCTCCTGCAATGTATCATTCACATCTTAACCTTTGAGCTGTTATAGAAACTTTGCTTTAAAAATAAATGGGTATTTGCAGTCTAAGATTGGTGTGAAACACAATCTTTCCTTATTTCTTGTTCACTGTAATGATTGAGTATTTAATGTTTTGGTTTGCAGTGAAGCCACAGAAGCCTGCTCCAGTATACTGTCAGAACTGTTCAGCAGCTATGTCCACTCTCAGTAAAGTAGAGAATTTGCATGCTGTGGTGAGTAAGAGAGTTCAGTGCTTGGACCCCAACTATTCATAACGTATATTGGTGATTTAAATTAGGGAAATAAGTGTAATATCTTTAAGTTTTCAGATGACACAAAGTAGGATGGGAGGTGAACTATGAGGAAAATGCAGAGATGGTTCAGTATGATTTAGGCAAGTTGAGTGAGTGGGTAAATGCACGCATATGCAGTATAATGTGGATAATCGTGAGGTTATTTGCTTTCTAGCAAAAACAGGAAGGCAAGTTAATTTCTGCAAGGAGGAAGCAAGTACAAAGTAGTTTGGGAATGAGTGGAGCTGTTATTTGAGCAGTGTGGCCTGTGTTGATGAAGTTAGGCCTGAGTTATCCAACTCCCAAATTGGTAACATTTATGATATACTCAATTCCTATTCTATCATGAGTTTGTGTAAAACGTTGGGAAAAGGAGAGGTGCATCCAGACCTTATACAGCAGTCGCTGAAAGTTAGCATGCAGGGACAGCATGACAAAAGCAAAATGGAATGTCGGCCTTCATAGTGAGAGAATGTCTTGCTGCAATTGTACAGGGTCTGGTGAGATGACACCTGGAATACTGTATGCAGCTTTAGTCTCCTTATCTGAGGAGGAAGTGCAACAAAGATTTACCAGACTGATTCAAGACCACAATATATCGGAACAAAATTAGACCATTTGGCCTATCGAGTCTGCTCTGCCATTTAGTCATTGCTGAAATGTTTCCAAACTGCATTCTCCTGCCTTCGCCCTGTAACCCTTGATCCCTTCCTCTTTTAAATACATTCAATGACTTGGCGGCTATGGTCCTCTGCAGCAATGAGCTCCACAGATTCACCACCCTTTGGCTGAAGAAATTCCTCATCTCAGATCTAAAGGGCTGTCCCTTCACCCTGAGGCTGTGCCGTCAGGTGGTAGTCTCTCCTACTAGTGGAAACATCTTCTCCATGTCTACTCTATCCAGGCCTTTCAGTATTCTGTAAGTCTTAATGAGATCCCTCCCTTTGTCCTTATAATTTCCAAATACAGAACCAGAGGCCTCAACTGCTCCTCATATGACATTCCTGGGATGGCAGGACTGACATATGAAGAGGGATTGAATAAGTTAGGATAATGTTTACTGGAGTCTAGAAGAATGAGGGGAATCTTGTAGAAACACATAAAATTCTAACTCGACTAGACAGGGGAAATGCAAGAAGGATGTTCCTGATGACCAGGGAGTCCAGAACCAGGGGTCATGGTTTAAGGACTGTGATGAGGAGAAATGTTTCACTCAGAGAGTGAAGGGCTAACGGGTTTAAAGCGTTTGGGGTGAAAGCAGGAACAGGGTACTGAATTAGATGATCAGCTGTAATCAAATTGAATAATGAAGCAAGCTCAAAGAATCAGGTGACTACTTCTCCTATTTTCTGTGTTTCTATGTCTGATCATCCTACAGTTAGACTGCACCTACCCTCAAGTCATTAGCATCAGTCGCCATTTTAAAAGGTCTGGAAAAACCAGAGCAGTTAACATTGGTTAATTTATTAGGATTGCATTCACCTTCTCAAATGTTGCTTTGTATTCTGCTGATCAGATCACTTTTGTTGTTACCTTCATAAATTGGTTAAGGTGTTGCTGTTATGCAGAAGTTTCCACCAGCACACTCCTACAAGCCTCATGACTTACTGTTTTAGTTTTAGGAACGTGGAATTCTATTAAAGCTTTTATTTTCACTTGTCTGTATCTCCCCATATATCTGAGGCAATTTCCCCTTGCTGTTGTGAATTTGCTTTTGGCTAAGTTTATTACTCAGCCAGCTAAATGTAATTGCTTGGACAGGTTTCAGATTGTCTTACGTATTTTTCCCATGTGTCACTGTATATTGCAACATTGTCCAAATCAACTACACAGTTATGTGCTCGACCTACAGCTTAATTCATCACAGTTTGGAATGTAGCCGAGGCATTTTTTAAGCCAAACAGCTTCACTTGACATTTGTCGCATTGAATGAATTACACCAAAGTGGATATTTCTTTAATCCTGCATGTTAATGGCACCCCTTCATTAATCTTAGCAAGAAGTGGGGTGCTGCCAATCCTATCGATACAACTGTAGAATTGGATACAACCATTTTTTTTGGTGGATGCATTTACTCTTCTCTAGTTTGTACAGAGTGTGGTTGATTGGCTGACTCGATGAGTAAGGTAACCACACGGATGGGTGATTGGTATTCTAGGTGCTTAGTAGTTTGGGAATGAGTGGGACCAATATTGATGAAGATGGGCTTGAGTTGTCCAAATTCTAAATTATTAACGGTTGCAATATGTTCCGATTCCTGTCCCATTGTGGGTTTGTATAAGATATTGTTCAAGCTGCAATTTGGGACTTTTGGCCATTTCAAACAATCAATTCAAAAGCCATATTAATGCTAAGATTTTCCAAGGTAGAAATGTCATGGGAAATTGTAGTTATAGGGAGAAACTTGAATTGCATACATTATGATCTCAGCTGATGTTATTACTGGACAATTCAGATCTCAGACTGAAATCAGCATTGAAAGATTGGAGTTTGGGTTTTAAATATGTGGTCTTTCACTGAAACACAAATAAGTAATGCTGCAGGTTTGGTTTTAACAATATATAGCAGCTTATTGTTGGAAAAGTGAAGATAAGTTATAACATACCAAGCTACTTACTTAGAACACGCAAGTTTAAAGATTTAGAGCATTTGGTAAAAGACAATCCCATTAAACCCAACACCACTCCTTTACAGCACTGCAACTAGAGAGAATTCCCTTTTCATCCCCTCTTATGCATACTGTAACTTTGGCATCAATTCCCCAGCTTGAAAATCTGATAATCACTTCATGGAGTCTTCATAGAACTGAGCTTAGATTTTCTCAGCTTCACCAAGCACCTTCAGGTTTGCAACCAAACACTTCTGGTCCTGAAATTTTGAGCAAAATTGCTTCCAGTGAGGTACCCTATTTCTTAATAGTCATAAACTACCTTCCATTCTCAGAGCAACTGTTTTCCACATCCAGCTTTGCCAAAGACCTCTGCAAATTGCCAAACTGAAATCCAAAAAACTTTACTCAATCTGGGGTTGGCAGGGGTTCCCTAAATCCCAAAAAATTACAGAATCTTCTGTCTGGATGCCTAATTCACTACTGTTTACTTTGTTTGCTTATAAAAACCTACCAATATAAACAAATTCCCATTAGCACCCACCCACCTCAGAACGATCTCTCTCTGACTGTTTAAAAGAAAAATATATCACCGTGGCTGTAGATATACCTGCACGTTGATCATTAAACCTCTTCATAGACACACAGCTTAAATCCAAACTCCACAATAAATGACATTAAAATATAGTTGCATCACACTGCAAGCAGAAAAGTATTGAGGAGACTTCATAAAAGTTTTCAAAATTATGAATTATTTTCATAGGTGTGAAGAAGAAAAAATATCTTTACTGAAAAGATAATCAGTGCTGAGGAGTTTAAGGCTGATGTGGAATGGGGATCAATTTACCCGCATCTGTTCCATGTTTCCTATTGTTTTTATTGAGAGTAAGCTTTTCATCTGACATGCAGTTTACCTAGTCTTTTAAGAGACAGAATTCCATTCCACTTTATTGTAAAAATCTTCCCTGTTTTTACTCCTGAATAGATTGACTAATTTAACATAATTAACTTTATGTTGATCATTATTGCAGAATTGTTTTCCTCCTTATTAAATCCTCTTTACAGTATTTTCAACATCTTTATTAAATCATCCCTGCATATGCTGTTTTTTTGGAGTAATCATTTTTCAGTGGTTTATTGCAATGAATGACTTTTATCGTCATGTGTATTTTATAGCAAGAATACCATAAATACAGTGAAAAGCTTTCATTTGTCACCATGATTTGGCACCATTTAGAATGACTTAAGAATAAGGATAAAAAAGATGTAGCCTAAAGAGTCCATCAGTCCTGAGCCAGTGCATCATTGACATCTACATTGCCATCCCTTCTCCACCGCTTCGCTGCTGTCAGACCCAACCAATGTTGAAGTCTCCGATCCTTGGGTGCCATCTTTCACTGCTGGGCCGAGACTCCTCTGCCACCACCCCACCTGCACCGGACCACCAACATAAGAGTTGCATTTCTTGCTGCTGGGCCCACTTCATCAATGTTACTGTGAATGTGGAATGTTTAGGCATAGTTTTGGCTAAGGTAATTTAATTTCTCTTTGAAAAATTACACGGGTAATGCTGAGAATGAAGTAGGACTGTTGAGTGGATGTGGGGTTTAATTATGGATCCATTGATGTGACAGAGGCCTTTTCCCTTGCTTAAGAATTTGATGGTTTTAAGGATTAGTGCTGCCTCTTTTAATCAAATACACCTTTTTAAGTAACCTATGTCATCCGCCTCAGCATAATTTGACAAGAATTTCATTTGCTGTCAGATGTGGACGTGTGAATTCTGCAACAACAAGAATGTTCAGGATTATCGCTCAAATGAACCAAGCTTCGGAGATGATCAGATTTACGTTCACATCCCTAACCCTATGACCTCTGAGGATATTGACGATTCCCTGGTCGTGTTCTGTGTTGATATCTCTGGCAGCATGAGTGTGACATTTGAGGTAATTAGACTCGGAGGCTGTGTGCGACCCTGTTTTGCTATTTCATTTTAGAAGTGGTCAGCTAATGGCACCTGCATACTTTGTATTTAGATTTGTTTTAATGCTGTTTCCCACTGGTCTGATGTAGGCTGCTCAAAATGCGTCCCTGACCCACCGTCTCACTGCTCACAGCCTCTCCCACTCCCAGCCCCACCATTTTGTTGATCCCTGCTCTCGTTGACCGTTTTGCTCCCTGACTTACCCTACCTGCTGCTTCTCTCCTCCTGAAACCTGGCTCTGAGCATTGGTTCTGGGTATGAAAAATGTGCAACAGTAGGAGGAGTTTCAACTTCTAGGGATTTGGTTCTCTTCAAGTCGGTTTGTGATCTGTTTGGCCTCTTATTTATCCAAAATTTCTTGGTGGCAGATTCTCTGATCCTAACAATGAGACGGTTTCACAGTCATAAATTTAAAACTTCAAGATGACTAGGCTGGACTCGACACTAACGCTGTCTGCTGTGGTAACATCAGCTCAGCAGCAGAGGAAAGGGTGATTTTTTTTTTTGAAGCTGTTCTACCTGCCTTTCTTCTCTGATCCCCAGAGCCGTGGCTTACAGCAATAGTTCAGAACAGGCTAATGTGATAGTGAGGAGTTCAGTAGGTGGACCAATCAATGAGAGAGTGGGTTAGGGAGTGTTAGAGGCTACTCACCTGAGGATTGGTGGGGTGGTGAGTCAGGGGCCGACAGAAGCTGAGAATTTGGGAGCTGCTGAGAAGAAGAATCTAGCATCAGAATGGTCAGCAAGTCGGATATGTGGTGAGTGCAGGAAGTTACTACAAATAGATAGTTTTATATTTTGTAAGTTTATTTTACTTAATGATACAAGAAATGAGCAAAGTATTTCAACTCTAAGGATATAAAAATATAATTTTTTTTCTGATTGTGGTTGATCCTGCAGAATCTAACTCTAACTTTTAATATTGGTTTTAATGGAAAAATATCTTTCACTTAGAGATATTTCACTTATATTTGCAATTTTTCAGGAACACAGCTCCACTTAGTTAATTCTTGTCGTAATATTGGTGGGTGATGTAGCATGTTTGTGTTAATGAAGTGTTTACATAGTTCCTGATGGCCACTCATGGGAGGTCTTGGGGGGCAGCGGGTAGTGTCCCTACCTCTGGGCCAGAGGTTTTGAGCTCTCTATTTTTAGATTAGAGTACTACACACCTCTAGAGCAGGTGGGATCTGAACCCAGGCCTCCTGACTCAAAGGTAGGGATGCTACCACTGCATCACAAGACCCCTAGTTCTTCTTCATTCTTTTACTTCCCATCTAACTAGAACTATGATCACACGCGACTGAGCGACCTTCCCACCACCAAATCACTGTGACTTTTTTTGGTAAACTACTAATCACCATCATTAATCACCCAGAGATAGTAGGAACTGCAGATGCTGGAGAATCCGAGACAACAAGGTGCAGGGCTGGATGAACACAGCAGGCCAAGCAGCATCATAGGAGCAGAAGGGCTGATGTTTCGGGCCTAGACCCTTCATCAGAAAAGCTTTTCTGATGCTGCTTGGCCTGCTGTGTTCATCCAGCCCTGCACCTTGTCGTTATTAATCACCCATGCTGGGTCTGCTTCATTTTTTTCTTACATTAACCTGTTCAGAGATGTTATTAGACATGTCTGGAGCAGAGGGACTTAAACCTGGGCCTACTGGTCCAGTGGTAGGGACACTGCTGTTGTTTCACAAGACCCTCTGGGTCTGCTTTTGTTTTCCTTTTTCTGTTTTCTTTTTACCCAGAAGTGCTATTACGTACGATTGAGCGACCCTACCAGCACCAAAATCACTGTGACTTCTTTCTTTTTGCCTTTTTTTTTTAAAACTAGTAACCCCCATCAGTAAAATATCCACGTAGCCAATTGAATATTTACACCAAAGCCCATTGTGGGCAATGGAAGCCATTAAAAATGAAGTGGTGTGAGTAGGGAGAGAGGGAAGGAACTAAGTCAGAATGAATTTGGAGGGGGAGGGCACTGTATCCCTTGTGGTGCCCACCTTTTTCTGAAGCATTAAGAGCATTGATAGACGCTGTGTGCTCCTTCTCCAGTGACACCCGGGCACAAATGTAATCGTGGAAGAGGGGCAGACAGTTGGCAGAGATGAACCCCTCCACAGCCTGTTACCTGCACCTGTTTGTAGCCAACCTGGCCAGGCCCAGGAGGACACTTAGGAAGAAGTCCTCCAATCGGCCCACGCCCCTCCGCACCGGATTACCAAAGATCAGGAGCATGGGGCTGAAGTGCATCCAAAAACTCAACAGAAGAGTGTTCAAATAACCAAAAGAAGGACTGGAAATGTCCAAAACCAATATAAACATGAGGTTGTAGACTTGCTCGCTGAGCCGGTGTGTTTGAGTGCAAATGTTTCGTCACCCTGGTAGGTAACATCATCAGTGCGCCTCCAGTGACGTGTTGGTGTTCTGTCCCGCTTATAATTTATACGTCTCACTTTGCTGGGGTGGTTGGCATTATTTCCGGTTCTGTTTTTCAGTGGTTTGTGTATAGGATCCAGTTCAATGTGTTTATTGATGGAGTTCCAGTTGGAATGCCAGGCCTCCAGGAATTCCCTAGCATTCTCTGTTTGGCTTGTGCTATTATGGATGTGTTGTCCCAGTTGAATTCATGTCCTTCTTTGTCCATGTGCATTGAGACCAGTGAGAATTGGTCGTGTCTCTTGGTGCTAATTGTTCGTGTATCCTTATTGTCAGTTTTCTTCCAGTTGGGCCTATGTAATGTTTCTAACAGACCTTGCATGGTATCTTGTATATTGTGTTAGTTTTATTGGTTGTGGGTATGGGATCCTTTACATTCGTCAGTAGCTGTCGCAAGGTGGTTTTTGGTTTATGGGCTACCCTGATACCTAGGGGTCTGAGTAGACGTGTAGTCATCTCTGATATGCCTCTGATGTGTGGTAGAGTGACGAGTATGTCTGGCCGTATTGTGTCTTGTTGTGGTCTGTCGTGGGGGTAATGGCAGATTGTCCTATTTGGGTATCTATTCCTTTTAAGAACTCCGTATAAGTGCTCCTGTTTTGCTTAGCGCAAGTCCAGGTTGCTGCAGTGTGTTGTGGCTCATTTGAATAATGTCCTGGTGCAGCTCTGTTTATGGATGCTGGGATGGTTGCTGGTGTAATTAAGTATCTGGTCCATACGTGTGGTCTTTCTGTATGCGCTAGTCTGGAGTTCCCTGTTGTTTTTACGTTCTACCATTATGTCTAGGAAGGGTAGTTGGTTATTGTTCACTTCCTCTTTTTGTGAATTTTATCCCAGTGAGGATGTTGTTTATGTGTCAGTGGGTTTCTTCTAGTCTTGTGCGTTTGATAATTCATGAAGGTGTCATCTACATATCGGACTCGGAGTTTGGGTTGTATAGCGGGGATCGCTGTTCATTCTAACGTTTACATTACTGCTTCTGCAATCAATCCTGATATTGGGGATCACATTGGTGTTCTGTTGATTTGTTTGAATACACGGGTGTTGAAGGTGAAGTGGATTGTGAGGCACAGATCCAGCAGTTTCAGGGGGCTGTCCTTGTTGATGCTGTTGGTGTTGTGGGGTATCTGCCTCCCTTATTCGTCCAGCAGTGTGGCAATTGTCTCTTTGGCTAGGTCGATGTTTATGGATGTAAACAGTGCTGTTACATTGAAGGATATTATTATCTCATCCAGCACTGAGTTTCTGATGCAATTTGTTGCCCGTCACCAAGATCACCTATTTCTGTCATCAAATCATTATCTAACTGTGGGTCTACTGCAGCTCCTCTGATGCTGGAACCTTCATCCATACTTTACTTCCAGACTTGATGGATCCACTGCTTCTCACTCTGTCTTCCTCTTTGCATCTTAAAATTGCACAATCTGAGAACTGTACAGAGCAGAGGAGCTCTTTCAGCCTATTGTGCCTGCAGTGACTGAAAGAGCTGTCATCGTTTGGGGGTCCACATACCAGCTTTTCATTTCTAAGTTCCCCACCCTGGAGTATCTGTTTAACCCTTTTTGAAATGATTTGTGCCTCCTTTGACCCAGAATGATATTGCACTGTTTCCCTAGTGTGCTGAGTCTCTGCATCATTGTTCACATGTCAAATGCTTATGTACTGAGGTTCTGAAAGCATTGAGTGACGTGCTGGTGGTTCTTGTTTCTATATTGTATGTTTTAATTATTAGCATTGTTTTGATTACAGATGACTAGAAGCAGCAAATTGCTCTATATGACTCGCTTGCAGGTAAGAAACATTAAAACTTTGAAACCAGAAAATATGCGGAACAATGCACTGAACGCTGCCATTGCCATCACAGTATTGTGAGCGTGTCAGAAAGACTGTTGGCTGGGCTCACAGTGACCCCTCCTTGATACCATGCTGTTTAAGGCCAAATTATTTTTGATGATCACCACATTTGCAGTTTCTTCACAGTCATAACAACTCAATGTCAATTTTGACCCATGGTTGGGGAAGAAAAATTTCAGTGTTGGGAAACTGAGAGGAATGCAGAGAATGAAAGAAACATGTAGCAAAGAAAAAAAAAAAATCACCATCATTGAAAAAGACTAGAAAACATGTTAAACATCTGAAAAGGCTTTGCTGAGAGTGAAGCAAGGGAGAGTTAACAAGTTGTAAGAACAAGTGATAGATACAGTCGGGAATCTGCAGGAAAGTGATAGATGGGCCCAGCTCAAGAAGTCTGTATGTTGTTGGAAATGATGCTGCCTGAGAGTGAGACTGTGGTTTCTTTCCCTCTGCAGGGGATCAAATTGTTACATTAATACTGTTTAGGGAAGTTTTTAGTTCATTGTGTCAAACCAATTCATGGTGAGTGTGATGGTGCTTCCTTTGCTGCACTTGCCTTTCTGCCTCAGGTGGACTGATGGCTTTTCTAAAATGCATACTCACTCTCAATGCCCCTATTGTAGAAATGAAGCACAGCTGTCTAACAGTATAACTCTCCGTTAATTAATCTGGTTTGACTTCATCCCCATCTGATCTCGTTTCCTGTTGGAACCCTCAGCCATGCCTTGTTACCTCTTGACTTGATTATTCCAAATTATTTCTGGGCAGTCTCTCATTTTCCAACCTCAATAAATTTGAGCTCATCCAAAGTTTGCCTATCCATACCCTTACTCGCATCGACGCCTAGAACTCCTTCCCTGACAGCACTGTGAGCTGTCTACACCCTGAGGACTGCAGTAGTTCAACATCTCAAGGTAGATCACCTTCACTTTCTCCAGGGTAATAAATGCTGGCCCAGCCAGTGATGCCCACATTCCATGACTAAATAAATACCTTAAAATAATTTTGCAGTACTTTTCTGGTCAAATGTGCAGGAATAACAGATCCTAGCTAGATGGGTAGAAATAAGGGAGCATGAAATCCCCAAGATATTCTAAAAATATTTCAAGAGGAAGAGGATAATCAAGGGAAGGAAACGGGCCCATTAGGGACCAAGGGGGAAATCTGTGCATGGAGCCAGAGGACGTTGATAGGGTTTTAAATGAGCACTTCACAGCTGTCTTCACTTTGGAGAAGGACATTGTAGGTACAGAATTCCAGAAGTGGAACTGTGAGGTTCTTGAACTGTTCACCACAAGGAGTGAGGAAGTATTGGAGGTTTAGATTGGTTTAAAAGTGGTTACCTTCTCAGGTCCAATCGGGTTGTATTCCAGGCTGCCGTGAGACGCGAGGCAGGAAATCACAGGGGCTGAGACCCAAATTTTTAATTCCTCTCTGGCCACAGGGTAAGTGCCAAAGGACTAGAGAGCAGCTAATATGGTTTTACTTTTCTAGATAAATGTTAAGGTTAAACCAGGGAATCACAGACCAGTGAGCCTGCAATGTCAAGGTTTGATCAGGGATAGTAAGCGTGGCTTTGTCAGAGTGATGTCATGCCTAACAAATTTGATTCTCTTTACAAGGAGGTGATCAGCTGGGTAGATAAGGATTTAATTGAATTTCAGCAAAGTCTTTAGCAAGACACCACATGAGAGACTGGTTAAAGAAAGTAAAAGCAGAAGGAATCTGGGGTAACTTGGCAAGTTGGATCCAAAATTGGCTTAGGGACAGGAGACAGAGGGTGGTGGTTAAAGGTTGTTTGTGTGACTAGAGGCTAGTGTCCAGTGGCTCACCACAGGGATCAGGGCTGGGTAGCTTTTTGCTCATGAATGAATAAATGACATAGAAGAAAATGTGAGGGGGGATGATAAGTTTGCGAATGACACAAAGATTAGCTGAGTCTTGATAGCGAGTAAAAAAGGTCTTGGGTTACAAGAGGTTATAGATGAATTGATCAGATGGGCAGATCAGTGGCAGATGGAATTTAACCCTGAGAAGTATGAGGTGATGCACTTTGGAAGATGTAACAAGACAAGGGAGTACTCGGTGAATGGCAGGATACCAGGAAGCTCAGAGGAATGGAGGGATCTTGGGATGTTTGTCCACAGATCCCTGAGGGTGGCAGGACTGATTAACAGGGTAATTAAGAAGGTATATGGGTCACTTATCTTTATCAGTTGTGGCATTGAACAGGGAGGTTATGTTGGAGCTGTACAGGTCTTTGGTTAGGCTACGGTGCTATACTGTGTTTAGTTCTGGTTGCTCCTCTAAAAGAAGAATGTGATTGTACTGCAGAGGGTGCAGAGGAGATTCATCAGAATGTTTCCTGGGACGGAGCATTTCAGCACCAAAGAGAGGCTGGATAAGTTTGGGTTGTTTTCTTTAGAGCAGAGAAGGCTGAGAGGGGTCAGAGATGTATAAGATTGAGGGGCATGGACAGGATTAATAGGGAGCAGCTGTTCACCTTAGGTGAAGGGTGAATAATGAGGGAGCATAATTTTAAGATTAAAAAGTAGGAAGATTAGAGGGGATTTTGGGAAGAACTTCTTTCGTTCAGAGAGTGGTGGGGTTCTGGAATGCATTGCCTGGGACGGTAGTTGAGGCCAGAAATCTCTCAATCTTTAAAAAGTACTCACGTGAGCACTTGAAGTGTCACAACATTGAAGGCTATGGGCCAAGTGCTGACAAGTAGGACTGGTATAGATATGGAGTAGTTTTTACTGGTGCAGATTCATTGAGCCAAAAGGCCTCTTCTGTACTGTGTGTGATTGTGAGATTCTTTGAAAATAAAACATGTTGTAAATCTTTATCTTCAAATTATAGAACTGAAAACACCATAATTCTGACATGAAACACTCTCCTCGAATTGTTCACTGTGATGCTCTCTTACAGGCTGTACAAGAGGCTATAATTCAGACACTCGATTATCTTTTTGAAACATCGCCTCGGACAAGAGTCGCTTTGGTTACCTTCAACAATGAGGTAGAGGAGGGGAAACTGAATGCTGTTCACTGTTGATTTGGAAGATGCAGAGGCGATTGTCCACCTGGGAGCTAGAGACTTGATCTGTTGTAGTGTCCAATCATAACATGGTCAAGATGAGGTTTTTACTCATTTCTGGGGTATGTGTGTTGCTTGCAAGGCAAGTGTTAATTGGTCACCCCTAGTTGTCCTTGAACAGAGTAGTTTGCCAGGCCGTTGCAGAGGTCTGGTTAAGAGTGGGTCTGGAGTCACATGTAGGCCAGATAGTTTCGATGACAGCTTTCCTTCCCTGAAGGATGTCTGTGGCCCAGAGGGGGTTTTTACAACAATTATTGCTTGCTCTTATGGTCACCTTTACCTTCTGGATTTATGAATTGAACTTAAATTTTGTCTGCTGCCATGGTGGGATTTGAACCCATGTCCACCTGTCCAGCCTGAGTCTCTGGATTACTTGTCCACTGGCATTACCATTCTGCTGCTATCTCCCTGTCCCAATTTTCATGAAAGTCCCTGCATTCCCACACTTCAATAGAGAGTGTTCAGCGTCATGCCATAGTGTATCAGGGTCAGAGAACAACTGTCTGTTTACAAAAAGATCTGTCAACTAATTAAGTATGAAGATTGGAATTAGGATCCCTTCAAATCTATTCCTCCATTCAGTTTGATTATGACTGATGTACTGCAGCTGCATTTATCTGCCTTTTTTATATAACATTTGATAACTTACAGAAAATAATCTGTTGAGCCTTGTCTTGTCATCTACACAGTTTTGGGCTAACATTTGGCAGATAGATGATAATGTGGGAAATTTTAAGGTTATCTATTTTGGTAAGTAAAAAAGGAAAGCAGAATATAGTTTAAATACAGAGCTCAGAATTTTGCAGTATAGCTGTGTCAGTGTATCCTCATACAGGAAGTACAATACTGGTACAGGAAAAAAATTGAGAAGACAAATGAGATTTTTGTTATTGCAAGGCAGGATGATGTAGAAAAATAAGAAGGTCTAGCTACAGCTGTAAAGCCTGTCTGTCAGAATGTCCTTCTATTCCTTTCCGGCATGTATGTTTATCTAATTTCTCCTTAAGTCTATGTCAATAAATGTGGAGCTGGACAAACACAGTAGGTCATACAGCATCAGAGGACCAGGAAAGTCAAAGTTTCGGCCAAAACCCTTTGTCAGGGCTGGGGAGGGGGAGGGGAGCCCAGAAATAAATAGAGGGAGGGGGCTGCGGCTGGTGCAAAGTAGGTGGGATGGTGATAGGTGGATGCAGGTAAGGGGTTATAGTGATTGGTCAGTGGGAACGATGGAGCAGGTACGTGAATAGGAAGATGGACAGGTTAGGACAGGTCAGGGAGCCTCCTCCCCAGCCCTGATGAAGGGTTTTGGCCTGAAACATTGAATTTCCTGCTCCTCTGATGCTGTCTGACCTGCACCACATTTATCCCACATCCCAGGGGCAGCACAGTGGCTCAGTGGTTAGCACTGCCAGCAACCTGGGTTCGATTCTACCCTCGGGCAACTGTCTGTGTGGAGTTTGCACATTCTCCCCGTGTCTGCGTGGGTTTCCTCTGGGTGCTCTGGTTTCCTCCCACAGTCCAGAGATGTGCAGCCTAGGCGGATTGGCCATGCTAAATTGCCCACAGTGTTCAGGGATGTGTAGATTAGGTCGGCTACAGGGGAATGGGTCTGGGTGGGATGGTCTGAGGTTTGGTGTGTGCTTGTTGGGCCGAAGGGCCTGTTTCCACAATGTAGGGATTCTATGATTCTATGATTTATTGACTCTGGCTTCCAGCATCTGCAGTCGTTACTGTCTCCTTAAGTCCATATTATTCATCTTGAATGTTCCTTGTGATACCAAATGCTGGGCTGTCATTACTCTGTATAAAAACATTTCTTTATTGTATTTGTTGATATAAGATTATAAAATTGCACTGTACAAAAGGAGAGCATTTTTCAGATTGAATTTGTGCAGTTACTTCAGAAAAATGCAGGTTTTCCCACTTACATGCTCTTTCTCTAGATTTCTACAATTTTTACTCTCAAATATTAATCCAGTTCCCTTTTGAAAACTAGTATGAAATGTATTTTTTTATCACTTTCTCAGGCAGTACATTGCAGAAATTAACCATTCATCATTGTCATGACTTGCTTGGGAACGTGTTGCTGAGACTCGAGCCCCACTGCTTCCAGGGACGACATCAAAATTAAAGTTTTAATTACACACCGTTCGCAATTTTTTTTGTCCGATGAATTTGGGTTAATAGGAACGGATGAATAGGTTTCTGTATTAATTACTGTTTACTGGAATGAAATCAGTTTTAACCCCAGGCAAACAAAGCTATGGATTATCATACCATTGTACTAACTGAAACTCTAACCCATTTCTTAACACACAGACCTACAGACCTAGGCAAAATCAGCGTATATGTTGCGGATGAAGGGGAAACACTGTTCAATAACACCAGTCCACAGGATTCAATGAGAAGATGTTCCTTTTGCTTCTTCCAAAACCTCTTGTTCTCCAATCTCCTCATTTCCAGGTTGTTTTGGTTCTTTGCTGAAGATACAGGCAGTTGGCCCTCTTATCGTCGTTCACTGTCATGGTTAGAGGCAGAAGTCACACGACACTAGGTCATAGTCCAACAGGTTTATTTGAAATAACAAACGTTTGGAGCGCAGTCCCTTTGGTCAGCTGAAGTGAGAGAGAAGAGCACACAGACACATAATTTATAACCAGACAGATCAACAGCAGAGGGATGAAAAGATCATACAACTGGTGTAAGTGGAGTGTCGAAGACTAAGTCTCTGAAGGTGGCCAAGAGTATTAGACAGTGTGAGTAAAGTATCAATAGCTGAATAACAAGCAAAGGGATGACCTATAATCCAATTAAATGAGGTAGAGAGAAAATTACAAAAAAAATACTAAGGTGGTTCTGGAGACAAACTAAATGACTGGAATAACAAAAACTGAAAGAACTGTGGATGCTGTAAATCAAACAAAAACAGAAGTTGCTGGAAAAGCTCAGCAGGTCTGGCAGCATCTGTGAAGAAAAAATCAGTTAAAGTTTCGGGTCCAGTGACCGTTCCTCAGAACTGAGTGGAATAACATGTTAGGTATAAGAGTTGCACGTTAAGTGTCTAACCAAAGTAATAAGTAATTCAAAACTGTACAAACTGATTAAGGTATAGAGATCACAACAATTTATCAAGGTGATGGTGTCAAAACAGCACAGTAAGGACGGTTTTACAGATACAGAAGTGTGGTGGGTCACATGACCCCAAGATCACTGTTGAGGCCACCTCAATGGGTAAGGAATTTGGCTGTCAGTTTCTGCTCAGTGACTCTGCGTTGCTGTGTATCTCAGAGGCCGCCTTGGAGGATGCCTACCCCAAGATCGGAGACAGAATATCCTTGCTGCTGAAGTGTTTCCTGACTGGGAGGAAGCATTCCTGTCTGGAAATTGTTGTGGGTGTCCATTTATTCATTGTCATAGTGTCTGCATGATCTCGTCAGTATACAATGCCTTGGTGTACTATCACCTTGATGAATTATGATCTCTCTACCTTAAGTAGTTTGTATGGTTTTGAATTACTTATTACTTTGGTTAGACCCTCAACATATGACTCTTATATCTATCATGTTATTCCAGTCATTTAGTTTGTCTCCAGCCCCAACTTATTTTAAATTTCTTGTAATTTTCTCTCTGCCTCATTTAATTAGATTATAGGTCATCCCATCGCTTGTTATTCAGCTGTTGACACTTCACTCTCATTGTCTAAAATGTGGCCACCTTCAGAGACTTAGTAATCGACACTCCACTCACGCCAGTTGTATGATCTTTTGATAGAACATAGAACAGTACAGCACAATACAGGCCCTTCGGCCCATGATGTTGTGCCAAACTATTATCCTACTCTAAGATCAAACTACCCTGCATACCTTACATTTTACTATCATCCATGTGCCTATCCAAGAGTTGCTTAAATGTCCTTAATGTATCTGATGATCTCTCTGCCGATAAATTCTGTGTCTTGTGCTCTTCTGTCTCACTACACCTGATGAATGGGCCGCGCTCCGAAAGCTTATGATTTCAAACAAAACTTTTGGACTATAACCTGGTATTGTGTGACTTCTGACATTGTCCAACACATCCTGGTTAGAGACAACTGCTTGCAGCAACCTGTGGGAGAGAATAGCTAACTATCTTCCAGGTTTTTTTTATAGCTGACTCTGGACTCTAACCTGAATGCCCTCCCCTAATTACTGGTCTGCAGGGTTTCTGCTAGCTTAATTTTAATGTGAGTTAAGAACTAATATTGGGAGCACATAAGGCAAAAGCATTACGATAAAGGGGTTGTATCAAATTCCTAGACCATTGGTTTTTAGGGTTATATACTAGATGCAGGTTACAAAATCCTTATTTGAAATCATCCAATGGTTTTTGATTCATCAATAAGGATCTCAGCCTTGGCTTACTATAGTTAATTAATTTTTCATCCTATTGAAATGGGCCGTTCTTCATTTTAATTTCAGCAAAACTACAATGTAAACCTGTGTTGGAACTCTGCTCAATGTGATTGCCTTAACAGGTAACAATCTATGGAGACGGACTGGCTCCCCCACGGACTCTGCGTGACTTTGAGTTAATAGATCAAAATTACCTGAAAAAGCAGGGTGTCGAGGCAGCACAGCCACATTGTATTTTGGAGAGCAGAGATGCGCTATATCGCCACATACATCAGTGAGTAGCTCCATCTCAAGGATTATATCTGTGTTCTGGTGGAATTGAAAAAATGTTGAACGTTGGAAATATTCTTAACATAAAATGCCTGAAATTTATTTCATCTCAAAATCTCAGGGACAAATTAGTGTTTCAGGTGGAGCGCAAATCTGACAAATGGCTAAAGCCGAAATGATCTTCCTCTTTCTTTGGTTCTTTCTTTTTCATTCCCTTTGAAATAAGGGAAGAAGGTTTCATGATTGTCCCAATTTAAGTCTTAAGCCCTAAACATGGATTTTCTGGTGCTGCAATTTGGCAAGCTGCAGAGAGCCTCGGGCTTTCTGTCAAGATGGCGGCACCGGAGTAGGCAGCATCTGGGCTCCTTTGCCCGGCTTGTCCTCTTCAACTGCATTTTTTCTTTTTCCTTCTTCCTCTTTCTTTTTTCCCCTCAAATCTATCTTTTGAAGAGAACTCTTCAGTGGGAAAGTAGCTTCGATGGGCTCTGGAGCAGTAGCTGTGTCTTCAGAGGTGACGTGGCTACCGAGTCGGCCAGTTGGCCTGTGAAGCCTGAAGTGGGATTCTCACTTGTGTGTGGAGTGGGCCCCTGGTGGCGGCATGGCATGGGCTGGGAAGCCCAGAGTAGGACTGTAGCAGCGGAGAAGGAAAAGTTGGATTCCCTTTAAGTTTGTGTTCTTTTATTATTTTATTCTAAGTTAATGTGAATGGCCCCTATGTACAGTGACAGTAAACACTTGTCACTGTATTTTATATTCAATGCTTGTGACAATAAATGATTCAATAATAAAGGCTGACATTCCATTTGTATTCCCAATTACCCACTGAACTTTGAAGCTAGCTTTTTGTGATTCATGGATGAGGATGCCCAAATCCCTCTAATTTGTTAAATAAAAACCGAAAGAACTGCGGATGCTGTAAATCAGGAACAAAAACAAAAACAAAGTTGCTGGAGAAGCTCAGCAGGTCTGGTAGCATCTGTGAAGGAAAAAACAGAGTTAATGTTTTGGGTACGGTGACCTTTCCTCAGAACTCCCTTCCCCAGGTCTCAGGAAGTGTCACTGGACCCGAAATGTTAACTCTGTTTTTTCCTTCACAGATGCTGCCAGACCTGCTGAGCTTCTCCAGCAACTTTGTTTTTGTTCCCACTAATTTGTTGATTTTTCTGCAGTCTTTCTCCATTTAAATAATATTCAGCTCATTTATTATTATTCCTGCCAAAGTGCATAACCTCACACTTTCCCACATTATATTCCATCTGCTATATTGTTGCCCAATCAGTTGACCTGTTTTTATCCCTGTGTAGACTCTGTGACATCTTCACCACTTGCTTTCCCACCCATTTTTGTGTCATCTGCAAACTTGGCGATAGTATATTCACTTTCCTCATCTGAGACATTAATATACATGGCAAATAATTGTGGCCCCATCACTGATCCCTGAGACTCTGTACTTGTTACAGATTGCTATCTTAGAAATACCCCCCTCCCTTATCCCAAATCTGTCTTTAATTATTTAGCCACTCCTCTATCTGTTCTAATATACTACCTGCATCTTATTAAATCGCCTAATGTCTGGCACCTTATCAAATGCTTTCTGAAAATCCAAAAGTATTACGCCACTGCTTCTGTTTTATCTATTCTGCATGTTGCCTCCTCAAAGAATTCTAATAAATTTGTCTGGCATGATTTCCCCTTCATGAAGCCATGCTGACTCTGCTTGATCATATTATGTAATTCTAAATCATTTGCTATTACATTTTTTTATAATCAACTCTAATGTTTTCCCAATAACGCACAGTAAGCTAACTGAGCTACAATTACCTGGTTTTATCTCCTTCTCAGGTGTTACCTCCTACATCATGAGCTTCATTTTCCACAATAACCTTGTGGTCGCTTATCAAATGGCTTTTGAGAATCTAGGTGCAGTACATCCACCAGTTCTGTTCTGAAGAAGGGTCATTGGATCCAAAACATTATTTCTGTTTTCTTTCCAAAGATCCTGCCAGACCTGTTGAGTTTTTCTAGCAATTTCTGTTTGTGTTTCTGATTTCCAACATCAACAGTTCTTTTGATTTTTTTAATTGCTTAATACATCCACCGGTTCCCCTCTATCACAGCACGTTACATCCTTGAAGAGCTCTTTAATAGTTTGGTCAAACATAACTTTACAGTGACAAAACCATGTAGACTCATTTACGCACACACGCGCACACACACACCCTCCCCCCAACTACTCCGCTTCACATGCACTCTGCTTCTGTGCTGCTTCCTTACTTTGTTGACCCAACAAAATTCCCTGTGAGACCTGCAAGCATTGGCGGCCCTAACTGAGACATTTGAGGGAGCCCCCCAGCTGCATTTCTTGATGTCCAGAAGCTAATTATTTCTCCTCAGGGCTTCCATCTTTATAGAGGACATATGTTTATTCCCAAGAGCTGCCAACGGGTCAGCAACTCATCAGTCTCAGCAGTGCCTTCAGGGCTCACTGTGGCGACTGGACCTAACATCCTCCCAGTGAGGTGAGTGGCATACTGGTGCCAGCCAATCTAGTTTGTGGGAGCAGGAAGAGGGCAGTTGCTGCAGGAGTAACCATTACTGTGGCCTGCAGGGAAGCCGCCAGGATTAAGAACAAAGCACTCGGGAACTAGAGTATTTTATGCAGCCTATCGAATCTGCTCTGCCTTTCTGTTAGATTGTGCCTAGTCACCATATCCCTTGAAGTCAGCAGTCTGTAGAAATCTATTATTTTCTGTCAAAAATCTGTTGAGTGGTTGAGCTTTACTGTCCCCTGGGGTAGAAAATTTCAAAAGTTCACCACCTTCTGAGTGAAGAAATTCCTCTTCAACTACCTTAAATGGCCTACTACTGGATTCTGAGATTAAATGGTCTACCACTGATTCTGGGATGATATCCTCCTGGTTCTGGATTCAGGGAATTCAGGTTCTAGATTCCGCCCAGAAAGACATCCCACTTCAACCATACCGTCAACACGCTTCGTAAGAATTTGGTAAGTTTTATTGAGATTACCTCCTATTTTGATCTGTGCTTATAAAGTTCCAGTTTCCTAATTTTCTCTGGATAAAACAATCCTGCCATTGCAGGAATTACTCTAGCGAACCTCCATTGCACACTCTGCATGGTAAGTATATCCCTCTTTAAATAAGGGGACCAAAATTGTTCACAGTATTCCAGGTGAGGGCTCACCAAATCACTGTACCACTTCAGGAAGACACCATTATTCTTCAAATTCCCCTGTGATGAAGGCCAACATGCCACTTATCTTCCTAATTGTTTGCTGCAGCTGAATGCTAACTGTTAGTGGCTTGTGAAACAGGGCCCCCTTGACTGTTTGGGCACTTGCACTTCTCGACCTCTCACCATTTCAGAAATATTCTACCTTCCTGATTTTTTCCCCTATCAAAAGTAAATAACTTCACACATATGTATATTATATTCCATCTGTTACGTTCCAATCCATTCACTTGGCATATTCAGGTTCCACTTAGTCTCCCCCCACAGTGAGGGCTTACGCACAAGTTGGTAAAATGCCAGCCAACTTAATTGACAATATTGGTCTCTGGGCAGGCGGAACCACTGTCCACCTTCCATGGTGGTAGGTGACAGCAGGCATTTCACACTATGTCTTCCCCAGTCATTTTACAAGGCTCTCCACCTCCCAGTCGATGCCTAAGAGGGCTGAGAACACTAGCCCTCAGTAACTGCAGGATTGTATTTTGGCGAGAGTATGAGTTTTGTAGAGTGGCAAAGATTCTGCACCTCAGCCAAATGGTACCAGGTCCCTGAATCTGAAGAACCCTCTTCCATTTCCAACAGGTTGGATTTTCACCAGGAACAGGAGGAGATGAAAGGAATGGATTACATATGGTGAAATTCCAAACTAGGAGGGCTATTTGGAGAAACTCTAAACCACTCTATGCTGATTTCAAACCCACCCGTTTTCACTTGAGGGAGGTACTTGTGCTGCAGTATGGGAGTTGCAGCTTCCAAGCAAAAAAATAAGAAATTATGTGAAAAGAGGATGAGGCTGTGGAATAGCACCTTGATCAGAGGTGGTGCTTGTGGAACTTGATCCCATTCAGCATTATTGCTTGCAGAGTGTAACAAGGGTGATTGGAGAAATCCATTTCTGTAGCTGGGTGCGCAGTGCAGTGGGTCACTATCTCTGTGGGCCATCTGTTAATCACTGGTATTAGTGGAGAATGCAGTGTGAGCAATGCAGGTCGTGGGCCGTAGTAGGGCCTGTACTTAGGGAATTGATACAAGTGAGGTGTTACTACTTGAACAGCTTTCTCCTCAACAATGCTTTATTTTAATCCAACATAAAAATGCATTAGAGATAGTAGAAACTGCAGATGCTGGAGAATCTGAGGTAACAAGGTGTAGAGCTGGATGAACACAGCAGGCCAAGCAGCAGCAGAGGAGCAGGAAAGCTGACGTTTCGGGTCTAGACTCGTCTTCAGAGTTCTTGTTATCTCATAAAAATGCATTAGTTTTAATTGTGGTAAAAGTATAATTTGTATCGTTCATGCCTCTCATGTATCTTCAGGTTGCAAGAGTGTGGTGCTACAGCACTGGGTCCAGCAGCACTGGTATCCATAGCAATGGCTTCCCAGAAACAAGGCTCCAAGGTCAGTTGGAATTTGCTGATGAGATTTTTGTATGTAAAGTGTGTGTGGCAGATTACCTTTTTAAAAACTAAAAACCAGAACCTCAATTTAGGGTTAGTTACTGGACAGGAGCCAGAGTAGGAACAAATGGGTCATTTTCAGGTTGACAGGACAGGACTAAGAGTCGAATATTTAGGTTAACTGATAGAAAGTTAGATGGAAAGCTAAAGATTCAAAGAAGTTGCAAAGGCCTCTCGAAAAAGTGTAGGCTTTGAGCAAGAATTTGGCAGGGGGAATACATTGTGACGGAGTGTAAAGACACTCACCTTGGAGGAAAACCGGAAAAGCAAAATCTATTTTAGTATGAGTCTCAGAAATTTAACATGCAGGTATACAAGGAATTAGGAATACGATTCAGAGCAGGCTAGTGCTCTTTGGAAGTGGGAAGATCTGCAGATGCTGGAGTCCGAGACTACACAGTACGGAGCTGGAGGAACACAGCAGGTCAGAGGAGCAGGAAAGTTGATGTTTCGGGTCAGGACCCTGCTGAAGAAAAGTCAACTTTCCTGCTCTTCTCATGTTGCCTGGCCTGCTGTGTTCCTGCAGCTCCACACTGTTTTTGTCTCTAATGTTGTATGGATATGGATTCAATAGAATTTTAATTTTATTTCTAAATCTGGAATTTAAAGCTAAGATCAGTAAATGGTGATTAATGTTATCAATAGTCAGAAATGCCAAATTGTTACAGGTATTCTTGGTGGGGTGGTCCTCATGTGACTCCAGACTGGAACAATGTGGTTGTCTCTTGCATCCCTCTGAAATGGCCTGGCCAGCTATTCAGTTGTATTAAGCCATTATAGAAAAGGAATGAAACTCGACAGACTGCTGGGCGTTGACTTGGGAAATCAGCACCCAGCCCTGCCAGTCCTTCAGTCTTTCTTACTAACAATCAAGGAGTTGGGCCTAGCTGCCCTCCTAACCAATCTGTTCTGGTACAGCTACAACACTGGTGTCTGCCTGGCCATGTGGAAAATTGTCTCAATATTTTCTGTGCAGTATAAGTGGGACATATCCAACCTGACATTTTCAGTGCCATTAGTCTACTCTTGATGCAGCAAATTGGGGGAAGTATGTTGTCAAAAAGCAACATTTACTCAGAAATAATCTGCTCATTGATACTTGCTTTGGGTTCCACCAGGTCTGCTTGGCTGTTGAACACATTTCAGCCTTAGTCCAAACATGGCCAAAATGAAGTGAACTCAAGAAGAGAGTTGAGCATGACTACCATTGATATTGAGACAGCATTTGACTGAGCATGACATCAAGGAGTGCTTGTGAAATTAGAGATAATGGGACACAAGTAGAAATTGGTGGCAAAACTCAGCAGGTCTGGTAGCATTGGTGGGGAGAAAGCAGAATTGATGTTTGTTACCGGACCTGAAAAATTAACTCTACTTTCTTCCCACGGATGCTGCCAGACCTGCTGAACTTTGCCAGCAATTTCTGTTTCTGTTTCAGATCTCCAATATCTGCACTTCTTTGTTTTGTTTTAGAGTCAGTGGGAATTGGGGTCAAACTCTATACTGGTTGAAGTCCTACCTGGCACTAAGGAAGGTGATTGAAATTGATGGAGGTCAGTCATGTTAGATCCAGGATATCTCTGCGGGAGTTCTTCAGGGTAGTGTCCAAGGCTCAAAAACCTTCAGCTGTATCATCAGTGACCTTCCCTCCGTCATAAGGTCAGAAGTGGAGATTTTCCCTATAATTGCATAATGTTTGGTACAATTCACAACTCCTCAGATACATTTGGACATGGACTATTTCAGTATCAAGACCTGGACAATATCAAGGCTTGGGCTGACAAGTGGCAAATGACATTGGCGGCTTACAAGGATCAGGTAGTGACCATCTCTAGTAACAGACTATCACTATCTCCCTTTGACATTCAATGGCATTACCTTCGCTAAATCTCTCACAGGTGTTGCCTGTTGACTAGAGGCTGAACTGACTATTATAAATACTAAAAATCATATGAATATTACAGTGAATATCTAAGCAGGTTAGTGGCTGGGAATTCTGCAGTGAATATTGTACCTCCTGACTCTCCAAAGCTTGTACACCACCAACAAGGCACAAGTCAGGAGTGTGATGAAATCCTCTCCATTTGCCTGGATGGGTGCAACTCCAACAACGCACAAGAAAACTATTCAGCACAAAACAGTCAGCTTGATTGGCACTCCTTTTACCATCTTCATTCAACACCGATGTTCAGTAGCAAAACTGTCTATTGTTTACAAGGTGCACTGCAAAAGCTCACCAAGGCTCCTTCAACAGATATTTATTTTTTTCAAACTTGCAACCTCTATCACTTAGAATGACAAGCCAACATGTGCTTGCTAGCACCATTGCCAGCAATTTCCCACCTATATCATGTTTCCTTCATTGTTGCAGGCTCAGAATCCTAAAATGCCATTCTTGACAGCACTGTGGCTGTGTTTATTTCATGTGGACTGCAACAGTTCAAGGGGACAGCTGACCATCACCATCTTATGGGCAATAAATGCTGTCCTCACCAGTGACACTCACTTCTTTGAAACAATAAAATCCATCAGACTCAGGATAAGGGATCAGCCATTTAGAACTGAGATGAGGTGAGATTTCCTCACTTAAAGAATCTTTAGAATTCTGTATCCCAGATGGCCACAGATGTACAGTCATCACACATGTTCAAGACAGAGATCAATAGATTTTTGGGTAAAGCTACAACCAGTCCTTGAGCAAGGTTCCACCATTACAGTTTCAGATAGGATACCTCAAATTGTCAAGCTCCTCAGTGAGGGGGGATGAACAGGCACTTCATTATTTAACCCTTTCCTCAGTTGACAACAAGGTTAATCCCTTGTGCAAAGCCAGAAATTTCTAGAGAAACACCGCAGGTCTGGCAGCATCTGTGGAGAAAAAGCAGACTCAGAATTTTGGATCCAGTAACCCTTCTTCATAACTTGTGATACTGGTGACTCTGCTTTTTCTCCACAGATCCTGCAAGACCTACTGAGTTTATCCAGTAATCTATTCTTTTTTAGATTTCCAGTATCTACAGATCGTGGTTTATTATCCCTTTTCTTGTAGATGGCTTTCTCCTAAACTAAATTAATTTGTTTTGAAAGGAGCCAATTTCATAAGACCATAAGGTACAGGAGCAGAATTAGAGCATTCGCCCCATCAGGTCTGCTCCATTATTCAATCATGGCAGATATGTTTCTCAACTCCACTCTCCAGACTTCTCCGTGACCCTTGATCCCCTTACTAATCAAGAATTTATCTATCTCTGTATTAAAAACACTCAATGACTTGCACTCCACAGCCCTTTGTGTCAATGAGATAATCCACAGATTAAGCACTCTCTGGCTGAAGAAATTCCTCTTTATCTTAGTTCTAAAGGGTTGTTCCTTCACTTTGAAGCTGTGCCCTTGGATCCTAGTCTCTCTTACTTGTGGAAACATCTTCTCCACATCCATTCCATCCAGGCTTCTCAGTCAGCCCCTCATTGTTATAAATTCCGTCAAGTACAGAACCAGAGTCCTCAACCACTGCTGACATGACAAGCTCTTCACCAATGGGATCATTCTTGTGTAAACCTTTCTGGACACCCTCCAAAGCCAACACATCCATCCTTAGATATGAGGCCCAAAACTGCTCGCAATATTTCAAATGCGGTCTGATCAGAGCCTTATATAGCCTCAGCAGTTCATGTCTGCTCTTGTATGCTAGCCCTTTCGAAATGAACGGTAACATTGCACTTGCCTTCCTAACTGTCAACTAAACTTGCATGTTACCCTGGAGAGAATCCTGAATTCAGACTCCTAAGTTTGTTTGTGTTTCAGATTTCTGACATTTTTTACCATTTAGAAAATATTCAAACACCTCTGTTCCTGCCACAGTACATTACTTCACATTTCCCCACCTATTCCATCTGCCACTTCTTTGCCCACACTTAGCCTGTCTAAGATCTTCTGCAGCCACCCTGCTTTCTTAACACTACTGTGCCTCCACTTATCTTTGTGCCATCTGCAAAATTATCAACAATACCCTATGATCCTTCATCCAGGTCGTTAATGTATAACGCGAATAATTGCCCCAACACAGTCCCCTGTGGAACTCCACTCGTCACTGTCTGCCATCCTGAAAAAGACACCTTGATCTACATTCTGTGCCTTCTGCCTGTCAGCCAATCCTCTATCCATTGCCAGTACCTTGTCCTTAACACCATGGACTCTTGTCTTATTTAGCAGCCTCCTATGTGGCACCTTGTCAAAGGCCTTCTGAAAACCAAAATAGATCACTTCCACTGGTTCTCCATTGTCTAACTTGCTCATTACTTCCTTTAAATAATTCTGACAGATTATTCAGGCATGACCTCTGCTTGATGAAGCAGTGCCTATTCAGTCCTATATAACTATGCACTCTAATACTCTGCAATCTCATCCTTAGGAATGGACGCTCAATCTTACCAATGACTGAGAGCTGACTGACTGCCCTAGGATTTCTCATTTTCTGTCTCCCTTTCTTCTTAAACAGGGATGTTACATTAGCCATTTTCCAGAACTCTGGGACCCTCCCTGACTCTAGTGATTCCTGAAAGATCACCACCAATGCCATTCACAATCTCCTTAGCAATCTCCTTCAGTTGTAGTCGTCTCGTCTGGGTGATTTATACACTTCAGACTTTTCAGCTTCCCCAGCAGCTCCTTATTGATGTCACTACACTCCCCTCTGTCCCTTGACTCTCTTGAAGTTTTGCTATGTTACAGTTATATTCCATTGTGAAGACTGATGCAAGTATTGAGTTCCTGTGCCATTTCTTTGTTTCCCATTACTATGTCTCCAACCTCATTTTCCCACGGTCCAATGTCCGTTCTTGCCTCTATCTTACTTTTTATATATCTACAAAACTCTTACAATCTTCTTTTATATTACTAACTAGCTTACCCTCATTTCTTCATCTCCCCTGCCCCTAAACTTTTTAGTTGCTTTTTTAATCATCCTCTGGTTTTTAAAGGTTCCCGATCTTCTGACTTCACACATATCTTCACCACATTATATGCTTATTCTTTTGCTTTTAAGCTGTCCCTGACTTGCCTTGGCTGGCATGGTTGCCTTATCCTCCCCTTAGTATGTTTCTGCTTCCTTGGATTGAATTTCTGCTGCGCTTCCCAAATTATCCCTAGAAACTCCTGCCGTTGCTGCTCCACTGTCTTCTGTGCTCTGTGCCCTTTCAATCCACTCTTGCCAGCTCTTCGCTCATATCTTTGTAATTACCTTTATCAATGGTAATACTGTTGCATCTGATTCACTCTTGTTCCTCTCAAACTGAAGGCTAAATTCCACCACATGGTACAGTTGCAACATTTCAAAGACATTTGGACAGGTATATAAATAGGAAAGGTTTAGAGGGATATAGGCCAAACATGGTCAAGTGGGACTAGTTTAGTTTGGGAAACTTGGTTGGCATGGAGTTGGACTGAAGGGTCTGTTTCCACGCTGTATGACTCTATATTATGGTGACTGCCCCATGGGTTCCTTCACTCTAAGCCCCCTAAGCCTCATTACAAATTACCAAACCAGAATTGCCTCTTCCCTTGTGGGCTGTACCACAAACTGCCCCAAAGAACCATCCCATGGACAATCCATGAATTCTACCCTGATTTTCCGAGTCCACCTGCATGTTCAAGTACCCCGTGATTATTGTAACAGTGTCTTTCATATATGCCTTTTCTGTCGCCTGGTTTATTTTCTGCTCCACATCCTGACTGCTGCTAGGAGGCCTGTCCATAAATGTCATCAGAATCTTTCCTCCTTTGCGGTCCTTCAATTCTACCCACACAAATTCCATGCCGTCCAACCCTATGTTACTTTTGCTATTGATTTACTTTCATTTCTTATTAACAAGGCAACTCCGTCCCCTCAAAAAAATTGCTAAAAAAGAGAAAGATGGGTGGTGAGGAAAATATTATTATATGGGTTATCTAAGAGAGTGTTGGAAGCAATGAATTAATTAGAAAAGATAATTAGATGAACATTTGAAGGGTTGTTGGATTGGCTGGATAGTGAAACAAATATTGGCCTGAATGACTGCTTGTATCATATGTCAATCAGTTATTCTGGTACAGCGGAAGAACAATTGAGAAATTGTAACCAAAACTAAATGAAAAATTTGAAGGGATTACTGAGGGATGTTTCTAACTGTATAAAAAGTAGGTAAATGATAATGAGGGTAAAACTGAAAGATGTAATGAAATTGAGGATGGTTGCTAAGTCTTTGCCTCAAAAGCAAGTAAACCATCATCGTAAATACGTCTGAGCGATCTCACTCCTACTAATCTGTACATCATAAATCCTTCCACACAGAATAGCATTGGTAGCAGTGATGTTTGATGAATCTTCTCGTCAAATGAAAGCTGGATAGGGTTTTGTAAGAAGAGCCTAACCTCTCATTCTAACATTGGGCAGTTACTTGACGCTTCACTTGTACGGGGCAGGCAGGACATGGTGTCTCCCAGCTCCGTACAGTTGAGGTTCTCGATTGACGTTGCAAGCTATGGAAGGGTCCGCATTGGTTGGTTCTAAATGACACAGGTGGATATCAATCAATACCTGGATGATACAGATCAAGAGCAATAAATTCTGGAGAACACCATTCTGCTGCAGCCAGCAGTAACATTGTTTTACGTAATGATTTAAGTTTTTGAAACATCTGAACTTGATATTTTTTAACCAAGTAAATAATTGCTGATTGCAGGGAGAATTGTAGAAGAACCTTCTGTTCTTGTGTGTACCAGTGTCGCTTTCACCAGAACAACATTGTTGCATGAGTTTCAATATCTGTGTCTTTCTTGTGGAGATGGATGAGAAAAGTCATGTGAGAATTTCTGTTGATGTGAAAGTGATGTATATTTTCCCTGATATTGATTTTATGTAATATTAACTGCTAACTATTGATATTAATTGCCAACTTCTGGAGTAATTTAAAGAGAATTCAATGATTTTAGATATTTTTACATTTCCAGGTTATAATCAGTACGGATGGTCGAGCTAACACCATCCTAGGAAATCTGGAGGATATCAAAGATGATAAGATTTATCAATCCTCAAAGCTTTTCTACAGTCACCTTGCTGAATATGCAATGATGCAGGGGTAAGTGCCATTCACATAATGGTATGATGGTATATTGTAACAATGGAATTTGCGGCAGAGTATGGGATCACTAGCTACACTGTGCTAGTCTGTGTTGAACTCTTCAACTCTGTAGGGTCGTCCTCAGGTTGGTAGACATTGATACTGGCTTACAAGGTTCAGTGCTTGGGATCCAGCTGTTCATGATCCATATTAATGATTTAGATACAAGGATCAAATGTAATATTTTCAAGTTTGCTAGTGACACAACCCTAGGTGGGAATGCAAGCTCTGAAAGTGATACAAAGAGGCTTCATAGATATTCGTACAGGCTGAGTGAGTAAGAAAGAACATAGCAGCTGGAATATATTTGTGGACAGTGTAGAGGGCTGTTGTAGGTTGCAACGGGAATATTGACAGGATGCAGAGCTGGGCAAAGAAGCGGAAGATGGAATTCACCCCAGAAGAGTGTGAATTGATTCATCTTGGAAGGTCGAATTTGAATGCGGAATACAGGGTTAATGGCAGGATTCTTGGCAGTGTGGAGGAACAGAGGGATCATGGGGTCCACGTCCATGCCCATAGATCCCTCAAAGTTGCTACCCAAGTTGATAGGGCTGTAAAGAAGGCGTATGGTGTGTTGGCTTTCATTGGCAGGAGAATTGAGTTTAAGAGCCGTGAGGTTATGCTGCAGCTCTATAAAACTCTGGTTAGACTACACTTGGAATATTGTGTTCAGTTCTGGTCGCCTCGTTATAGGAAAGATGTGGAAGCTTTAGAGAGAGTGCAGAGGAGATTTACCAGGATGCTGCCTGGACTGGAGGGCAGGTCTTATGAGGAAAGGTTGAGGGAGCTAGGGCTTTTTTCATTGGAGCGAAGAAGGATGAGAGGTGACTTGATAGAGGTTTACAAGACGGTGAGAGGCATTGATAGAGTGGATAGTCAGAGACTTTTTCCCAGGGCAGAAATGACTATTATGAGGGTGCATAATTTTCAGGTGATTGGAGGAAGGTATAGGGGAGATGTCAGAGGTAGGTTCTTCACACAGAGAGTGGTGGGTGTGAGGAATGCGCTGCCGGCAGTGGTAGTGGAGTCAGACACTTTAGAGACTCTTGGATAAACACATGGATGATAGTAAAATGTAGGGTAGATTGATCTTAGTAGGATAATATGTCGGCACAACATTGTGGGCTGAAGGGCCTGTACTGTTCTATGTTCTATAATTAAATAAATAATGTGGTTAAGTGTAAGGAGAATCCAAGTGCAGAGTATTTCTGAAATGTTGAGTGTGATTTTCCAGCATTCAGTGGGAACATAACTGTCAGGTTATACTCCATTTTAAAACTTTTTAAATGGTTTAGTAACTTTCAGTTCTGCCTAGCAATAGGGGAGGGGCTTTTTTCAAGGCTTTTGATAGGTTACTCAGGTCAATTTAGGGGTCAGTGAAGCGGAATTCAAAGGCAGTCTGTGAAGATGTGAAAGAGTTATCGCAGTAGCTTCCGTGTTAAGAGTGCTGAGTTTATCTGTGCTGCTGGGTGGGTACCCGGGCGACACTGATTCTGTGTTGGATCCTCCGTATGGGTCAAGAGCCGTTGGAATCCTTTACTCTGCTAGAAGTCAGGAGAAGTTCTAGGAATTAATAGATTGATAATTGGATGAGTAAGGACTCAAAAGAAGACTTGGAGAGTTGAGAAAGTGGGAAGGTTTCTGCTCTATGTTGGCAGAAGTCATGAGGGGCTTGGAAGAAGCATATGAACAGAAACACTTCAGTGCAACTAAGAGAGTGTAGGAGGTTTATAAAAAAAACAAGCTGTGTGTTTGTTTGATGCCGCTAAGCAAGATTGGACCAAGGGAGAGTAATCCGGGGCCATGACTGCCTTAGTGAGACTAGCTGTCTGTGAAGAGCGGAGGTTATACCTGAGAGTGAGAGCTGAAATACAGTTTTATAGGTCTGGGTAGTGCAGACCCAAGAAAGGAAGGTGATCAACCAGAACAGGAACAGTTGTTGAGTTAATCCATGATAAAGTGGCTCTTGTGAGGCGTACTAGACCGACCAAAAGTAAAAAAATTCTGATCCATTATAAAGGTTACTGAGATTTGATGTTCCACCATGTCACTAATGTTTGGGGGGATCTTCTGAGAAATCTGTAGGATCCATCTTGATTATGTTTGCTATTTGTTGTGCAACATGAGGTGTTCTATGACCGTCTATTGTCTATATATATATCATGTTAATTTTGGTATAAGAGATCAGTTACGTATGTATAATAGATTACATTATTGTGCTAACATTGTATAGTGAGGTATATTGTTGTTTGTTCCAAACCAAAGGTTAGAAAGCAGAAAGAGGCTATTCAGTTCATCAATTAAGGTATTAAATAATTATTTGGTTAGAAGTAGTAATAGCAACGATATAAGAACATAAGAACCAGGAGCAGGAGTAGGCTATCTGGCTCTTCAAGCCTGCTCTGCCATTCAATAAGATTAAGGCTGATTTTTTTCATGGCCTCAATTCCACTTACCCACCCTGTCACCATAATTCTTAATTCCTTTTCTATTCATAAGAACATAAGACATAGGGAAAAGGTAGGAGGTTGGCGCAAAATAATGATGCTTGTATAAGAGCTGGTGCAGTCACAATGGGCTGAATGGCCTTCTGCACTGGCAGTTCTGTGGTTCTGTATGTTGTAACGTTTTGTATAAACCTTGGAGGTGTTTATAACAACCCATCAGAGTTAGTTTTGCACTCCACAGTCAAAAGTGTGGCTCTTCCTGTGTACACATGAAATACATGATCGTTAACCCTGAATGTTCTTATCAATTTGTCAAGTTCCCCCAATAACAGAGGATAAAGATTTGAAGTGATTTTATAAGATACCAACTTGAACTAAGGAAGTAGAACCATTATCCCTAAGGAGATGAGGAATGAAATGCTAAATAGCATCCCTGGAACCCATTAAGGAATTGCATCAAGTCTGAGAAAAGCAAGTGCTGTACTGGCCACATGTAAGCAATGAGGTTAAGGACCACATCAGCCAGTGCAATTCTTGTGACAAGTTCCAAGCTAAGCAAGCCAAACAATTGGTTATGATGCAAGACATTCACATAGACAATGGATGAAGTTTTGTGTAGACTTCATTGTCACTGTAGACTTTTATTTTGACTGCTGGGAGTTAGACCAACTTGCATCAATTCGTGGATAAATTTGTTTTGATTTGATTTTTGTGTGCAGTACAGGCTGCAAAGAAGGTGCACAAAGAGCATGATCAACATTAAATTTACAATTTGAGAGGTCTATTCCAAAGTTTAATAGCAGCGGGGAGGAAACTGTTCTTGAATCTGTTGGCATTTTTGTTTAAGGTTTTGTATCTTCTGCCCGATGGAAGAGGTTGGAAGAGATTATAACCGGGTGGGAGGGGACTTTGATGATGTTGGCTGCCTTCCTGAGGCAGTGAGAAGTATAGACAGAGTCAATGGATGGAAGGTTGGTTTGCGTGATGGACTGGGCTGTGTTCACAAGTCTCTGTAGTTTCTTACTGTCCTGGGAAGATCAGTTATGATACCAAGCCATGATGCATCCAGATTGAATGCTTTCTATAAATGCATCTATAAAAATAGTTTCCTGAGGAAGTATACCGTTGTTGTGCTTTCTTGACTGTAATGTCAATGTGGGTGATCCAGGACAGATTGTTGGTGATCATCACTCTTAGGAACTTGACAATCTTCCACCTCAGCACCGTTGATATAGACAGGGGCGTATGCTCCACCTTGCTTCCTGAAGTCCATGTCCAACTCTTTCATTTTGCTGACGTTGAGGGAGAGATTGTTATCTTTACTCCGTCCCACCAGTACCCCTTCCCTTTCCTGTATTCTGTCTTGTTGTTGTTTTGAGATCCGGCCTACAATGGTAGTGTCAGCGAACTTGTAGATGGAGTGAGGACAGAATTTGGCCACGCAGTCATGAGTGTATAGGCAGTATAGAAAGTGGTTGAGTACGCAGACTTGTGGGGTGCCAGTGTTGAGGATTATCATGGAGGAGGTGTTGTTGCTTATCCTCACTGCGATCTTTGGGTCAGGAAGCTGAGGATCCAGTTGCAGTGGACAGAGCAGAGACATGGGTCTCAAAGTTTTGAGATTAGTTTGGTTGGAATTATGGTGTTGGAGGTGAAGCTATAGTGCTTCATAAATGATTGGGAAATTCAACATCAATGAGTATATCATCTTCAAACTATTCCCAGTGAAATTGAAAGGCTGAAGCCACAGTGAAAATCACCAAAGAGATCTTTAAACATATCAAACAAAGCCAGCACAGACTTGTACAAAGCAATCTTTTGAGTGGAGTAGTGTTCTTGCTAAAGGTATGGCAAATAGTCCAGTCCAACGACTAAGTCCCATCATAGCCAAACTATTCCTCAGTCATGATTCCCTCTCAAAGTAAAACCAGAAGTGTTATTAGGTGGGAATGACAGAATCCAGGTGAAACAACAATTTCATCTTGATACAAGTGCTGATTCATTGCCAGAACTGAGCATTGAAAAGCCAGACTGCGAGCAAATGTTCAACACTGTCAACAAGACAGGCCATGTGGCAATATTGGGACCTGTGTAGAGCAGGCATCACCACAATCCTATAAAGTGAATGTAAGTAACCAGATTTTTGGCTGCAACTGAGACATCCATATAGCACCAGGGGAGCTGTTGCTTCAATGCAGGCAGTGACATAAATGAATCAGGTAATCAGGAATCCCTAGAGAAACAACAGTGCCTAGTGAAGAAACATCAGGCTAGGTGTGAACTGATACCTGAGGAACAACCAACTATAATCACACTGGAGACCTGACCCATATAAAGATTTTGTAAACAATGCATGTGTGGAGACTGATGGAAGTGGAACTGACTAGAGTTAAGTGTTTTTGTTAGTGGTGATTTTCTTTGTGACCATGTATATTGCATCACTTGCATAACTTAAGTTGTAAATGAGAGTGCATGCAATTCTGCTGCATAAGAAAAGGGGATGTTTGCAGAAATGCAATTAGACTTATTGACTGATTTACTATAATTGTGAGACCTCTACCTCTCCTGTAAGTACTTTTGTGTGTAATTTGTGGTAGTCATTACATATGTGACTTGAAGCAGTAGAGTAATGTGGGAAAATAAAACTGAGGTAGCTGATAAGCCATGATCAAGAATGGCTGATCAGGTTTGAAGGGCTGAATGGTTTACTACTGCTATGTTCCTGTAGTCCTATGTTTGACATAGGGAAAGGGGTGAGGTTTGCTCCTACTATTATAATGCAGCATTGTTTCTGGCCCAGTTTTTAGCAGCAGAATTCAAAATAGAGCACAGTTTGAATTATCTCCTGGGAATGGTGTCAGAGTAGAAAAATAATAAACTAGGTTCTTCTCTTTTGCTACCCCACCCCAAAACAGAAATGTGAAGTAGTCTTAGATAGTTAGGAAACTGATGGAAAAGCTTCTGCAGATTATTCCTAGACATTGCATTATCCCACAGCTGCTGTAATATGATCAAGGTCAGTGTTTGAAACAGCTATTAAGAATCTAGGTTTAGGCAAGACTGACTTTGATGGGAATCTCTAAGGCTCAATTCAGTGGGAATGGAACTGAGCCTGTCCACTGTAAACTGCATCATAAAACAATGCCTCAGTAAGAAGTGTACAGAGAAGGTACAGAATCAGTTTATACACACATAAGGGACAAAAATGGCACTTGTCAAAATGTGGGTAGTAAGCAGAAGTGTAAACCCATTGAATGTTTTGAAGTCCATGTTAATTCTGTTTCTCTCTCCACAGATGCTCCCAGACTTGCTGAGTTTCTCCAGCATTCTCTGTGTTTGAAAAATTGCTATGGTTTTGTTGTTAGTGAAAGTCTAGGAATGAAGAACAAACAGCAGAAGATGAGGTCAGAATGCCAGACCTCTCAAGAAACCTAGTAATGAATTAAGGACATACGCTCAAGAAAATTACTATCATCAAAATACTAGTAATGAAGATAATGAATGATCAGCAATTCATGATCATATCTGAAATGAATGAGAAATTCCCAGGACAAGTTGGATTTCTGTGGACGGTTTTAAAGAATAACATTTCAGATGGTGTTACTAAAATCTTCCAAAGTTTTCTGATTTGGGAACTATTCTGTTACATTGGAAAATTGTACATGTCATGGCATTGTTTAAGAAAGATGACGTGGGAACATGGAAATAAAGAGCGGTAGTCGACTATCTGATCCTTCAGGCCTGCTCCATCATTCAGCATGTTCAAGGCTGGTCCTCTATTTCAGTGCTATTTTAGCAATTTCTCTCCATATCTCTTGGTGCTTTTAATATCTAAAAGTTTACCAATCTCATTTATGAATGTACTCGGTGACTAACCCAGCCTCCACAGCCTACTGTGGTCACGAATTCCACAGGTTAACCACCCTCTGAGTGAAGAAATATTTCGTCATCTCAGTCCTAAAGGTTTACCCCATATCCTGAGACTGTGATCACTGGTTCTTGACTCCCTGACCAGTGAAAACATCCTACTTGCATCTAGTCTGTTTCGATCCCGTTAGAGTTTTATACATTTCAATCAGATATCCTTCTAAACTCTAGTCAACATAGGCCCAATCAAACCAATCTCTCCTCATACAACAGTCTTGCCAGCCTTGGTATCAGCCTAGTGAACCTTTGCTGCACTCCATCTATGGCAAGTAAAACCTTTCTTAAGTAGGGAGGCTAAAACTGCACACATTGCTCCATGTGCGATCTTGCTGAGCTCCTGTATAAGAGAAGCCATTCCATTAGCAGAAAATCAGGAAGTTTGTAGACTAGTCATGCAGTTATTGGAATGCTGACATTTGTATTTAGAGGAATAGTCATGCTTGAGTTCTGTAAAATCCTGATGGGATCATACTTGCAGTACTAAGAGCTGGTCTTGGTGCCCCACCTTAGGAAGGATCTATTGCTTGGAAGGAGTGTAGCATAAATTTAGAAACATAAACATAGAAAATAGAGGCAGGAGTAGCTGTTTGGCCCTTTTGAGCCCGCTGTTCATTCAGATCATGGTTGCTTATCCAACTCATTACCCTGTTCCTGCTTTTCCTCCATATTCTTTGACCCCTTTTTTTTTTAGCCCCAAGTGCTGTATCCAACTCCTTTTTGAGATCATGCAGTGTTTTGGCTTTGACTGCTTTCTGTGACAGAATTCCGTAGGCTCACCACTCGATGAAGAAATCTCACCTCATCTCAGTCCTAAGTGGTTTATTCCTTATTCTTAGACTGTGATCCCTGGTTCTGGAATCCTGTGCCATTTGGAACATGATGCTTGGATTACTGGAATGATCTTTGGGTTTCAAGGGTTAAATTGTGAAGAGAGATATGCTCAACTAGGTCTTAATTCCCTGGAATTCAGAAGATCAGGTGGTCACTTCCAAGATATTAAGATGGATGCACAGAGTGCAATCATTATACTGGTTGGAGAGTCTGTGTGAAGTAGCTTAGATTAAACATTACTGTGAAGCCTTTCAGAGGGAACTTGGGAAATCTTCCCACATGCAATGAATGGTACAAGTTTGAAAATTGTCAAATGGCAGCTGATAATTATTCAGCTGTAAATTTGAAATCTGAGATTGATAGATTTTTGTGATCCAAAGCTTTTGAAGAATATAGGGCCAAGTGAGGTGTACACTAGTTATGTTACCCACCAGTCATCACCTCATTACAGATTTGAGGGGTTAAATGACTTCTTCCTGTTCACTGGTTCCTAGGACCTACGTACAGTCCTCATAATCCTGAGGAGACTTTAACCATAACTCAGTCTAATAATCCCTCATAGGGTGATCGTCTCTGTACTGACTGTTGAAGGCACCGACTGCAGATTACCAGAACTTGGACAGCTGGCAGATAAAACCGGAGGAAAGGTGAGAAAAATGGGCTCTGAGATCCACCAAAGCTTGAAAGTACAAGCTAACACTGGAGGATTGGGTGGATTCTAGGTACTGTGGCCTGGAGTTTAGGATAGGGATAGGGATTGAAACATAGAAATATAAACCCATTCAACCATTACATTCCTCTCAGCAGAAAAGACCCATTCAACCAAATCTCACTTTCAAGATTTTGGTTTGTAACCCTGTAGATTACAGCACTTCATGTACTTAACCAAGTATTTATTTACAGCAATAATGTTTCTCCCGCTACCATACTTTCAGGAAGTAAGTACACCCTTTCCCCAAATTCTTGGTTATTTCAGAAAGGAGAGAGATAAAATCAAAGGAGAGTCAGCACTGTCTGCTGTGTGTCAGCTCATTATACTGTCCGAGCTGCTGCCACCATCCTCCTTCAGTGAACGAAACTTCAGGGTCTACTTGGCTTAGTGTGGGAGGGAAGTCACTTCCTGGACTAACTAGAAGAGTCTCTATAAATTAGTAAGATATAATTTATTGCATGTTATAAGTATTTGAGGATTAGATTGAGGGGACAGACATTGTGACAGAGACTTTGAGGAGTAGCAGATGTTAAATATCACCACTTTATAATCTTCCTTGTTCTGCTCACAAGTCCACATGATCTCGTAATAGATGTTTCTTGGCACATGTCAGCTTTAACCCTTTCAGACCCCTATACAGCATGCTCCTAAGTCTAGTGCTGGTGGGAGACGTTTGAGGTGTTGCAATGGAAAGGAAAAAAAGAAAAGCAATATTTAAAAATTGAGAGGTAGTTTAATTTTTATCTTGCTATTTTCTCATTCACAGGTGAACATCACCAACCCAGCCAATTTATACAATGAATTTCAGCTAATTTTAGAAGATGATGTAATTGCTACAAATGTCACCACGACCTTCATTGTTGATGACAGCCTGTAAGTTTTAGTGATGAATGTGATGCTTTGTCACTGTTTTCTTCATTGTGTATAGGACCATTTCCCTACTAACTTCTTTTGCTTTGACAAAAATGGAGCAGATTTGATAAGGTACTCCAGAGCTCAAATCGTCTGTGTTTGTGGGTTTGCGCATTAATCATGGTCCAGTCTATTCTGGACTACATTTTAGCTTGTTTAGGAGCAGGGGCATTTGGGCACACTGATAAGTGTCCCTGTTTCTGGTTCAGAAGGTCCGGTTTTTGAGTTCCACCTGTCCCTGGTGTGTCATACCGTGTCCAAACAAATTGATTAAAAGTAATTATGCCTGGGAGTAAGGGTACAAATCCATCTAATGACGCTAGCTGTAAAGATCATTGTTGGCTGGAATTGTTGTTTAAACCTTTAGCTGACAATCTGTTATGACAAATTTGTGAAATGCTTTTTGGATGTCCATCTAAATGACATTCATAGATGCTCCTCTTCCTGTACTTTAGTCACCTGGTCAAACAATTCAGCCAGGTTTATGCCTTTATGATCCCATACTGGCTGCCTCTGATCAACTGAAAGTTATTATGGTGTTTAGTCACTTTTTATCCTGAATTATAGAGTAATTTCCTGACAGCAGATGCTAGAAGACTAGTCTTATAATTGTCTGGTTTCCCCCTTCATCTTTTGTTAAATGGAGTGATTTTTGCAATTTAGAGAACTTAACAAATTGTAGTTGAGGCATGTATAATATTATCACCTGCTTCCCCTAATTCTGCCAGTGGAAACTGCCTGGCCTTTAAGGATTTGTTGCTCCTTAATGAGATTATTTTCTTAATTATCGTTACTTTGGTTACATTTGTTAGGTTGAGTCTTTGTACTTGATTCAGTCTTAGTTTCCTTGGGGTTTCCAGAATGCTGACTTTGCCTCTCTTGTAAAGACCTTTACAGTGTTGTTATTTAGAATGCCCTCCATTTTAGTAATTTAATAGAAGTCATCACTGTTGTTAATTTTCCCAGGGCCCACATTGCTCCCTAATATTCTCCTTTTCCTCATTTATTTGCAGTTTTACTGTGTTGATTTTGACTTGCTAGTTTCTTTTCACACTTTTTGTAGTTTCTGCTGTTTCATCCTTTCAGGTTATTTGTCACCTTCTCATTGGTCAGGATCTGTGCTTTTTTTTTGCATTTTCATATTTTTCTTTCAGTTTTATGTTAGTCACCTACTTATTTCGTTAATTTTCAGTGGTTATATTTTTAGCAAATACAGCTGTTTTAGGGATGTAAACTGGTTCTGCATCAGTGTAAAGTTTGTTTGAGCATCACTCACTAGCTGCGATAACAAGGTGTAGAGCTGGATGAACACAGCAGGCCGAGCAGGAAGGCTGACGTTTCGGGCCTAGACCCTTCTTCAGAAATGGGTCCCCATTTCTCCCCATTTCTGAAGAAGGGTCTAGGCCCGAAACATCAGCCTTCCTGCTCCTCTGATGCTGCTTGGCCTGCTGTGTTCATCCAGCTCTACACCTTGTTATCTCAGATTCTCCAAGATCTGCAGTTCCTACTATCCCTCCACTCACTAGCTGCCTTTCATTTTACCCATTAACAAACATGCATGGTTTACTAAGGATAATCTCTGCATTGCAGTTTTCCACTCTAAATCAAGCACAGTATTTTAGTAACTATATCCATTTATTTACCTTTTTCTAACACCATTATAGTTGACTATTACTTATGCACTATTAGGCTGTTTATTCATTCTGGCTCATTGCTCGTTGCTAAATCTAACGTGGAATACTCACTTGATCATTCCAAGATGTAGTGCTGCAGAAAACTGTCCTAGAAATTGTTCAAGAAATTCACTGCCTTTCTAATGTGCCAGTCTATTTGTCCAAATGAAAGTGAAAATCAGAATCTTCCCCTATAACCAGTCTGCTTATGCTACTTATAATAAAATAAAACAAAACAAAGAACTGCAGATGCTAGAGATCCGAAACAAACAAAAACAGATTGCTGGAGGAACTCAGCAGAACCAGCAGCATCTGTGAAGGCAAAAAGAGTTAACATTTCGAGTCCAGTGACCCTGCTTCAGAGCAATTTTGAACAAAGCAGTACCTTTGCTACTTTCATGTCCAGTCTATCATCTGATATTTGGAGACCTTTAGTTTAAATTATCTGTTTCTTCTTTTTGCTCAAAAAGAATCCCATGACTACTTAACTTGTTTTATCCCCTCATTGCTGAAGTAATTTCATCCTTGCTAATCAATACTTCTCTCCCTCTATCATGTTCCCTGTGGACTTGACAATCTGTTCTGACTCCCAGTGTGTTCAGCCATGTCTCAGCAATGGCTCATAGCTCAAACTGCTGCTTCAATTATTTCAATTTGCTCCTTATACTCCTTGCAACTTGTATGAAGAGTGCTTATTTGGATGATACCCAAATCTGTTCTTTTACCATATTCAATTCAATTCAATTCTGTTGCCCATTCAAAAATTCATTGTTGGGACAGGTAAAATCCTGTGGCATAGCATCAACGTGGCTTATCTTCATCAGTCCATCCACACCTTGTATGTCTCTGAATATACTTCATTTCAAGGCATCATTCTCACAAACGCTGGTTTTGTGGCCAACCCCCTCATAGCTGCTCCCTATGTGCCTCCTGTCTCTGGCCTCGTGTATGCCCTGATCACAGGACATTCGAGCTGAGGATTGTCCCTATTGTGGTGAGGCAGTGCCTGCCCTTGGTTTTTCTGATACCACTGTGTCCTGTCTGGAGCCATTTCATACAAAGGAAAAGCAAAGGCAACTTTCTAGAATACTTTCTGACCACCTAAGAGTCTATGGAGGGTTGACACAGTTGTAAACAGCCCAGGCTAGGAGTCAGAGTGCGTGGGGAAAGTCTTATTTCTTCTTTTCTACACAACATTTAATTTCTCATTTATAATTGACGCCATTTTTGACCCCGACTATTCTGTGCTTTGAAGGTACTTCAAATATGAAGATGACATGTGCAGTAAAAATGTGAAACACGTTGGAAACGTGGTCAGAGACATGGAGATCACCTTTGAGTTTGGAATAAAAGATTCAAAGCTTAAGAGTGAGTACTGGTTAATTGGCTGTTCAAGGATTATTCACAGTCATCAATGTAATGGCCTATTCTAGCAAGAGGTGCAGTGTGCTGTGCGGAGTACCTGGTTATATACTTCCATTAGTGGGATGATCAGATGTCATGGATTACAACGAAATGGGATGGAGTATCCTCATCGTTGAATTTACCACTTCCATTGCACTATCTCTGATTAGTATCATTGCTGTGAAAATCAACCAGGTTTGTTTCATTGCAGCCACAAGTATTTATGCTGCATTCCTGATACTTTCCTTTTCCTGCAAGCCTGGCTTAAGAGGTGGCACAACTGAGAGGGATGAGGGTAATTTTGTGTCTGCAACAGTCGCTCCTGAAAGGGTCTGAAGTTTTTTTATTTTATTTATTATTGTCACATGTACTGCAGTACAGTGAAAAGTATTACTTTGTGTGCTATCCAGCCAAATCATACCTTACGTAAATACGTCGGTGTAATAGAACAGAATGCAGAGTATAGTGTTACGCCTACAGAGAAAGATCAATATTTGAGAGGTTTGTTCAAAACTCTGATAGCAGCAGGGAAGAAGCTGTTCTTGAATCTGTTGGTGCATGTTTTCAAATTTTTGTATCTTCTGCCTGATGGAAGAGGTTGAAAGAGAGTATAACCGGGATGGGAGGAGTCTTTTATGTTGGCTCCTTCCCCAAAGCAGCAGGGAGTGTAGACAGAATCAATGGAAGGAAGACTGGTTTGCATGATCGACTGGGCTGCATTCACAACTCTCTGCAATTTCTTGCAGAATAGTTGCCATACCAAGCCATAATGCATCTGGATAGGTTTGCTTCTTTAGGAATTGAACTATCATATTTATGCACTTTCTGAGCTCAAAAGCACACACTTACAAATCTTTCAGAGATTGAATCAACACTTTTTGAACATTTCAGGACAAGACCATGTATTTATCTTATTTCAGGGCACAAACCATACATTTACACACCTTTTCTGGCTTGAACTAACAGGATGCAGCAAAGAAGCAGCACTGGTTAAGTAGGATACACTGCACTAGATATTACTTTCTCCTGTGGAATATATAAGTAACGTTAATATGAAGACTCTTGCAGGAGATGCATTTAAACAGAGTGTCTTCACAATGTGATATCAAGACAGCCATGTGACCTACTGAATGGTGACCTGTACCCATGGTCATCTGCCTGCAGTGCTGTTTCCTTGTCTCTTTGCCTGTGTGGTTAACGACTGCTTTCAAGTTTAATGGATTGGACAGCATCCAGCATGCAAAGACTGTCATGTTTTATCAGTCAGATTCCAGTATGGGGATGCAATCATCAGTGACTGCTGTGTTTTAAAGAAAGGCAGATGCATTGATCACATTCGACATTTCAGCAGACTGTAGTAAGATAGGATCCCTGCGTTATATGGATGTTGACATTCTCAGCATCACATTGAAAATCGTGACAACCAAATTGCTTTGCGAACTCTGATTTAAAAAGTGCCTGTAACTGCTGAAGGATTTCAACATCCTGAAGTACGGATTACAGGCGATAGCGGGCAAAGCAGCTTTGCTCATCAGCATAGAGTCATAGAATCATACAGCAAGGAAATAGACCCTTCGGTCCAACCAATCCATGCCGACCACAATCCAAAACTAAACTAGTCCCACCTGCCCCTGAACTAGTCCTTGTGATGATTAAAAATTCCTAAGGCAGCCCTCCTTGGAAATGAAGTCAGTAGTAAATGAAGGCCAGTGGATGATGAACCTTATCCATTGCTCCCTTGGACAATGATCCAACTAAGAGTGGCCTGAGCAGCAGCAGAGGGATAGGTACAACGAACCATGTAACTGCAATGTAGTCATTTTGCAAAATTCATTGGTGAGATGTTGGAAATTGAAAGCCTGCAGTGGGGAAGAAAATGGCCATGACCATACTCAGTGGGCAGGGCGAGTCTTTCAGTCGATATGAAGCCTTTTAAAGGGAACAGTATTAAACACAGAGATAGTAGGAACTGCCGATGCTGGCGACTCTGAGACAACAAGGTGTAGAGCTGGATGAACACAGCAGGCCAAGCAGCATCAGAGGAGCAGGAAAGCTGATGTTTTGGTCTGGACCCTTCTTCAGAAATGGGGAAGGGGAAGGGGATTCTGAAATAAATAGAGAGAGAGGGGGAGGCAGATGGAAGATGGATAAAGGAGAAGATAGGTGGAGAGGAGACAGACAGGTCAAAGAGGTGGGGATGGAGCCAGCAAAGGTGAGTGTAGGTGGGGAGTTAGGGTGGGGATAGGTCAGTCCAGGGAGGACGGACAGGTCAAGGAGGTGAGATGAGGCTGGTAGATAGGAGGTGGGCGTGGGGCTTGAGGTGGGAGGAGGGGACGGACAGGTTAGGGAGATGGAGATGAGCTGGGCTGGTCGGGGGAGGGGAGATTTTGAAGCTTGTGAAGTCCACATTAATACCATTGGGCTGCTGGGATCCCAAGCGAAATATGAGGTGCTGTTCCTGCAACCTTCGGGTGGCATCATTGTGGCACTGCAGGAGGCCCAGGATGGATCTGTCGTCCAAGGAGTGGGAGGGGAGTTGAAATGGTTTGCGACTGGGAGGTGCAGTCATTTGTCGTGAACCGAGCGTAGATGTTCCACAAAGCGGTCTCCAAGCCTCCGCTTGGACTCCCTTGTCTGCTCCACACTCCCCTCCAGCCCACCACACCTGGCAGTTTTCCCTGCAACCGCAGGAAGTGCTGCACCTGCCCCTACACCTCCCCCCTCACCCCCATCCCAGGCCCCAAGAAGACCTTCCACATCAAGCACATGTTCACCTGCACATCTGCTAATGTGGTATACTGTGTCCGCTGTGCCCGATATGGCCTCTTCTACATCGGGGAAACCAAGCGGAGGCTTGGAGATCGCTTTGTGGAACACCTGCTCTTGGTTCGCGACAAATGACTGCACCTCTCAGTTGCGAACCATTTCAACTCCCCCTCTCACTGCTTGGACGATATGACCATCTTGGGCCTCCTCCAGTGCCACAACGATGCCACCCGAAGGTTGCAGGAACAGCACCTCATATTCAGCTTGGGAACCCTGCAGCCCAATGATATTAATGTGGACTTCACAAGCTTCAAAATCTCCCCACCCCAAAATCAGCCCAGCTCGTCCCCTCCTCCCTAACCTGTCCGTCCACGCCTTCCACCTCAAGCTCCACCCTCATCTCCTACCTACTAGCCTCATCCTGCCCCCTTGACCTGTCTGTCCTCGTGGACTGACCTATCTCCTCCCTAACTCCCCACCTACACTCACCTTTACTGGCTCCATCCCCGCCTCCTTGACCTGTCTGTCTCCTCTCCACCTATCTGCTCCTTTACCCATCTTGCATCCGCCTCCCTTTCTGTCTCTATTTATTTCAGAATCCCCTTCCCCTCCCCCATTTCTGAAGAAGGGTCCAGACGCGAAACGTCAGCCTTCCTGCTCCTCTGATGCTGCTTGGCCTGCTGTGTTCATCCAGCTCTACACCTTGTTATCTAATATATAACACAGTCATGCACTGCACTGGACACTGATCTGCACATCCCAAATCCTTGGCTATCCTGATGAATTGGCTTGCTGTGTTTGCTTTGAAAGAAACACATTTGGACACCGTGGCCAGGGAAAGAACAGGAATGTTGTAAAATGAGTGGTCAGTGATGTCTGGAGGACCCATATTCCTCTATTCGCGTTGTTCCTCTTGCTTCCAGATGCAGCAGGACAGTCTCTCAACACAGACATTGATCCGTGATTCATGTGGTACAGATATGAAGTTAGATGTAAGACTATAAAATATAGGAGCAGAATAAGGCCGTTTGACCCATTAAATCTGTTTTGCCATTCAATCATGGCTGATGTGTTTTTCAACCCCGTTCTCCTGTCTTCTGCCTGTGATCCTTGATCTCCTTACCAATCAAGAACCGATCTAGGATGTTTAATGACTTGGCCTCCACGGCCATCAGTGGCAATGAGTCCCACGGATTCACCATCCTCTGGCTGAAGAAATTCCTCTCTGTTTCAATTCTAAAGGCTCGTCACTTCGCTCTGAGGCTGTGCCCTCAGGTCCCAGTTTCTCCTACTAATAGGAACATGTTCTCCTCTTCCACACTATCCAGTTAGTACTATCAATATTCTGTAAGTTTCACTCAGATCACCCCTTCATTCTTCTAAACTTCATTGAGTGCAGACCCAGATTCCTCAGCAGCTCCTTTTTTTTTAAAAAAAATTCATTCACAGGATGAGGGTGTCGCTGACCAGGCAGCATTTATTGCCCGTCCCTAGTTGCCCAGAGGGCAGTTAAGTGTCAACCACATTGTGGTGGGTCTGGAGTCACATGTAGGCCAGACCAGGTAAGGATGGTAGTTTCCTTCCCTATAATACATTAGTGAACTAGATGGGTTTTTCCCAGTAATCGACAATGAGTTCATGGTCATCATTAGATTCTTAATTCCTAGATATTTTATTAAATTCAAATTCCAGCATCTGCCGTGGCGGGATTGGAACCCAGGTCCCCAGAATGTTATCTAGGGATCTGGATTCACAGTCCAGTGATAATACCACTAGGCCATTGTCCTCTGTGACTAGTGCTTCATCCCTGTAATCATTCTTGTAAACTTCCTGTAGACTCCCTCCAACACCAGCATATCCTCCCTTGGAGAAAGTGTCCAAACTGCTCTCAATAGTACAAATGCAGTCTGACCAGAGCCTTATATAGCCTCAGCCGTACACCTTTGATGTTGTGTTCTCACCGTTTCAATTGCATTTCCAGATGGGACTGGTCTCAGTGGTGGCCTCAGACCAGACTCCTAGGTTCTAGGATCATGGCCTCCTCTGCCAGCCTTCTGGGAAAAGGGCACCTCTCCGTTGCAACCTCACATCCACCAGGACCTCCAGGTCCCTGTCAGAGAATTGCAGCACCATCTTCTTCTTCTCCCATGAACAAGAAGGGCAGCTTTGGAATGACGGTGCTCATCTGGGTGCATAGTTGCCAGTGTCAGGAATGCTGGTATGTCGGTGAATGCCTGGTGAATGGTGAGTTGTTTAGGGAATGATGCATGGTAAGATGGATCTAGAATTGGATGTGTGGGACACTATGAGGGTAGCCAAGTAGGTAATGAGATGTTTGGTAAGAGATGGCAAGAAATCTCGCTAGGGTTTGCAAGGAAAACCCTCCAAGAAAATTGTTGCAGCTCGCAAAAATAAAATCAGCCAAACAATACTGAAAAAGGTCATCTGCCATGCAAGAATTCTGTGAAATTACTCAATATAACAATGTGCAATGAAACAACACTGAACTCATTCAGAAATAATAAGTTTTGCTATTTATCCAGAAAAAGGTTGCAGCAAATTGAACCACAAAACCTAGTTTGATACAAGGTAACTTGATTATCAACTAATGTCTGAATTTTAATTGAAATAAGGGAAACCGAGAAAAGTCAATGAAATTCTTCTAATATGTTAGAATTTGCAGGATTTCAATTATCTTTCCTTTTCAGAAATTCAAGAGAAGACAGCTCTTCCCTTTCAACTTCAAATTGGCTTCAGGCTCCCTGATGGTCAATGTGCCTACAGAATTATCACCCAGGAGAAGCCAACAACGAAACACAGGTAACTGGGCACTAAAACAAAACAAAGAACTGCAGATAACAAGGTGAAGAGCTGGACGAACACAGCAGGCCAAGCAGCACCACAGGAGCAGGAAGGCCTACACCTTGGGTCTGGGCCCGAGGCGTCGGCCTTCCTGCTTATGTGGTGCTGCTTGGCTTGCTGTGTTCGTCCAGCTCTGCACCTTGTTGTCTCAGATTCTTCAGCATCTGCAGTTCCTACTATCTCTGAAACAACTGCCGATGTTGGAGATCTAAAACAAAAACAGAAATTGCTGGCGAAACCCAGCAGGTCTGGCAGCATCTATGGGAAGAAAGCACAGATAATGTTTCGAGTCTGATGAGTCTATCAAATGCTGCCAAATCTGAGTTTCGCCAGTGCTTTCTGTTTTTGTCACAGTTAATTGGGACTGTCTGCAAGAGCTAGTCTTCCATTATTATTTACTTACCAAATACAAATTCCCAAACATGATGAACAGTACGACCCTCAGAAGCACCAAGGATCTGGGGGACCTTGGTGTGCATGTCCACTAGTCTCTAAAGAGGTAATAGGACAGATAGATACAGTGATTAGGAAGGTATATGGGATACTTGCCTTTACTAGCTGAAGCATAGAGTCTAAGAGCAAAGAGGTGATGCTGGAACTGTATAAAACATTGGTTAGACCACAACCAGTGTGTTGTGTGCAGTTCTGAAAGGATGGAACAGTACTGAAGAAAGTGCAGAGATATAGCAGGATGTTGTGTGAATTTTAATTATGAAGGGAGATCGGATAAACTGGGGTTCATAAAATCATAGAATATCCACAGTGTGGAAGCAGGCCATTTGCCCATTGTGCCCACACTGACCCTCTGAAGAGCATCCCATCCAGACCTGTGTCCCCATCCCTATGAACCTGCATTTCCCATGGCTAACTCACCTAGCCTGCACATCCCTGGACACTGTGGGCAATTTAGCATGGCCAATCCACCTAACCTGTACAACTTTGGACTTTTGGTTGTTCTCCTTGGAGCAGATAGTACTACGTGGGGGTCAGGATTGCGATGCTTAAAATTATGTGAGGCATAGATAGAGTAGATAGAGAAACTTTCTCCCTCGATCGATGACTGGGAGCATTGATTTAAGGTAAGGGACAGGCGATTTAGGGGGGATGTGAGTGAGGGTATTGAGAATCTGGAACTCACTTCCTGTAAGGGTGGTAGAGGCAAAAACCCTCATAAAATTTAAGAAGTGTTCAGATGTGTACTTGCAATGCCAGGGCACACAAATCTATGAGCCAATTGATGGAAAGTGGGATTAGAATAGTTAGGTGAATAATAAAAAAAGAATTGGAAATGCTGGATTTGAAAACAAATTGCTGGAGCCGCTCAGAAGGTCTTCACAAATGCTGCCAGGCCTGTTGAGATTCTCCAGCAATTTCTGTTTTTAGAGTAGTTAGGTGGTAATTCTTTCCAAGTGCAGACTCAGTGGGCTGATGGCCCCTTTTTCCTTTTAGACTTCTATGACTCTAAAACCAATCAGTAGCTTAATTTGCTGAGTTTAAGGCGATACGTCCATTACTTGGTCTGTAAATGGAACACATGGGAATGTGCAACATTGTGCCTCAGCACAAGTTCATCAGGTACTGAGGCTGCTTTGATTGGAGCTTTGATGCACAGATTTTGCTGCTACTCTCTACTTTACAACACAATGTATCACTCAGTTTCACTGTATTGAACTTTATTTACCATTTATATGCCCACTCTAACGACTGGTCAATGTCTTTTGGAGTTCTGCGTGGTCCTCCATGAATTGTTCCAAGTTTTGCAGTCTTTACAGTTGTATCCTGGATACCATGATTGTTTATATATTCAGCGAAAGCAAAGGTTCCAATGCTGAGCCCTGGAGAACTCTATCCCATATGTCCCCCGGCCTGAAAAATATCCATTGACCATTACTCTCTGTTTCCTATCACTCAATTAGTTTTGTATCCATATTGCTCCTGTCCTTTTTATACCAAGACCTATAACTTGCCTCTCAAGTCTGTTGTGTGGCACTTTACCAAAGTCCTTATGCAAGTCCATGTACAGCATCTAACAAGTAAATTAAACATAATTTTCCGTTTTGAAATCCATGCTTCACTCCTTAATTTACACACAATTAATTTTTCCAGAAATTGCCACTCCCCTAGCCAAGCTGTTCCAGTACAGCTACAACACTGGCATCTACCTGACAATGTGGAAGATTGCACAGGAATGTCCTGTACACAAAAAGCAGAACGTACCCAGCCCGACCAATTGCCATCCCATTCGTCTACTCTCAAATCATAAGTGAAGTGATGAAAGGTGTCATCAGCAGTGCTATCAAGCAGCACCTGCTCAGCAATAACCTGTTCAGTGACACCCAGTTTGGGTTCCACCAGGGCCACTTAGCTCCTGACCTCATTCCAGCCTTGATTCAAACATGGGCAAAAGAGCTGCATTCCAAAGCTGAGGTGAGAGAAATTGCCTTGATATTAAGTCTGCGTTTGACCAAGTGTGGCATCAAGGGCCACCAGCAAAACTGGAGTCAATGGGAATCAGGTAAAATTCTCTTCATTGGTTGGTATCATACTCGGTACAAGGGTTGTTGGAGGTCAGTATCTCAACTCCAGGACATTTTTGCATGAATTCTTCTGGATAGTGTCCTTGGCCCAACCATCTTTAGCTGCTTTTTCATACAATCAGAAGTGGTGATGTTTGCTGATGACTGTTTTACTTGCTGGATGATGTACATGGATTTGCATAAGAGATTTGATGCAGCATGGTGGCTCAGTGGTTAGCACTGCTGCCTCACAGCGCCAGGGTCCTGGGTTCGATTTCACAGGCAACTGTCTGCCTGTGTGGAGTTTGCACGTTCTCCCTGTGTCTACGTGGGTTTCCTCCAGGTGCTCTGGTTTCCTCCCATAGTCCAAAGATGTGCAGTTTATGTGGATTGGCCAGTTAAATTGCCCATAGTGTCCAGGGATGTGCAGGCGAGGTGGATTAGCTGTGATGGGTCTGGATGGGATGCTGTTCGACGGGACAGTGTTGATGGGTTGAATGACCTGCTTCCACACTGTTGGGATTATATGACTACACAAAGTTCAGCACCATTCGCATCACCTCATATTGATGCAGTCCCTTTCCAAATGTAGCAAAACCTGGAGAATATCCAAGTATAGCATGAAAAGTGGCAGGAAACGTTCATGCCACAAAAGTGCCAGGCAGTGACCAAACAAGAATCTAACCATTGTCTCTTATCATTTAATGGCATTACCACTGCTGAATCCCCACTATCAACATCCTGTGAGTGGCGATTGACCAGAAACCCAATTGAACTAGCCATATAAACACAGCGGCTAAAAGAACGTCAGAGGCTAGGAGTCCTTCAGGAAGTAATTTACTTCCTGATTTCCCTAAAGCCTGTCCACCATCTACAAGGCACAAGTCAGGAGTGTGATGGAATACTCCCCACTTGTCTGGATGAGTGCAGCTCCAAAAACACTCTAAGAAGCTTGACACCATCCAGGACAAAGCAGTCCACTTTATTGGCACCACCTTGACAAACATGCATTCGCTTGACACAGTAACAGCAATGTGTAGCATCTGCAAAAATGCTGCAGAAATTCAGCAATGCTCCTTAGTGCCTTCCAAACCCAGAACCACTTCTGTCTAGACGGACAATGGCAGCAAATACATGGGAACACCACTCCTTGCATGCAAGTTCCCCTCCAAGCCACTCATCATCCTGAATTGGAAACATTGTTGTTCCTTCAGTGTTGCTGAGTCAAAATCATAGAACTCCGTCCCTAACAGTGTTATGAGTGTACTTCAACAAATGAGCTACAGCAGTTCAAGAAGGCAACTCATACCCACCTTCTCAAGAGGAAGTAAGAACAGGCAATAAATGCTGGACAAGCTGCTGATGCTCATGGGATGCCTTGGGCAGAGCAGTTGACATATCAAGCTATGATGCATCTGGAAGGATGCTTTCTATGGTGCATCCATACAAATTGATAAGAGTTATTGTGGACATTCTGAATTTCGTTATCCTTCTGAGGAAGTAGAGGCGTCAATGTGGATGGACCAGAATAGATTGTTGGTGATATTTACTCCTAAGAGCTTGACCATCTCCACCTCAGCATAATTTATACAGGCAGGGACATGTCCTTCACTCTGCTTCCTGAAGTCATTGACCAGCTGACATTGAGGGAGAGATTGTTGTCTTTACACCATGCTACTAAGCTGCCTGTCTCTTTCTTCTATTCTGTCTCATCATTGTTTGAGTTCCGACCCAGTACAGTGGTGTCATCAGCAAATTTGCAAATACAGTTAAAGCTGAATTTGACTGTATAAGGAATATAGTAAGGGGTTGAGTATGCAACCTTGCAGGGCACCTGTATTGAGGAGGTGTTGTCGCCAATTCTTATTGATTTGCGGTCTATGGGTCAGGAAGTCAACGATTCAGTTGCAGAGCGTGGAGCAGAGTCCTAGATCTTAGAGTTTGGATTTTGTTGGATTTATGGTGGTGAAGGCGGAGATAGTCAATAAATAAGAGTCTGACATAGATGTCCTTGTTATCCAGATGTTCCAGGGATGAGTGTAGGCCAGGGAGGTGGCATCTGCCATGAACCTGTTGTGATGATAGGAGAATTGTAGTGTGTCAAGGCAATATGAGAGGCTGGAGTTGATGTGTCATTATTAACCTCTCGAAGCACTTCATAATAATGGATGTCATAACTACTGGGCAGTAGTCATTAATGCACATTGCTTGATTTTACTTTGGCACTGGGATGATGGTGGTCCTCTTGAAGCAGGTGGGAACCTTATATTGTAGTAAGGAGAGGTTAAAGATGTGTACAAATACTCCTGCCAGCTTTGGTCTTGTATAAATGATGGAGGCAGCATTCTGCTCTCTAGCCAAGTCAGTGAACCCTTCGCCTGGTCTTCCTCTTCCGTTTCTGGTCCATCTTTCAACTGCCTGATGGGGACTGTGCAATGAAGACTGTTGTCTGGGGATCACCTGATGAGAACTGCTTGGTCTGCTTGATAAGAACTCCCCTCTGCTCTGGGCACTTACTTTATCTTATTTCTATGGACAGGTAACTTAGGCTGTGTAAATCAATTATCTGAACTCTTTTGTCCTATGACCAAGGGACAGCCACTCATGACATTGGATGATTGTTGTTCCCTTGTCTGCCTTCATCTGAGGCTTAGTTTTCATTCCTTCCAAAAACAAATCTCTTCAAAACAATGCACTGATATGAGGGTGCACTTGGCACCAGATAAACTGTTAGCATCAGTTTAGTGGGTATTGTGACCTCTGTTTTGGAAAGTTCATTTAACAGCTACTACAGCAGTAATTAAATCTCACACTACACAGTAACTACTAGGAAAATTCTGTTTTTAAGGGATCCCATTATGCAACATGGTTCTGGTCATCACACTTTCCGAAAGATAAGATCGTTGATAGAGTCAGTGGAGACTTATGAGAACTTTTAGCTAAGAAATGAGTTTGGAGAAACTGGATTCATTTTCCACGGAGCAAATGAGATTGAGAGGAGGTTTGTTAGAAGTATACAAGATTATGATAGTTTTAGATAAGGGAGACGCGAAAAGTTAATCTCAGCTAATGTACAATTATTCTGACACAGTTTTTGGATTTTGATGATTTTGATGTGAGGATGAACTTTTTATTCAGTGGTTGGTCATGACTTGGGACTTGATGCCCAAAAGAATGGTGGTTGCAGAGATAATGATTTCAAAAGATAATTTGATGAAGTCTTGAAAATAAATTGTCAGGGCTAAGAGAAGAGAATATGGGGAAGGGACAGACTAGATAGCTCCACCGTGTGCCTGTATGGACTTAGTAAACTGATGGCCTTTGTGCTGTAAATGCTGTAAATTACTTATTAATGCCTCATGGATATGATCAGAATTTAGGGGTGCATTAGAATCAAGAAGAATAGCTCGTGTGATGGTACAGTGCTTTTGAGAGATTTGTTATGTGCTGTTTCACTTGCAGAGAGGTGTTGCTACAGTGGTGCCAGAATCGGTGTATAAAGAGCCTTGAGCTCAGAGTTTAGATTTAAATTAGACATGAAGAATGAGTGGGTGGAGTCAGGCTCACGCAGACCTAGGTTTTTAGTTTTGCTTTCAGTTTTGGTTTGAAGCTGACTGGCTGAAGCTGATAGATCTCTCCCAAAAACCTTGAGTCCTCTCTCTGCTGCTAGATTGTTTCTTTCGATGTTCCTTTCACCTGTATTGGAAAGGAGATAGCATGTGAGGAAAATCTGTTCTGCTGAATTTACCTTTGCCAAAGATGAGTTTAATGGGATGTTGGTATGTTGGAACAGTTGATTATTAGTAGTTAAATAATATTTTATTAAGTATTTCAAAACAGTTAAAGTTATGCGAATTCATGTTTTGTATTTGAATTGTATTGTAAGAATAAAGTGTGTTTTGCTTAAAGCGCAGTAGTGGACCAGTTGAATTATGTCTGGAACACAGTGCCTTACATTTGCCTTTAAACAAAATAAATCCTTGATATATTTTGAGGGGATTTATTCTGGCACATAACAGTGGGGATGCAGAGCAAAAAGGAAAAGGAGTAGAGGATGGGGGAAGAATGGTTGGAGGGCAAAGGAGAAGGGAATTGAAGCAGGAGCAGAAAGGATGGCTGTGGAAGATCCATGAGAGACTGCGCTGTGAAGTCAATGATTTAGATCTATATTTCGATATAAACCTGAGCAAAAAATTCATCAATTAAAACTTAATTAATTTTGTGTTTGGATTGCTGGTTGTACCCAAATATTGTATTGAAATTATACTGAAGCACTCTTCACTTACCGATCTAGCGTTGTCCTGTGCGTGTACCAGTGTGGCACCATTCGTGCATAAGAATGTACTAGCATATATCTATTTTTCAGTCTGTGAACCTGCATATTTCTGTCTCTCGGTTAACATGACACTGTCCGTGGACTGGTGTATGCTAGAGTGTACCTGCATACGGCAACTCAGTCATGTCAGTGTATTATCATACACTTGTGTGATATCACTCATACCTTTATGGTACTGTTGATGTACTGCTGTCCACTTTGTGTACCATAGATTGGGTGATCTGGTGGCATGGATTGAGTATTGGTTAATGAACAGAAAACTGAGAGGAGGAATAATTGGACCATTCTCAGGTTGGCAGGTGTGATTAATGAGAATGTGCAAGATCAGTTTTTGGGCCCCATAACTTGCAATTTATGTCAATGATTAGAATACAGGGACCAAATATGATATTTTCAAGTTTGCTGATGGAATAAAGCTAGGTTGGAAAGTGAGTTGTGAGAAGGATGCAAAAAGTCTTCAAGAGATTTATGCAGTGCACTGTGCACCCAATGTGCCCCTGTCTGCCAGTGTGCACCAAATTGACGCTATTCATACATCTGTTCTGCCTGTGCAGCTGAAGTAGTTTTTTTTTAATATTTCAGTGCCATTGTTAAGGACCATGTAAACCTCGGTGTTCTACAGATTCACGCTGCACAGATTAGTGCTCGGTTGGCATTGGAGGGTAGAATGCAAGATGCCCAGAAGGAGGCCCTGGCTCAGAAGAAACTCATAGAAGAAATACTGTAAGTGGTACATCACCAATCCTCTGATCCACTGTGTGTAGAAGCTGGAGGTAATATTGGCTGGTACTTTATCCATGGCACACTGTTCCTTATGGTGGACCTGGAACTGGGCACCAGTTCTGCTGTCAACCTTTCTGCTTGTTATGCAGACATAGAACCATGGAAAATAGGAGCAAGAGTAGGCTGTTGAGCCCACTCTGCTAAATCAACACAATCATAGATGATCCTCTGTCAATGCTATACTCCTGCTCTCTCCACACACCTTTCAACACCTTTTAGCTTCTAGAAATTCAATATATTTCTTTCTTAAATATATTAAGTGACTTCACTTCCATAGTTTCTATGCTGGAGAATTCCTCAGGTTCACTACCCCCGAGTGAAGAAATTTCTCCTCATCTCAGTCCAAAATTGCCTACCCATATCCTGAGACTGTGACCTTTTGTTCTGGTTTTACCTGGCAGGGGAAACATCCTCCCTGCAACTAGACTGTCCAGCCCTGTCAGAGTTTTATGTTTCAATGAGATCCCCTCAATCTTCTAAACTCCAATGAATACAGGCTTAGCTGATCTCGTACTAACCTGATGTCCCAGGAATTCCATGCATCTTTCCTTAGGTAAGGAGACCAAACCTGGACACAATACTCCAGATGTGGTCTCACCAAGGCCCTATAAAGCTGCTGTAGGACATCCTGCCCCTGTACTCAATATCTCTTGTTATTAAGGCCAATATACTATTTGTTCTCCTGTTTGCTGCATCTACATGCTTACTCTCTCAGTACAGGGACAGTCATTCCTTTGTATGTCAACATTTTCTCGTCTACCACCATTCAAATAATACTGTCATTATGTTTTTCCACTGAAGTAGATAACTTCATGTTTATCCACGTAATACTACAACTGCCATGTATTTGTCCACTTACTCAACTTGTTTAAATCATTCTGAAGCCTCTTTACATCCACCTCACTACTCAATCTCCCACCTAGTTTTGTATCAGCAGAAATCTTGAAAACATGACACTTGATTCTGACATCCAGATCACTGATATATATTGTGAATAGCTGGGATCCAAGCTCTGACCCCTGCTGTATCCAACTTGTCAATGCCTACCAGTCCAAAAGAATCTAATTATTCCTACGCTCTATTTCCTGCCTGCTAACCAATTCTCAATCTATGCCAATATATTACTACAAATTCCAGATGCCTGATTTTGCACAATAACCTTTGATGTTGGATTTTATCAAAAGCTTTCTGAAAAAGCAAATATACCACATCCACTAGTTATCAATCATTTATCCTACTTGTTAGGTCATCACAAATCTCCAGTATATTTGTCAAACATAATTTCTCTTCCATAAATCCGTGTGGACTTCGTGTAATCCATTTGTACTTTCTGAATGTATTGTTATCACATCCTTTATAACAGATGCCAGCATTTTCCCCACTACAAATGGTCGACTAGCTAGTTTGTAATTCCTGTTTTCCTCCTCCTTTCCTATTTTAAGCAGTGGGGTAACATTTGCCATCCTTCATATACTGGGATTGTTCCAGAACCTACAAACTTTTAGAAGGTGACAGCCAATGCCTCTGCTATTTCCACAGGCACTTGTAGGTTATCAGGTCTTAAGACTTGTATGCCTTCAGTCCCATTAATGACTGCAGCACTATTTTTGTTACCAGTACCAAGTTCCTTCAATTCCTCCTTCCCAACGGACACTTGTTTCCCTAATACTTCGAGAAAGTTTCTTGCATCTTCTTCTATGAAGACAGAGTAAAACAAATGATTTAATTGATCTGCCATTTCCTTGTTCCTCATTATCAATTTATGGTTTCAGACTGTAAGAAGCTACATTTGTCTTCAATTATCCTTTCCGTTTTGCATCGTTATAGAAGCTCTTACAGTCTGCTTTTATATACCTTGCAAGTTTACTGTTATACTGTCTCTTCCCCCATTTAGTCAGCCTCTCAGTCCTCCTTTGCTGAATTCTAAACAGCTCCGAATACTCAGGCTTCTATTATGACAGGGAATCAGCAAGCCAAATGAAATCAATCTCCTTATCCCTGGATTCGCAACACAGTAAAATTAAAGCATTCAATGAACCTCAAAAATCAGTCAATTGTTCCTAATTGGACTTTAAGAAATGACAAGTTTATTACTTAAACAGAAATGAACAGTTATTAATAATGTAACTTTAGCAGAACATGGATCGACAAAAAGCCAATCTATTTAATATCTATGATCTAAGCTCAGTCTTCACTAACCAGAACCCATTCATTCAGTCACATACAGCCAGACACAGTTAAGGGAGAAATTAAAAGAAAAAAAAGTCATTTGCCAGTTCAGCAGTTTCATGGTGGGTACCAGGCTTTCAGAAATCATCAGGTGTTCATAGGCAAGCAAACTGTAGGGTCGTGCTTGAATTCCAGAGTGACTGATTCATGCAAACATATCCAATAACCCTCCAGGATTATTTACCCATTTCTTGCAGAGGGCTATTTTCTTATCAGTACAACCAACAAGTCAACAACTACAGTGAAAACCCAAGAGACACAGACAGAGCAAAACACTTAAAGGTTTAAAACCACAGTCAGAACTCATTCACTCTCTCCTCTCTTACCAACATTCTCTCTGGCTGGCCAGCACCAATTTGCCTTTGATTGACCAAATCAACATTCAACCAGTTTGACAGTCTTGAGTCTAGAACATCACAGTGCCAAAGTCCTGTAGCGTTCTTAGGGCAATAATTAACCTGCGGTTATCTTTTCAGTTGCCAGAAACAAGCATCAGTTTGTTTGTTTTCTCCTTTCAAAAACAAGCTGCTGCTCAAATTTCGAAGTTTGATTCTCAATTTCCGCTCACAGTTCCAAGCCGAAAATGGAGAAAATGCAGAAAAACAATGATCACAGCAACATTTTGTGTACTTTCACCTGAAAATAATGTATAACCCCTGAAATGCATGCATTTGTTCCTTAAATGTTAACAATTGCTTATTTGCTGTCACGCTTTTTAACAAAGTTACCCAGTCTATTACAGCCACCCACCTCTCAAGATTTCATAATTTGCATTGGTTAGATGTTAGACTGTTGTTTGGGATAACTTCACTTTTCATCCCAATAAAGAATTTTACCATGATATGGCCACTTATCCTGAAAGGACCTCTTGCAACTAGATTATTAATTAATCCCTTCCCATTACACAAAACCAAATCTAGGATAGCCAGTTCTCAAGTTTGCTCTGTAACTTCCTATTCTAAAACATGCACCTTTTGCACAATGCAGGAATTCATCCATCACAGTTTTCCTGCAAATGTGTTTTTCCCAGTCTGTGTCTGGGGAGAGTACTGCTGTTTTGGCTGCTCAATCTTAGTTTGACTCTATTTTACACTCTCACTCACTTCCAGCTTGATTCCTCCATGACTTGGACCATATCCCAACCCCATTACATATTCACGCATCATTCATTTGCACTTGCCTGCCCAGTCCTCCACGTAGAGTCATAGAGTAATACAGCATGGAATCAGGCCCTTCGGTCCAAACTGGTCCATGGTGACCATGGTACCTTCTCAGCTAGTTCCCGCATTTAGTCCATATCCCTCTAAACCCTTCTTATCCATGTACTTATCTAAATATATTTTAAATGTTGCTGTTGTACATGCCTCAACCACTTTCTCTGGTAGCCCATTCCATATACGCACCACTCTGCGTGAAGAAGTTACCCCTCAGGTCTTTCTTAAACCTCTCCCCTCTCACCTTAAACCAAAGCTCTCTAGTTTTCAATTCCCATCCCTGGGAATAAGTCTAAATGCATTCATCCTATCTATGCCCCTCATGATTATATACACCTCAATTAAGTCACCCCTCATTCTCCTACATTCCAAGAAATAAAGTCCCATTCTGGCCAGCCTCTCCCTATGACTCAGGCCCACTAGTCCTGCCAACATCCTCGTAAATCTTCTTTACACACTTCCCAGTTTACTTATGTCTTTCCTATAACAGGGTGACCAAAAGTGTACACAATGCTCCAAGTACGACCTCACTAATGACTTGTACAACTATAACATAACGTCCCAACTCCTATACTCAATGCCTTGACCGATGAAGGCCAACATGCCAAATGCCTTCTTCACCACTCTGTCCACCTGTGACACCGCTTTCAACGAACTATGTACTTGTACTCCTAGGTCCCTCTGTTCCACAACACTCCTCGGGACCTTACCATTTACTGTATAAGTCCGACCTTGATTTGATATTTGAAAGTGCGCGTAGACTGTTATTCTTTCGCTTTCTTCCCTTGAAATTCAACAAAGAAAACTGCTGACCTCAAATGCCATTACACTGTCCCAATTGTTGTATGTCATCTCTGAACAAATATAAACAGAGTGTTACAAAATTCCGATGCACTGCTGACTTCATCTTAAATGTGAAATTTAATTTCAAGGAGTGTTAATATAATTATTTATTGATGCAAGTATATTTAAAAAGTAGGAACCTGCCATGGGAAGTTGTTTGGTGTGACCTGCTGAAAACTTTATCTCTGCATTTTAAACTGCTTCAGGGCAAAGTGCAATTGTAGTTTCCACCTAACTCATTTTGGCTGTGTTTGTTAACACCCAGCAACATGTGTAGTAGAAGTTAGATCTCTGAAATACATTGTAAAGTAAAGAATGATAAAATCCTAACAAACCCTTAATGGGAAAAAATATTGATGAATAGAAAGAAACTGCCAGATTACAAAGAATATTTTCAAATATTTTAACAAATTGGCACATATACATGTAAGATTGGTTGAGGTTGGTTAGCTCAGTAGGCCGGACAGCTGGTTTGTAACAATGATTTTAACAGTGTGGGTTAAACTTCCACATTAGCTGAGGTTACCATTAAAGACTCTCCTCATTCTGTCTCTCCACTTGAGGAGTGGTGACCCTCAGGTTAAACCACCACCAGTCATCTCTTTCTGAGAGAGCAGCTCAATGATCTGGTAGGGCTGTAGTGACTTTAGCTTTTACAAGTGCACATTTGAAAATAAATCAGAAGTGACCATGTGCAGTCAGAATATTTCATCAATTTGTCACCTGCTTGTCCCATCTCCTTGGATGCTCTTGGAGACTTCATGAAATTACCCCAGCATCTTTTTGTACTGTGTGAAAAAACTTTTGAAAACCCACCACACGAATGTAAGATAACTACTCTTTGTAGGTATGATGTTACTGTGTCTTTAAGAGACATTTATCCTGTGCCATTACTCTTACAGAAAGGTGTTGCCATAGTAGTGGCAAAATGTCTGCTTCAGAAGCAGGGGATAAACTGCTTTGAGCTCCCTGCTTTTAAATTAAATAAAAGAAGCATGAGTGGGTGGAGTTGGACTCACAGACCCAGGGTTTTAGTTTTGCTTTCAGTTGTAGTTTGGAGCTGCTGTTGAAGCTGGTAGATATAGTTCTGTCTCTGCTGCAGCAAAAAGCTTGAGTTCTGTCTCTACTACTAAATTGTTTCTTTGTGTTCCTTTTTTTCTGGACTGGAAAGGAGATAGCACATGAGGGAAGTCTGTTTTGTTGCATTTGCCTTTGCCAAGGGTGTATTTGTGTTGCTGCTGTATTGAAACAATTGATGATTAGTAGTTTAAATAATGCATTATTTTATTAAGTGTTTCAATGGAGTTAAAGTTATCCAATTTTTTTTGTTTGTATTTTAACTGTGTTCTAAGAACATAGTTTGGTTTGCTTGAAGCCCAGTAATGGAACAATCAAATCACATCTGGATCAAAGTGCTTTATACTTGCCTTCGAATAAAATAAAAGTTAGGGTCTCGGCTATCTCTTTGATCTATTTTGAAGGCGTTTGGTCTGGTCCATAACAAATGTTATACAAGTCCTTGCAAAATGCTTTGGGAAATGCTATATATGAATATAAAATACCATGCAAGTGGTATACAAACATAAGTTGGCGCTGTTTCTGTAATCAAACTGAGTCTGCACCTTACCATGTGGCGGCTTTACAGATTCCATGCTCTCTAAGTGGGGACATTCAGGACCTGCTTGGTGTAGTGCAGGAGAGAAAAACCATTTACTGGCCTAATGAGAAGAGGCTCTTAAACATGAAGTAGTTCATAGCACGTTAACATCGAGTTACAGGTTACATTCATGGTTTAGGCATTGTTACATGGATTATGAGGAGGACCCAACTATTGGGTTTTATACCTCCTGAGATCCCAAATGTCCACCATTTAACATCAAACTGGGTGGTGCTTAAGGCACTCGACAATTACAAAACTTTCAAACTATCCCTCTCTGACAAGTTTATTCCTTCTTATGGTACTTGCTGTGCCGAGAGTGATAAAATTCTCAATAACGTTACCAGCCAATCCTCCAAGTAACTCCCTTTCACAAATTAACGTTTCCCTCACGATGATGCAATTGAATCCAATAATTATTGTTACTTCCACAGAGCCAGAAAGAAGGATTTGGAGCAAGGAGCGATTTACGAGAGTTGGATGCAATCCATGTCCCCTATTTATAGTGCCCTCGATTGGAAAGTTCAGGTAACCATTCCCATATCTTTTTTTTACTTTCCCTTAACTTTCCAACAGCAACTACAAGTGAAGAATATATTTCACTCATCCATTAATTCCATTGAATTCAGTAACAATCAGGAATTGAGAGTCTTATGATGACCGTGATCCATTGTCAATTTGTCAGAAAACCCATCTGGTTCACTAATGTCCTTTAGGAAAGGAAACTGCCATCCTTACCTGGTCTGGTCTATATGTGGCTCCAGACTCTCAGCAATGTGGTTGACTCTTAACTGCCCTCTGGGTAATTGGGGATGGGCAGTAAATGCTGGTCTAGCCTGCGGCACCCTTATCCTGTGAATGAATTTTAAAAAAAATCTTGAATCAGTTTTGATAGCTTATGCAAACAGTACAGCCTAACAGTGCATTCACTACTTTTTGATCTAGCCTCTACAGAAATGTCTGAGCAGTTAGTGGGAAGATGGTGTGCTTTGTCTGGTTCCTGGTCTCTAACCCATGACTTTAATACCATTCAAGATTAAACTTAATTTAGAAGACTTAGCAAGGTAGTTTCATCAGTCACTCACTAAGGAAGTTAAGCGTTGTATTAGAGGAGGCAGTAGTGTAATGGTATTGTCACTACACTAGTAATCCAGAGTTCTAGGCCAGTGCTGTGGGTACCTGGGTTCTACACCAGTCGTAGCAGATGGTGGAATTTAAATTCAGTTGATCAATCAGAAATTTAAACTATCATTTATCTGAAATGGCTGAACAAGCCACTTATTTTTACCAAACCACGATAAAGACAAAATTGGAAGAATTGCCCCACAGACTATATAAAGGGGCACCCTGTCAGACATTTGCCATCCTCCATGTGGAACACGTTACCTGGGCAGGAGGGGATGGGGGGTATTTGGGGCATTGTCAGATATAGATACGATGGAGGGAGTTCCCTTTGGAGTCCTCAACGTTGACTCTGGATCCCGTGAAATCTCATGGCTTCAGGTCAGTCGCAAACAAGGAAACCTCCTGCCAATTACCACGTACCACCCCGTTGCCTTCTGTGATGGTGTTCCATGTGGAGTGTGGCAAAGGCACAAAGATACTCCAGGTGGGGCACCTCAATGTCCACCTTGAACAGTGACCATTTGCTGCTAGATTGTATAGACTCAGTCCATCTTGGCTTTCTCCTCAGGGTCCCAGCATCAAAAATGCCAGCCCCCAGAAAATACAATTCACTCCACACTATCAAGAAATTGCTGAAGTCCTTGGAAAATGCTAAGGCTGTGGGAAGAGGTCATTTGGGTCATCGAGTCTGCACAGACCCTTCAAAGACCATCCCACCCAGACCCAGCCCCATACCCTATCCCTGTAAGCTTGCATTTGCAATGGCTAATCCATTTAGTGTGCACATCCCAAGACCCTGTGGACATTTAGCGTGGCCAGTCCACATAACCTGCACATCTTTGGACCATGGGTGGAAACTGGAGCACCCAGTGGAAACCTTTGCAAATACGGAGAGAATGTGCAAACTCCACACAGGCAGTTGCCTGAGGGTGGAATCGTATCCGAGTCCCTGACGCTATGAGACAGCAATGGTAACCATTGAACCACAGAGTTAAAGCTGCCAGACTGGGTCAGGAAGAGTAGAAAAAGAGTCACTAAACGTGGTCTTGGCCTTATAGAATAGCAGCATTTATATATTCAGCAACTCTGAAGAGATTTATTTGTATGGTTCATGACCCATTGGATTTTGGCAAGATTCTGTGCCATGAATACGAAATTCTTTTGTTAAAAGTTCAATACTATAACAGTACAATTTAAAAACGCTTCATATTGCTGTCAGTGATAATGTTATAGGGGATGCTTTGTGGAGAGCAAATATGAATAAACACAATGTTGCGATCAGAATGGACTTGTGCAGCATATGATTATGAAAATCAGTGCATTTTTTAAGCATTAATAGTGAAAAACGTAAAATGAAAAATTTTGATAGTGAATGAAAATCCTTTCCAATTTTTCTTTCTTGTGAGGTGTGATAAAGATGTATAATATCATTTGAGAAATTAGATTTTGAAAATAATAGATTTGGACCTTGGTAGAAGTCAAAATGTTTGCAACAGTGACATTTCCAAGAAAGCATGTGATTCACTTCACTGCCTACCATGGGTGCTGTTAGTTGATGAAATCTTTACACTAGTGAGTTTGTAACAAACAGAAAACAAACTAGGGGACACTTGTTTCATTTGACTTCAGTTCAGAAGAATTGGGAATTGAGTTCACAAGAACGGTTGCCACCCTAGTAGGAGGTTTTTAATTTGTGAAGTCTCCAAGCTGAGAGTTTGTATGAAAGTAGTCAAGCTGTCTCAAGAAGAAGAACTGGAAAATATCAGTTAAGTAAGAAATTAAAGAGTTGAGATACTCATGGATTGACTATATGTAAAGGATGCTACTGGGAAACCGGTTGAAGCTCTGTTTTGCTATTTATGTTAATATCTTTTTGCACTCTTCAATATGGAACTTTTTCTCCTTTTGTTAAAGAATGTTTGCAGCCTTGTGTGAATAATTCTGTGGCTGATCACCATGGTAACCAACTGCAAAAATTAGACTTATGATCAACCAATCTGTGCTTTACCCTGGGCTCTGAAACAAAAACAGAAAGTTATGGAGAAACTCAGCAGGTCTGATAACATCTGTGGAGAGAAAAACAAAATGAATGTATTTTGAGTCCTTTGACCCTTCATCAGAACTGAAAGCAGCTGGGAAAGGATGGTATTTAAACAAATGATCGGGGTGGGGTTTTGGTGTAGTGGATAGGAGTGAATAGAATACATGGAGACGGTGCCAAGAGAGAAAACAAGGACAAGCAAAGGGTTTTGCTGAAGATAAGCCGAGATAGTGATGAATGCCGGGAGGGTGCGAACAGGAACTGGTTTTCAACTAAGCATACATCTTTGGCTAAATGCTACCCTTTCCCAGTTGCATTTAGTTCTGGCAAAGGGTTACAGGCCCAAATTGCTAATTCTGCTTTTCTTTCTACAGATGCTGTCAGACTTGTTGAGTTACTCCAGCACTTTGTGTTTTTGGTTGAGATTTCCAGCATCCGTGTTTCTTTGACTTATTTCACTCTGGGCTGTCTTCCAGGATGCAGTAACAGCACAACCTTTTTATGAGGCACTAAGTTCCAAGCGCGACAGAGAATCTGTTGTTAAGGTAAGAACCAATTAGTGCACATTCTGATATTGGTGATTGGTGATTGTTTATGCAGTGCTGGATTTACAGATTGCATGCTGCAGTGGCTTGTTTGCATGCCTGAGGTAACGTGGAAGAAGTTCGCTGCAATCATTTTTGGTGTAGAACGTAGAACGTAGAACATAGAACATAGAACAGTACAGGCCCTTCGGCCCACGATGTTGTGCAGAACTTTTACCCTAAACCTAAGGTTTATCTAACCTCCACCCCTACCTTATACTATCATCCATATGCCAATCTAATTGCTGCTGAAATGCCCCTAATGAGGCCGACTCCACTACCCTCTCCGGCAATGCATTCCATGCCCCTACCACTCTGAGTGAAGAACCTACCTCTGACGTCTCCTCTATATCTACCTCCACTCGCTTTAAAACTATGCCCCCTTGTAATAGCTACCTCCACCCTAGGAAAAAGTCTCTGGCTGCCCACTCTATCTATACATCTGATCATTTTGTATACCTCTATCAAGTCACCTCTCATCATTCGTTGTTCTAAAGAGAAAAGCCCTAGCTCTCAACCTTTCCTCGCAAGACCTTCCCTCCATTCCAGGCAATGTCCTGGTAAATCTCCTCTGCACCTTTTCCAATGCCTCCACATCTTTCCGGTAATGAGGCGACCAGAACTGGACACAATATTCCAGATGTAGCCGAACCAGGCTTTTGCATAGCTGGAGCATAACTTCACAGCCCTTGAACTCAATCCCTCTATTAATGAAAGCTAACACACCATACGCCTTCTTACCAACTCTATCCACCTGGGTGGCAGCTTTCAGGGAACTGTGGACATGAACCCCAAGATCCCCCTGCTCCTTCACACTGCCGAGAATCTTTCTGTTAACCCTGTATTCTGCTTTGAGATGTGTCCTTCCAAAATGAATCACCTCCCACTCTTCAGGGTTAAACTCTACCTGCCATTTCTCAGTCCAGTTCTTCATCCTATCAATGTCCCTTTGTAACCTAGAACAGCCCTCCGCACTACCCACAACCTGACCCACCTTCGTATCGTCCGCGAACTTACTAATCCACCCTTCCACTCCTACATCCAACCAAATCATTTACACGAACCACAGATCCTTGTGGTACACCACTCATAACTGAGCACCATGTTGAATATTTTCCATCCACTACCACTCTTTGTTTTCTAAGGGTCAGCCAATTCTGAATCCAATCTGCCACATTTCCCCCTATCCCATGCCTCTTTACTTTCTGCATGAGCCTACTATGGGGAACCTTTTCAAATGCCTTACTTAAATCCATGTATACCACATCCACTGCTCTACCTTCATCCACGTGTTTGGTCACCTCTTCAAAGAATTCAATAAGGTTTGTGAGGCATGATCTACCCCTCACAAATCCATGCTATCATGAATCAAACTGTGCCTATCCAAGTGATCATAAATCCTATCTCTCAGAGCCCTTTCCAATAATTTGCCAACCACTGAAGTAAGACTAACTGGCCTGTAATTTCCAGGGTTATCCCTATTCCCTTTTTTGAACAAGGGAATGACGTTTGCCTCTCTCCAATCGTCCGGCACGATACCCGTGGACAGTGAGGACGAAAAGATCATTGCCAAAGGTCCTGCGATCTCTTCCCTCACTTCCCATAGAATCCTTGGATAAATCCCTTCAGGCCCGGGGGACTTATCTATCTTCAAGTTCCTCAAAATTCCTAGTACATCTTCCTTACTAACATCGACCTCCTCTAGCCTACTAGTCTGTTTCACACTGTCCTCCCCTACAACTAGGTCCCTCTTAGTTGTGAATACCGAAGAAAAGTTTTCATTAAGGACCTCCTATCTCTTTAGGCTCTGTGCATAAATTCCCTTTACAATCCTTGATCGGCCCTACCCTTTGTCTGGTCATTCTCTTATTCCTCACGTATGTGTATAAAGTCTTGGGGTTTTCCTTGATCCTATCTGCCAAGGTCTTCTCATGCCCCCTCATAGCTCTCCTAAGCCCTTTCTTCAGCTCCTTCCTGGCCAGGTTGTATCCCTTTTCGAGCCTTTTCCGATCCTTGCTTCCTAAACCTTATATAAGCATCTTTCTTCCTCTTAACTAATCGTTCGACCTCTATCGAGAACCAAGGCTCCCTCACTCGACCGCATCTTCCCTGCCTGCTAGGGGCAAACATGTCGAGCACACACACTATGCATTCCTTAAACAATCTCCACATTTCTATAGTGCTCTTCCCTGACAGCATCTGTTCCCATTTTATGTTACCCAGTTCTTGCCTAACAGAATTGTAATTTCCCTTCCCCCAATTATAAACCTTACCCTGCTGTATGTACCTATCCTTTTCCATGACTACTGTAAAAGTAACAGAGTTATGATCGCTACCACCAAAATGCTCTCCTACCAACAGGTCTAACACTTGGTCCGGTTCATTGCCAAGCACCAAATCCAAAGTGGCCTCTCCTCATGTTGGTCTATCTACATACTGTGTCAGGAATCCTTCCTGAACGCACTGGACAAAATCCACTCCATCTAAACTATCACAACAAAAAAGTTTCCAAACAATATTTGGAAAGTTGAAGTCACCCATGACTACAACCCTGTGACTTCTGCACCTTTCCAGTATCTGCCTCCCAATCCATTCCTCCACTTCTCTGCAACTATTAGGGGGTCTGTAAAAAAAAAACCCCAAAGTGACTGCTCTTTTCTTGTTCCTGACCTCAACCCAAACTGACTCTGTAGACATATCATTCTCGAACTGCCTTTCAGTAGCTGCTATACTAGCCCTGACTAGCAATGCCACTCCCCCGCCTCTTTTATCACCCACCCTATTTCTTTTAAAGCATCTAAATCCTGGATCTTCCAACAACCATTCCTGTCCCTGAGTTACCCATGTAACTTTTTCAATGCGCTAAAACAGAGCCACATACTATCTGTTCTGTCATGCTTCAATCATCCAATACATCAACCCGCTCCCCTGCCAAGCCCATCTCCTTTTGAAAGTCCAACCAATCAGCACTGAACTCTCATGCTGTATAAATGTTTCCTCTTGAAGTGGTATTCTATTGATTTGCCCTGATGAGTGCAAGATGAAAAGCTTCAAAACAATCATTTTTAGCAATACTGTTCTGGATTTATGATTCCAGATGTTTGAAGTTTTTTTAAATGGTGTAAGGACATAGTGTTTCTAGAAGTTGATCATTGACTGTTGACAGTACCTTTGCAGTACTGCTCCATAGTAACGAGAAAGCCACTGGGCTTTACTTGTCATTATTCACTTATGCATGTCGTGGGATGTAGTCTGCTGTCAGGATAGTAGAGGTGAACCCACGCGGCAGGTAGTAGGGATGGCAGTTCATTGTTAGAGATTCTAGGCCAGGGGAGCAATAACTCGCCAGGATCACCACGTCTGTACACCAGAAGGTGTTGATTAGGAGGCAGACCCCACTGCCCCATGCCTTGCTTGAGGATGCCATGCAGTCGCTGCGATGTATACAGTAAGCTTCAAATTGTAAGGCACAGTTAGATGTAGCAGGAGTGAGCTATTAAGTGTCCTAGTTTTATCACTGCCTGAAGTTTTCCTATTACCTGACACATGTGACATGTCAGGCAAATACAACCATATCTTTATGCAGCCCAGGCTAATCAAAATGTTTCTGTATTTTGGCTCAAGTTTTCCTTAATGACCCGCATTTAGACACCTCAGTTGTCTGATTTTTCCATTGACTTTTCAACCAGAGTAAACATCATTCCCACCTGTGATCCAGCTATATCATTACCAAGGATAAATTGTATTTCCAGAACAGAGAATTTCTCTTACTCCTCCCAACAATTCTTCAGAAGAAGGGTCTAGGCCTGAAATGTCAGCTTTCCTGTTCCTCTGATGCTGCTTGGCCTGCTGTGTTCATCCAGCTCTACACCTTGTTATCTCAGATTCTCCAGCATCTGCAGTTCCTGCTATCAGCTAAATAGTTTATATATTTTCTAATCATTCAAAGATGTTATTACACACCCCTGGAGTTGGGGGTGGAACTTGAACCTTGGATTCCTGGCTCAGAAGTAGGGACAC
>NC_063369.1:0-8687 GCF_021869965.1 Rhincodon typus
TCACATAGTTTGCTATTACTGTTGTTAGCCGCTAACAGTCTCCATTAACAGCTATTCACCGTCCTAGCCAGACTGTTATCCACTCCTTTGTCCAACTATTTTTCTCTCTCTTTGAGCTCTATCCCCACATATTGTTTACTCCTTACCCTCTCCCCCACTGTATCTTCTATATAAAAACCCACATTTTCCCAGCTTCCCTTCCTCAACATTTCTGGGGATAGACTGGCCACTAATATCCACTACAAACCCACTGACTCCCACAGCTACCTGGACTATACATCCTCACACACCACTTCCTGTAAAGACTCCATCCCATTCTCTCACTTCCTCCGTGTCTGTCGTATATGTTCAGATGAGGCCAACTTTGACAAGGAAACCTCCGAAATGTCCACCTTCTTCCTCAAGCGAGGAATCCCCAGCTCTGTTGTCGATAGGGCCCTCCACCAGGTCCAACCCGTCTCCTGCACTTCCGCCCTCACCCCTTCTCTTCCCTCCCGCAATAGCGATAGTGTTCCCCTTGTCCTTACCTACCATCCCACCAGCATCCACACCCAGAAGATCATCAGGGCCATTTCCGCCACCTCCAGCAAAATGCCACCACCAGACACACATTCCCCTCCCCTCCCTAGTCCGCCTTCTGCAGGGAACGTTCCCTCTGGGACACCCTGATCCACACTTCCTTCACCCCCAACACACCCCACAGCCCTACGGCACCTTCCCCTGTAACCGGTGAAGGTGCAACACCTGCCCATTTACCTCCTCCCTCCCCAGTATCCAAGGGCCCAGACACACCTTCCAGTTGAAGCAACACTTCACCTGCACTTCCCAGAATCTAGCCTGCTGCATTCGCTGCTCACAATGTGGTCTCCTCTACATTGGGGAAATGAAGTGTAGACTGGGTGATCGCTTCGCAGAACATCTACGTTCTGCTCGCAAAAAAGACCCTGAACTACCCGTTGCCTGCCACTTTAACACACCATCCTGTTCCCTGGCCAACATCTCTGTCTCTGGCTTGCTGCAGTGTTCTTGTGAAGCTCAACGCAAGCTGGAAGAAGAACACCTCATTTTCTGCTTGGGGGCCCTGCAGACCTCCAGACTCAATATTGAGTTCAATAATTTTACGGCCTAAACTCTCCCATGTCCCAGCCCCCTACCCCACACACCAAGCCTTGTTACCACATAGCCTGCCATTACTCACTACCTGTTATTAGTCACTAATAGTCCCCATTAACAACTATTCACCCTCCCAGCCTGATTGTTATCAACTCTTTGTCTGTCCAACTGCTCTTCTCTCTCTTTAGGCTCTATCCTTTCATTTACTCCCTACGCCATCCCCCTTCCCTTTTTTCTGCATATAAACTGATGTTTTCCCAGCCACCAGCAGTTCTGAGGAAGGGTCACCAGACCCGAAACGTTAACTCTACGTTTTCTTTCACAGATGCTGCCAGACCTGCTGAGCTTTTCCAGCAATCTCGGTTTTTGGTTCTGATTTACAGCATCTGCAATTCTTTTGGCTTTTATTTTGTGAAATAAAAGGTTCTGGGGATAGGGCAGAAAAGTTGAGTTGAGGATTTTACTCACCACTTGCCATTCCACCTGTTTTCGTGTATCTGCAAATCTCACATTAGTACATTATTATTCCTACACAAGTCAGATCCCAGACTGATGGACTGTTTTTATTTTGTGATGGTTTTGCAGATTTTGTTTTAACAATAAACCAAGTTGACTAACAAAAATAATTAAAAAAAATACAAAATTCTTATCACAAATTCAAAGTATAGAAGCGTAAAATTATATAAGTGTAATTCCATTATAAAATGTACATATTTGAAAATATAAAATATAGATATAATTCCATTAATCGCCAAACGTTTATAAATTGAAAAGAGAGAAACCACAGGTTTTATGTAGTACCCAAAACATACCCCTGGCATAATGTCCAAAAACACTGATCCTGCAGTACTTGCACTAGTGTCCCTGTCTGTAACACCTCGTATAGCATTTGTAACTTAACTTATAGCCTGGAACTGCACATAGCTTCTTGCTCGAGCTAGTCGTACACCTGAGCTTAAATGTACTCAGCTTTAAGTCATCTCCGGGTTTTGGGAACATAGACATAGCAACATAGACAATAGGAGCATGAGTAGGCCATTTGGATCCTCAAGCATGCTCCACTATTCATTATGATCATAGCTAATCATCCAACTCAATAGCCTGTTCCCAGCTTTCCCCCCATGTCCTTTGATATCTTTAACCTGAAGAACTATATCTAACTCCTTCTTGAAAACATTCAATATTTTGGCATAACTGTTTTCTGTAGTATTCCTAGCCTCTGACCTGCTTGTGTAGCCACTGTGTTTATGTGGCGAGACCATATTTCTGGTCAATGGTGATCCGAAAGATATTGATAGTGGGAGACTCTGTGATGGTATCACTGTTGAACGTCAAAGGGCTGTGGTTCGATTGTCACTTACTGGAGATTTCTGTGGCGCCAGTTTTGCTTGCCATTTGTCAGCCCAAGCCTGGATACTGTCCAGATCTTTTTGCATTTGAATATGGACTGCTTCAGTATCTGCAAAATCGTTAACTGTGCTGAACATTGTGTAATTGTTGGCAAACATCCCCACTTCTGACCTTATGGAGGGGAGGTCATTGATGAAACAGCTAAAGATGGTTGGGCTAGGACACTACCTTGAGTAGCTGCTGCAGAGATGTCCTTGAGCTGAGATAACTGACCTCCAACAACCACAACCATGTTTCTGTATGCCAGGTATGACTCTAACCAGAGGAGAGTTCATTCCCTGATACCCACTGATTCTAGTTTTGCTAGGTCTCTATGATGCTATACTTTGCCGAATGTGGCCTTGCTGTCAAGGGCTGTCACTCTCACTTCATGTCTGGAATTTGGCTCTTTTGTCCATGTTTGAATCAATGCTGTCTTGAGGTTGGAAGATGAATGGCCTTAGTGGAACCCACATTAGGCATCACTGAGCAGGTTATTGCTGAGAAGGTGTTGCTTAATAGCAATGTTGATGACACTTTCCATCACTTTACTGATGATTGAGAGTAGACTGATGGAGTGGTAATTGGCTGGGTTGGATTTGTCCTGCTTTTCGTGTATGAGAAATACCTGGGCAATTTTTCACATTGTTGGGCAGATGTAAGTCATAGAGTGGTACAGCATGGAAACAAACCCTTTGGTCCAACTCGTCGATGCCAACCAGATATCCTAAATAAACCTAGTCCCATTTGCCAGCATTTGGCCCACATTCGTCTAAACCCTTCCTATTCATATACCCACCCAGCTGCCTTATAAATGTTGTAATTGTACCAGCCTGCTCCACTTCCTCTGGCAGCTCTTTCCATACATGCACCACCATCTGTGTGAAAACATTGCCCTTTAGATCCCTTTTAAATTTTCCCTTCACCTTAAATGTGTGCCGTCTAGTTTTGGACTCATCCACCCCGGAGAAAAGACCTTGTCTTTTTGCCCTATCCATGGCCCTCATGATTTTATAAACTTCTATAACGTCACCCCTCAGCCTCCAACGCTCCAGGGAAAATAGCCCCAACCTATTCAGCCTCTCCTAATAGTTCAAACCCTCCAACCCTGGCAACATCCTTGTAAATTTTTCCTGAAACCTTTCAAGTTTCACAACATCCTTCATATGGCAGGGAGACCAGAATTGTACGCAGTATTCCAAAAGTGGCCTAACCAGTGTCATGTACAGTCTCAACATGACCTCCCAACATCTATACACACTGCATTGACCAATAAAGTCAAGCATACCAAATGCTGCCTTCACTATCCTGTCTACCTGAGGTTCCACTTTCAAGAAACTATGAACCTTTACTCCAAGGTCTCTTTGTTCAGCAACACTCTCCAGGACCTTCCCATTAAGTATATAAGTCCTGCCCTGATTTGCCTTCCCAAAATGCAGCACCTCACATGTATATAAATTAAACTCCCATCTGCCACTCCTTGGTCCATTCGCCCATTCAATCAAGGTCCCATTGTACTCTGAGGTAACCACCTTTGCTGTCCACTACACTGCCAATTTTGGTATTATCTGCAACCTTACTAACCGTACCTCCTACGTTCACATCCAATTCATTTATGTAAATAACGAAAAGCAGCAGACCCAGCACCGATCCTTGTGCCACACCACTGGTCACAGGCCTCCAGTCTGAAAAGCAACCCTCCACCTTCAGCCTCTGTCTTCTACCTTCAAGTGTTGCAACTATACTGGAAGAGCCTGGCTAGGGGAGAGGAGCACAAGTCTTCAGTACTATTGTCGGAATGTTACAGGGGTCGTAGCCTTTGCACTATGCAGTGCCTTCAGCAATTTCTTAATACAACATGGAGTGAATCGAATTGGCTGAAGACTGGAATCTGTAATGGTGGGGACCACTGGTGGAGGCTGACATTGATCATCCATTTGGCACTTCTGGCTGAAGCTTGCTGTGAATGCTTCAGCTTTATCTTCTGCACTGATATGTTGGGCTCTTCCATCATTGAGGATGGGGATATTTGTAGAGCCTCCTGCTGTGGTGAGTTGTTTAATTGTTCACCACCATTCATGACTGGATGCGGCAGGATTTCAGACTTTACATCTGATCAGTTTGTTGTGGAATCGCTTAGTTCTATGATTTGCTGCTTATGCTGTTGGGCATGCAAGTAGTCCTACTGTGTAGCTTCACTGCATTGACACATCAATTTTAGGTATGCCTGGTTCTGCTCCTGGCAAGCCCTCCTGCACTCTCCATTGAACCAGGGTTGATTCCTTGACTTGATTGTAATGGTTGTGTGGTGGGATTTGAACCCAGGTGGCCAGAACATTAGAAGAGTTTCTGGATTAGTAGTCTAATGATATACCACTAGACCATTGCCCTGTTCACGTTGATTGTTGGAGGTCAGTCAACTCAGCTGCAGGATGTCTCTGCAGTTTTTCCTGAGGGTAGTGTCCTTGGTATTTTCAGCTGAGTCATCAATCACTTTCCCTTCATCATAAGGTCAAGTTGGAATGTTCTCTAATAATTGCACACTGTTCAGCACCATTCATGACTCCTCAGATACTGAAGGAGTCCGTGTCCAAATGCAGCAGGACAATATCCACTTTTTGACTGACAGGTGGCAAATCATATTCACATTGCACAAAAAGTGCCAGGCAATGACCATCTCCAACAAGATAGAATCTGACCATCACCCCTAGACATTCAGTGGTATCATCATCACTGAATCCCCCACTATCTACATCGTGGGTGTTGCCTTGGACCAGAAACTGAACTGAGCCATCTATATAAATACAGTGGTTACAAGAACAGGTTTTGAATCCTGCAGGGGATAATTCACCATCTGATCCCCAAAACCTGTCTTCCATCTACAAAGCATGAGTCAAGAGTATGATGGAATACTTCCCACTTACCTGGATTTGTGCAGCTCCAATAATATTCGAAGCTTGATACCAACCAGGACAAAGCAGCCTCCTTGATTGGCATTACGTTCACAAACATTCTCTCCCTAAACTACTGATGCTCAGGAGCAGCCGTGTGTACTATTTGCAAGATGCACTGCAGAAATTCACCAAAGGTTCTTAGACAGCTTCTTCCAAACCCACAACCACCACCATCTAGAAGGACAAGGGCAGTAAATGCGTGGGAACACCACCACCTGTAAGTTTCCCTCCATGTAATTTATTATTCTGATTTGGAAATGTATTGTTGTTCCATCAGACTCACTGGGTCAAAATCATGGAACTCCATCCCCATTGACATTTTTTAATTCATTTACGGGATGAGGGCATCGCTGACTAGGCAGCATTTATTGTCCATCCCTGGGCAGTTATGAGTCAACCACATTGCCGTGGGTCTGGAGTCACATGTGGGCCAGACCAGGTACGGATGACAGTTTCCATCCCTAAAGGACGTTAGTGAACCAGATGGGTTTTTCTGACAATCGGCAATGGGTTCATGGTCATCGTTAGACTCTTTAATTCTAGATATTTATTGAATTCAAATTCCACCATCTGCCAAGGCAGGATTCGAACCCAGGTTCCCAGAACATTACCTGGGTCTCTGGATTAACAGCCCAGCGATAATACCACTAGGTCATTGCCTTCCCTCATTATGGGGGTTGGTGCAGCAAGTGGACTGCAGCAATCGAAGAAGGCAGCTCATCACTACCTTTTCAAGTGCAATTAGGAATGGGCAGTAAATGCTGGCCCAGGTAGTGATGCCCACATCCTAGGAATGAATTTAAAACATGTTCTATCGAGTTTGTCAGGCCTGATTTCTCCTTCATGAAGCAATGCTGACTCTGCTTGATTATATTATGTGTTTCTAAATGGTCTGCTATTACAGACTTGAACATTTCCCAATGACAGATGTTCAATTAACTGGCCTGCAGTTACATTTTTTTTGTCTCCTTCCCTTTCTCAATAAATGTATTACATTGGCAGTTTTTTAAAATCTTCTAGGATTTTTCCAGAATCTAAGGATTCTTGGAAGGTTACTACAAGCACATCCACTATCTTTGTAGCTATATCCTTTAATATTCGAATATGCAACTCATCAGGCTGAGGGGACTTAATTAGCCTTTAGCCCCATTACTTTCCTTAATAACTATCACTAGTACTGTGTTTTTTCCCTCTCCTCCACTTGTCTCTAGTTTATTTAGGATTTTTGGAATGGTGACTTCAATTGTGATGACTGATTTATTTATTTATTCAACTGCTTTGCCAATGACTGGTTCCCCATTATCATTTCCTGAAGCTCAGTTTCTAAGGGGATAATGTTCACATTGGCCTTTTTCTTCCTTTTTATATTTTTAAAGAAGATCTTGGTTACCTTAAGTTTATTTTCTCAAATTTTTCATAATCATTTGTTGGCTTTTAAAACTTTCCCAATCCTCTGGCATTCCATTAGTACTTGCCACATTGTATGCTTTTTCCTTTCAATTTCATGCTATTATTAACTTGCTTGGTTAACTGTGGTTGGCTTATCCACTTCCTAGGATTCTCCTTCCTCACTGAGGTATATTCTTCGTTGTGAGTCATGAAGTAGTTCTTTGAACGCCTTCCATTGTTCATCAATCGTCTTTTCTGTGAAACTCCTTTCTCAGTCTACTGCAGCCATCCCTGTCCTCATTCCTTTGTGATTACCCTTATTTAAGTTTAGCACAGTGGCTTCCAACCCAAGGTGTTTTACTCTCAAACTGAATGTTAAATACTACCAGATTACAGTCACTGTTTTCTGGGGGATCTTTTACTCTGAGATCACTAATCAAATCTGCCTTTTTACATTTGCCAGATCTATAATAGCCTGATCCCTTGTTGAATCCACAACATTTTGATCTAGACTGTCCCAAGAACAATATGAATGTTTCTTCATGGCTACCTTTGACAATTTGATTTTCCTAATCTACATGAAGATTAAGGTCACCTATGATTAATGTACTACCTCATTTAATCTTTGTCCTTCAGCATAATTACTGTTGGGGGCATTGTTATTTCTTACTTCCACCCATATGCATTCTCCATCTTTTGATTCAAGATCATTTCTTGTTAAGGTACTTGCTCCATCTCATACTAACAAAGTTACTGCATCAACCTTTCCTTCCTACCTGTCATAGAGGTCTATAGCACAGAAAAAGGCCTTTCAGCCAATCAAGTTGGCACCAGTCAAAAACAGACACTAATTCTAATTCCATTTTCTGACTCATAACATTGTATATAGCTTGGCATCATAAATGTACATCTAAATACTACTTAAACATTATGACTTTTTCTGCCTCTATCACCCATTATAGGCAATGAGCTCCAGATTCTCCCCTTGGTGAAAATATTTTCCTCACATTCCCTCTAAACTTAATGCCCTGTACCTTAAATTTATGCCCTCCACCAAGGGGAAAGGTTTCTTCCCATCCATCCTGTCTATGTCCCTCATAATTTTGTATATCTCCATCATATCACCCTGTAGTCTTCTCTGTTCCAAGGAAAACAACCCCAGTATGTCCAATCTCCCTTTGTAACTAAAACTCTCCAGCGTAGGGAACATCCTGATAAATCTCCTCTGTACCTCATCCAATGCTATCACATCCCTCCTGTAATGTAGATTCCAGAACTGCACATAATACTGTAGCTGTGGCCTAACGTAGTTTAGGCATTACCGCCCAGGGCTAATAAAAGCAACTATTCTATACAGCTTTCTTATATGTGGTGGTTGATGGGAAATGTTCATCCTGGAGTTCAGTTACTAGCGGTGTACCTCAAGGATCTGTTTTGGGGCCACTGCTGTTTGTCATTTTTATAAATGACCTGGATGAGGGTGTAGAAGGATGGGTTAGTAAATTTGCGGATGACACCAAAGTCGGTGGAGTTGTGGATAGTGCAGAAGGATGTTGCAGGTTACAGAGGGACATAGATAAGCTGCAGAGCTGGGCTGAGAGGTGGCAAATGGAGTTTAATGCAGAAAAGTGTGAGGTGATTCACTTTGGAAGGAGTAACAGGAATACAGAGTACTGGGCTAATGGTAAGATTCTTGGTAGTGTGGATGAGCAGAAAGATCTCGGTGTCCATGTGCATAGATCACTGAAAGTTGCCACCCAGGTTGATAGCGTTGTTAAGAAGGCGTACAGTATGTTAGGTTTTATTGGTAGAGGGATTGAGTTTCGGAGCCATGAGGTCATG
>NC_063369.1:9087-11141 GCF_021869965.1 Rhincodon typus
ATGTTCTATGTTCTATGTTCTGAAAAGTAATGTACCCCTGAATATTCAGTTCTCAGCTTTGATCTCCTTGGAACCATGTCTGTGTAATGGCTATAAATTTACACCCATTAATCCCGATTTGTGGCATTAATTCATTTACTTTATTGTGTATACTATGTGCACTCAAGTAAAGAAGCATTAAGTTTGACTTTGTTGCCATTTTCTTTCCCATTGAGTCTAATTGCTTTTGTTTTTTATGTACACTCTATCCCATTCTGTCTCACCTTAGGTACCATTACCTAAATAGCTGACTTGCAATGCTGCCAAAAGGTTTTGCTTTGTAAGCCTATTTTTCCTGACCACTGCCATACACCACCACGACCTCCAAAAAAATTTAAAATTCTAGCTCACCTTCTCTATGGTCTTAGTTGTTTGATTCACCCAGATACTGGTCCCAGCAAAGGCCAAGTGAATTTTGTCCCACCACAGCAGCTCCTTTCTACCCCAGCACTGGTGCAAGTACCTATGAACTGAACTGAAACCCATTCCTGCCACACAAATCTTAGAGTAATGCATTTAACTCTTGATTGTATTTACCCTATACCAGTATGTCATTAGTATCAAGGTAGATGACAAAAATGAGATTCCTCCCCTTCCACTTCAAGTTCCTCTCCAACTCTGAGGAGATGTCCTTAACCCTTGCACCAAGCAGGCAACACGGCCTTCCAGAACTCATGCTCATGGCTGCAGAGAACTGTCTTTATCCCCCAAAGTAGGCTGTCCCCTACCATTATTGCGTTCCGATTTCCAAACTCCGCTTGAATGGCTTCTTGTATCGTGATGTTATGGTCAGTTCGCTCATTCTCCCTACGGTACCCACAAACATCCACACAGCTTGCAAGTACCTCATAATGGTTGGATGATTGCTGGGCTGAGGCAATTTCAACACCATCCCCAAGTCTCCATTCCTACTTCAATGCGGTTACACCTGCATTGTCCCTGATCATAGACCAAATTGGATTTACCTAATCTGAGGGGTGTGACTGCCTCTTAGGGCTAACCACCCCCTCCCTGATGTAGTATTATGTCTACAATACGGCCTCCAGTTCTTCTGCTCAGATTTGAAATTCCTTCAGCTGCAAACACTTGCTACAGATTTGTTCATCCTGGTGTCCAGCGGCTCCCACATGCTGCAATAGCAGCTCATCATCCATCCTGTCATCACTGTCATATTTTATTTAATTTATTAATGAATTACTCTTATATCCCTGTTCCTTACACTTTATAGTAAATTAATTAGTTTTTACACCAGAATCAGCCTTATACTTTACAAGAGATAGTAGGAATTGCAGATGCTGGAGAATCTGAGATAACAAGGTGTAGAGCTGGATGAACACAGCCAGTCAAGCAGCATTAGAGGTGCTTATCTGAAGAAGGGTCTAGGCCCGAAACGGGGTCAAGGCCCGAAACGTCAGCCTTCCTGCTCCTCTGATGCTGCTTGGCCTGCTGTGTTCATCCAGCTCTACACCTTGTTATCTCTTATACTTTACAAGATTTTTTTAAGAAAAAGAGAAAGAAAAATGACTAGAGACCTAAACACAAACTGAAGATGTTGCTTCCAGTAAAACGAGAGCTCTCTCAGTCTTCACTTTTTATTCACTACCACTCACCTTCCTCTCTACAGACTTTGTCTTGCAGTAAGTCTTATTTAAAGCACCTCTTTTCCCCTCTTCACTGAATTGATACTTTGAACCAATTTCCCAGGTATTATCACATGGCCTCTATTTCTATCAGGCCGGATATCCATACACACTGCCGTGTAATAACTGGTCCTTAATAACTGGTCATTCCCCTCGTTCCAAATCATTCATCTACCCCCCCACCTTTTAATCAGTAATGAGTTGATGGGTTATGGTGAGTGAGCAGGAAAAAGGAGTTGAGACTGATATGAGATCAGCCATCATCTTATCAAATTCCCCCAGTCCTTATGTCCTTCCCTCTCCAATCCCTCTCCCCTTCCCGTTCCCTCTCCCCTTCCCGTTCCCTCTCCCCTTCCCGTTCCCTCTCCCCTTCCC
>NC_063369.1:11151-23955 GCF_021869965.1 Rhincodon typus
CTCCCCTTCCCGTTCCCTCTCCCCTTCCCGTTCCCTCTCCCCTTCCCTATCCCCTTCCCCTTCCCCTTCCCCTTCCCTATCCCTCTCCCTCAATTTCTCTTCCCTTCTTCCCTCATCTTCACCCCCACCACCTTCCTCCCTTCTCTCCCTTCCACCCCTTTCCCACCATCCCCCTCCCCCTCCCCTCATCCTCCAACCCCATCCTCCCTCCCCATCACCTACCACCTTTCCTTGCAACCCCCTGACCACCATCATTCCTCTTCCCCACATCCAACAGTGAGAATACCATTGAATTTCAAAGGATGAAGATTAGATTCTCTCTCACTGGTGATGGTCATTGCCTGGCACTTGTGTGGCATGAATATTACTGCCCACTTATCAGCAGGAGTCTGCTTTGGTTCAGTTCTTCCTGCATTTCTCCCCTTGCTCTCACCAACAATATTCATAAATCTCTACCATGCTGTGTCCATCTGTGACTCTATTTACATGGCTTGCTGCCGTGGAAAGGCTGCCAACATCATCAAAGACTTATTGCACTCTGGTAGTGATCTCCTACAACCTCTTACATCAGGCAGAAGATATAGAAGCCTGAACACATGCATCAGTAGATTTGGGAACAGCTTCTTCCCGGTTGTTATTAGACTGATGGATGGACTCTGTGGCCTCAGATAATGCTGATCTTGCTAACGTTGAGCTTGCCTAACTCACACCCTGTGCAGTGTAACCTGTATGCTTCTGTCTATGTCTTTTTGATCTGTATATCCTTGCTTACTATGATCTGCCTGTACTGCTTGTAAACAAAGCTTTTCACTGTAATTCGGTGCACCTGACAATCAACCAATCAATCCCCTATTCCCTTGTTACTGCTGCACAGGTGTTGCTACCTTTTGTACAGACAATGCTGCTCCATTCGCTGCAGAAGAAGGTCTGTCAGGAATCCTGTCAAATCCCACTTCATGTGCCCTGGAAGGATTTTCAGATAAGGAATTGAAAGAGTTGGATGGTGAAGGCCGAGCCTTGATCACAAAACATCGAGTCAGGTAACTCATGCCCTGCAAGTACATTGTGCTTTTGTTATATCTCAGTGGGGCAGTGCATTTATAATGAGGCCCTACTATTCTTGGAGTAGTGACAAAAGTTACAAATTCTTACAAATATGCAGAATCTTCTAATTTCCCTACCTTTTTGACCCAGAATGAAAAAGACCATGGACCAGATTTCTGCATTTAAACAAGAATGACCATTTATCACAAGTACATAGACTATAGCTACAGGAGAACGTTTATGCGCTGTCAGCATAAACTCTACCAGTTAAAACTCTAGCCCTTTATAAACATCCTCTCTCTCTCATACACACACACGCTTGCACGCGCACACAAAAAAATGGGGTTTTATGGGCTGTGGGAGAAAGCAGTTCAGTAGTTCCTGTTCACAGGATCTGCTGAGATGATCCTTACACTCAGTCTTCCTTCTCTGGATGCTTTCACTTGTTTGTAGGAGGCACAAGGTTATTGGTTCCCACATAAAATGTCTCTGACGTATTAGAACATAAGAACTAGGAGCAGGAGTAGGCCGTCTGGCCCTTCGAGCCTGCTCCGCCATTCAATAAGATCATCGCTGATCTTTTCGTGGACTCAGATCCACTTACCCGCGTTCTCACTGTATCCCTTAATTCCTTTATTGTTCAAAAAAAACTACCTTTTTTTAAAAAATGTTTACTGAATTAGCGTCAACTACTTCACTGGGCAAGGAATTCCATAGATTAACAACCCTCTGGGTGAAGAAATTCCTTCTCAATTCAGTCCTAAATCTGCTCCCTCTAATCTTGAGGCTATGCCCTCTTGTCCTAGCTTCACCTGCCAGTGGAAACACCCTCTCTACTTCTATCTTATCTATTCCCTTCATAATTTTATATGTTTCTATAAGATCCCCCCTCAATCTTCTGAATTCCAATGAATATAATCCCAATCTACTCAGTCTCTCCTCATAAGCCAACCCCCTCAACTCCGGAATCAACCTAGTGAACCTCCTTTGCACCCCCTCCAGTGCCAATACATCCTTTCTCAAGTAAGGAGACCAAAACTGCACACAGTACTCCAGGTGTGGCCTCACCAGCACCTTGTACAGCTGCAACATAACGTCTCTGCTTTTAATCTCAATCCCTTTAGCAATGAAGGACAAAATTCCATTTGCCTTCCTAATTACTTGTTGTACCTGCAGACCTACCTTCTGTGATTCATGCACAAGGACACCCAGGTCCCTCTGCATAGCAGCATGCTGCAACTTTTTACCATTTAAGTAATAATCCTTTTTACTGTTACTCCTACCAAAATGTATGACTTCACATTTATTTACATTGTATTCCATCTGCCAGACCTTTGCCCACTCACTCAATGTGTCTATGTTCCTCTGCAAAGTTTCACAGTCCTCTGCACACTTTGCTCTGCCACTCATCTTAGTGTCATCTGTATTAATTAAGAGCCACAGCTTATAGCAACTGCTGAAGAAAAATAAACGATTTTTCTTCAGGCTCAGCTGGGTTTTTTTATTGCAAAGAACAGGGAGAGCTCCTGAGCTGTGGAAATCTAAAGGCTTCTCTGTGTCATCTTCACATCCTCAAGCTATTCAACTACCTCAGAACCAATCATCCTTGTTAACAGCTGGAAGGCTTTTATCATTGATAACTGTTTACTAGTCCACTGACTAATCAGCTACTCACTGCTGGCTGAACATCCATTTATACACTCTCTTGGCTGCAATTCCTTTGCACCTTCTCCTACTATTGCTTGCACCAGCAGCTGTATGAACAGCACTTACAATGTGTTTAAGATTACATGCTTCCAAAAACATGCGATAATCCTTCACTAATCATTGCTTTTAAAACAGTTCTTCTCCCATTTCAGTCCACAATTAAAAATACAGAAAAATAAATAGTTTTCTTTACCTTTTCCAAATTGTTAAGCTGGAGAGTTAAAGAGGCTTCTGTTGCAGTTTGCACTTGACGCTTCCATGATTCACATGAATGCAGAAATTGCCAAATTTAGTAAAAAGCCTTGGATCAATCAGACTCTCAGCCGTATGTCCACTACCAGTAATTCTTCACTTTGGGGAAAAAAGCAATGTTTAAAAGTTTTCATTTTTTGACTTTAGAACATGTGAGCAGAAGGAGGTAATGTTGACAGTGATTAATGTGTACTGTCCCCGTGCGGATCCTGGGAGGGAGGACCGTGGCCATTACAAGCTGCGCTTCTATCAACTGCTGCAGGCGAGGACACAGGCTCTGCTGCAGGACGGAGGGTGAGAATGAGTTTTACTGAGTAGATAGTGATGACCTCATGGCAGTTCCTGCATCTGTCCCTGTTCGACTGTCCTCACTCTCAGACACACCCACCGCACCCCAATTATAAGACCCAATGGGATCTCCATTCCCCAATACATCTCAAACCCCAGTGGGATCTCTCTGTGCCACACCATAAAGCCAATGAGTCTTTCCTGTTGGCGGGATCATGTATCACAATACAAGCCACCTGTTTGAAACTCAGGATGCCCCTAATTCTTTCCTATCTAATTTTCAGGTTCCCTGCCTAAGAACCACCATACCCACTTTCTGTTTGCTCCATCCTGAATGATTCAGGCCAGGTCCCATAGCAGAATCCTCCTGCCCTAACTGCTGAGGGAACTCCTGGGTGGTACAGCAAGGAAGGATTTCCTACTGAGGTGGGTTCCTCACCTGCTGTAATCTCTACCTTTCAGCCAGTACTTTTCTGTAATATCTGATAGATTAAATAATTAGATTTCAAGATTGACAAGTGAGGGCATTCACAAGTGGGTAAGATTGTGTAAGCAGTTCCTGGATTATTGTCTGTAATTGTTAAGGTTGATTTCGTTCAAAAGGTTCAAAATGCAGGAGATCTCAGCCCTGTGGGATGCTGCTCCTGCGGTATGTGGGAACTCAGGGACACTTCCAGTGTCCGTGGTGACTACATATGCAGGAAGTGTGTTCAGCTGCATGTCTTGATTTGCTGAGTGGAGAGCCTGGAGCTGCAGATGGACTCGCTATGGAGCATCCGCGAGGCTGAGAATGTCGTGAAAAGCAGATTTAGTGAGCTGGTCACACCACTGGTAAGGGCTACGTGGATGGAGAAGAGTGGGTGATCACCAGGAAGACGAGTAACTGTGGATAGGCCGTGCAGGAGTTCCCTATGGCCAGTCCCCTCTTAAATAGGTATACTACCTTGAATACTGTTACAGGGCAATTGGCCTGTCAGGGGAAAGCAGCAGGCACATCAATAGCACTGCGACTGACACTATCGTATAGTAGGGAGGATTGAAGTGTAGATGAGCAGTAGGGGTAGGGGACTGTATAGGCATGAACAGGCATTTTTGTGGCTGCAAGTGAGACCCCAGGATGGTGTGTTGCCTCCCTGGCTGGATCAAGGATATCTCTGAGCAGATGTCTGCTATGAGTAAGGAAAAGAGTAGTTCTCGGTTGCAAGTATTTAAATTGGGGCACAGGACATTCTGAAGGGCGAGGTTGAGCAGCCAGAGGTTGCTTAATATGTGGTCCATTAGGTGCCAATGACATAGGGAGAAAGAGAGATGAGGTCCTGCAAGGGAAGTTCAGGGAGTTAGGTAGGAAATTGTAAAGCAGGACCTATAAGGTTGTAATCTCAGGATTACGTCCTGTGCCACATGAGGCTAGGAATAGGAAGACAGTACAGTTAAGTGCATGGCTAAGGAGCTGGTGTAGCAAGAAAAGACTTCAGAGATGAGGGTCATTGGGATGTCTTCCGGAGCATGTGGGAACTGTACAAGAAGGGAAAGGTTGCACCTAAATTGGAGGTGCACTAATATCCTGGCAGGGAGATTTGCAATAGCCACTCGGGAGGGTTTAAACTAGTGTTGTGGTGGGGGATGGGGAGCCAGTGCAGTATGCCAGCAAGTAAAATGACCAAGAAGCAGGAGTCAGAGACTAAGGCCTGTAAGACTAAGAGGAAGAATGGGCAGGGAGAGGTTATTGAACCTGGCCGGACTGGCGGTCTGAAGTGTATTTGTTTTAATGCAAGTAGTATGACAGGTAAGGCAGATGAAATTGGAGCTTGGATTAATACATATAACTATGATGTTGTAGCTGTTACAGAGACTTGGTTAAGAGAGGGACAAGACTGGCAGCTAAACATTCTGGGATTTAGATGTTTCAGGTGAGATGGGGGAGTTGCATTTCTGATAGGGAAGAATATCACAGCTGTACTGAGGGAAGACAACTTAGAGGGCTCATCCAATGAGACCATATGAGTAGAGCTTCTGAATAGGAAGGATGATGTGATTAATGTGATTGAGCTTAAGAGCCTCCCAAAAGTCAGCAGGAGATAGAGGAGCAGATATGTGGACAGATTGTGAAAAAGCTGTAAAACGAACAGAGTTGTTGTGGTGGGTGATTTTAACTTACCCTATATTGACTGGGACTCGCTTAGTGCCAGGGGTTTGGATGTGGGGGGGATGTTTGTTTGGTGTGTTCAGGATGGGTTTTTTTTATTCATTCATTGGATGAGGGCATCACTGGCTAAGCAGCATTTATTACCCATCCCTAATTGCCCAGAAGGCAGTTAAGAGTCAACCACATTGCTGTGGGTCTGGAGTCACATGTAGGCCAGGTAAGGATGGCAGTTTCCTTCCCTAAAGGACATTAGTGAACCAGATGGGTTTTTCCTGACAATCGACAATGAATTCACGGTCATAATTAGACTCTTAATTCCAGACATTTATTGAATTCAAATTCTACCATCGGCCATGGCAGGATTCGAACCCAGGTCCCCAGAATATTACCTGGGTGTCTGGATTAACAGTCCAGCAATAATACCACTGGGCCATTGCCTCCCCTTTTTGAAACAATATGTACTAGCCTGACTAGGGAAGGGGCCATATTAGACCTGGTATTGGGGATTGAGCCCAGCCAGGTGATTCAAGTTTGTTGGGGAACATTTTGGGAACAGTGATCATAATTCTGTAAGTTTTAAGTTACTTATGACTAAGGACAAGAGTAGTTCTTGGTTGAAAATATTAAACTGGGGGAAGGCTAACTACTACAGTATCAGGCGGGAACTAAATACACTAAAGCCAAAAAGCTTACCTGCTTTAAGCTCCATGTTATTAATTCACTCCAGTGTCTAATCACTCTCCAGTCACTTCCAACACCCTTTGACACACATACACGCCCAATAGAAACTTGTACATACAAACACACTGACCACTACTTCTGCCTCCCTATTACTATTGTGGAGTTGCCCACCTAGAAACTGCACAATCCATCAATTCCGAGAATCCAGAAAATATTACTTGAAGGGGTTGAAATGGATGGAAGGTGTGGAGGTGGCATGGTGGCTCAGTGGTTAGCACTGCTGCCTCACAGCACCAGGGACCTGGGTTCGATTCCCGTCTCGGGCAACTGTTTGTGTGGAGTTTGCACATTCTCCCCCGTGTCTGCGTAGGTTTCCACTGGGTGCTCCGGTTTCCTCCCACAGTCTGACGATTTGCAGGCTAGGTGGATTGGCCATGCTAAATTGCCCATTGTGTCCAGGGTTGTGTAGATTAGGTGGGTTATAGGGGGATGGATCCGGGTGGGATGCCCTGAGGGTCGGTGTGGACTTGTTGGGCTGAAGGGCCTGTTTCCACACTGTAGGTACTCTAGATCTAAGATATCCTTCGAAGAATGTAGATTGTGGGGCGGCTGTTTGAGGGTAAATCCATACGTGGCACGTGGGAATCTTTTAAAAGCCAATTGATTAGAGTTCAGGAGCAGCATGTTCCTGTGAAAATGAAGGATAAGGATGGCAAGATTCATAAACCTTGGATGCCAAGAGATATAGTGAGCTGAGTCAAAAAGAAAAAGAGCCATACACGAGTTTAGGAAACCGAAGACGGAGCCCTTGAAGGATACAGAGATAGCAGGAAAAAAATTAAACCAGGAATTAGGAGGGCTAAAAGGAGCCATGAAATGTCCTTGGCAAGCAGGATCAAGGAAAATCCCAAGGTGTTTTACCCATATATAAGGAGCAAGAAGGATACCTTGAGAAAGGGTAGGTCCACTCAAGGACAAAGGAGGGAACTTATGCATGGAGCTGGAGGAAGTGGCTGAGCTCTCTAACGAATACTTTGCATTGGTATTCACGAAGGAGAAAGACATGGTGGATGGTGAATCCTGAGAGCGGTATGTTGTTATTCTAGAGCGTGACAGTGTAACAAAGGAGGTGGTGTTGGGTGTTTTGAAAAGCATTAAGGTAGACAAGAGCCCACAACCTGATGGGATCTGATCCAGAATGCTGAGGGAGGCAGGTGAGGAAAGTGCTGGGCCTTGTACGAAATCTTGGTGTCCTGTTCAGTAACAGGAGAGGCCCCAGAGGACTGGAGAATAGCCATGTTGTTCCTTTGTTTAAGTAAGGCAACAGGGATAATCTGGGAAATTACAGGTCTGGTGAGCCTTGACGTAAGGCAGGAAAATATTTGGAGAAGATTCTTAGGGATAGAATTTATTAACATTTGGAAAAATATGGACTTATTCATGATAGGCAGCATGGCTTTATGTGGGAAGATCGTGTCCCACAAACTTAATTAATGTTTTTGAGAAAGTGACACAGGAAAGGGTGATAGATGTGAAAGGCCTTGCTGTAGTCCAGATAGACAAGGTCCCTCGTGGCAGGCTGACACAAAAGGTGAAGTCATATGGGAGTCGCTAATTTGGATACAGAACTGGCAAAATCTTAGAAGACAGAGAGTAGCGCTGAAAAGGGTATTTTTTGACTGGAAATCTGTGACTGGTGGTGTTCTGCAGGAATCAATGCTGGGACACCTTTTTTTTTCATATGTAAATGATTTAGAGGAAAATGCGGATGGCTTGATCAGTAAGTTTGTGGGTACCACAAAGATTGTGGTAGTTATGGATAATGGATTGTTTAATCTGGACAAATGAGAGGTGATAAGTTTTAGACGATCTAATGCAGGAGGTAAGTATACAGTAAATGGTAGAATAGTTAGAAGCATCAACATAGAGAAGGATCTTGGCATAAAGGTCGACAGTTCCCTGAAAGTGGAAGCCCAAGGTGGATAAGGTGGTCATGAAGGCATATGGCATGCTTGCCTTCATCGGTTGGGGCACAGAGTATAAAAATTGGCAAGTCAAGATGATCAGAGGATTAGATAGGGTGGACAGTGGGAGCCTTTTTCCTCGGATGGTGATGGCTAGCACGAGGGGACATAGCTTTAAATTGAGGGGTGATAGATATAGAACAGATGTCAGAGGTAGGTTCTTTACTCAGAGAGTAGTAAGGGCGTGGAATGCCCTGCCTGCAAAAATAGTAGACTCGCCCACTTTAAGGGCATTTAAATGGTCATTGGATAAACATATGGATGATAATGGAATAGTTTAGGTTAGATGGGCTTCAGATTGGTTTCACAGGTCGGCGCAACATCGAGGGCCGAAGGGCCTGTACTGCGCTGTAATGTTCTATGTTCTATCTGGACAAAACTTTAGTTAGGCCACATTTAGAATATTGTGTACAGTTCTCCTTGCTACACTACCAGAAGGACGTAGAGTCATAGTAATCCCTACGATGTGGAAGCAGTCCATTAAGCCCATTGAGGTAACACCGACCCTCCAAAGAACATCCCACCCAGACCCAACCCACCCCACACTCCTATTCCTATTCGACCTAGCCTGCACATCCCCGAACACTATGGGAAATTTAGCATGGCCAGTCCAGCTAATCTGCACATTTTTGGACTGTGGGAGGAAACCAGAGCACCCACAGGAAACCCATGCAGACATGGGGAGAATGTGCAAACTCCACACAGACAGTCGCCCGAGGGTGGAATTGAACCCGAGGCGGCAATGAGTGGAGGCTTTGGAGAGGGTACAGGAACGGTTTAACATAATGTTGCGTGGTTTTAGAGTTTTAGCTAAGAGGAGAGAATAGATGAGCTTATTTGTTTTCACTTGAATATTGAAGGATGAGGGGTGACCTAATAGAAGTTTACGAACTTATGAGAGGCATGGATAGTCAGAGTCTTTCTCCCAGGGCAGAAAACTCAATTACTAGGGGACATAGGTTTAAGGTAAAAGGTGGTAGTTTAAAGAAGATGTGAAGGGCAATTTTTTATTTTACACAGAGGGTGCTCAGTGCCTGGAATGTGCTGCCAGAAGTGTGGTGGAGGCAGATGCAAACATGAATAGGCAGGGCATAGAGGGATATGGACCACAGAGAAGCAAATGGTTTTTAGTTTAGAAAGTCGTCATCTGTCAGCGCACTGTTGATAGGCCAAAGGGTCTGCTACTATGCTGTAGTGTTCTTTGTTCTTAGATATCCTAAAATTTAGAAACTAAATGGTTGATTTGGTTAAAGTTTTCAAGTGATGAAGGAAACCTAATAGGATAGGTAGACCAAAACCACTGTTGGGTGAGTGCAGATGCATCGGATGTAGAACAAAACAGAGTTGGAGCTTTCAGAAGTGAAATTAGGAAACACTTATTTTCCCAAAGAGTGGGAGATGTTTGCAGTTGATGCTGAATTGCTTGCAGTTAGTTTTATGTCTGTTTCTGATGGAACTTTGTTAGGCAAAGTGATCAGAGGTAAAGGCAGGTATATGGAGTTGAATCCCAGATTGGCTACAATCCTGCTGATTGACAGGACAGATCCGAGAGGTTGAATAGCCCACTGCAGTGTCTGAGTCTCAGAATTGGGAGGGAGCTGATTGGTCTTCTCCTGTTCCTATGTAGCAGGTTGGATCGTAGGCTGAATGGCTTACTGAGTTCCAATCAGTTAGCCCCATGGGTCAATGCTTGGCCTTTGTTGCTGGTGTTGGTCTTGAGTTTTGCAGCATTTTGCCCTGAGCACTTGGTTTTCCCTGAAACAGGAATGTGATTGTCCTGGGAGATCTGAACACTGCACACAGGCCCATCGACCACTGTCAACCAGGTGATCCGGTAAGTCAATACATCAAGATCCCACTTTAACACTGAGAACCTCCCGTTGCCTGGGGTCTCCGTTCATCTCGTGTGAAAACTGTAATTCATTTGGGGTAATCCTTGTTGCAGATAATCTCACTCATGTAAGGTTGTTTTAGAACATAGAACTGTACAGCACAGTACAGGCCCTTTGGCCCACAATGTTGTGCTGACCTGTTATCTGACTCTAAGATCAAACCAACCTGCATACCCTTCATTTTACTATCATCCATAAGCCTATCCAAGAGTTGCTTAAATGTCCCTAATGTATCTGACTCGACTTCCACTGCTGGCAGTGCATTCGACGCACCCACCACTCTCTGTGTAAAGAACCTACCTCTGACATCTCCCCTACATCTTCCTCCAATCACCTTAAAATTATGCCCTCTTGTAATAGTCATTTCTGCCCTAGGAAAAAGTCTCTGACTATCCACTCTACCTATGCCTCTCATCACATTGCACACCTCTATCAAGTCACCTCTCATCCTTCTTCACTCAAATGAGAAAAGCCCTAGCTCCCTCAACCTTTCCTCATAAGACCTGTCCTCCAGTCCAGGCAGCATCCTGGTAAATCTCCTCTGCATCCTCTCTAAAGCTTCCACATCTTTCCTATAATGAGACGACCAGAACTGCGCACAATATTCCAAGTGTGGTCTAACCAAGGTTTTATAGAGCTGTAGCATAACCTTGTGGCTCTTAAACTCAATCCCTCTGCCAATGAAAGCCAACACACCAAACGCCATCTTAACAACTTAGATGGCAACTTTGAGGGATCTATGGACGTGAACTCCAAGATCTCTCTGTTCCTCCACACTGCCAAGAATCCTCCATTAACCCTGTGTTCTGGATTCAAATTCAACCTTCCAAAATGAATCACTTCACGCTTTTCTGGGTTGAATTCCATCTGCCACTTCTTTGCCCAGCTCTGTATCCTTTCAATGTTGCGTTGCAACCCACAACAGCCCTCCACACTATCCACAACTCCACCAACCTTCGTGTCATCGGCAAACTTACTAACCCACCTTTCCACTTCCTCATCCAAGTCATTTATAAAGATCACAAAAAGCAGAGGTCCAAGAACAGATCCCTGCGGAACACCACTGGTCACCGAGCTCCAGGCTGAATACTTTACATCTACTACCACCCTCTGTCTTCTATTGGACAGCCAATTCTGTATCCAGACAGCCAAATTTCCCTGAATCCCATGCCTCCTTACTTTATGAATGAACCTGCCATGGGAAACCTTATCAAATGCCTTGCTAAAATCCATATACACCGCATTCACTGCTCTACCTTCAACAATGTGTTCTGTCACATCCTCAAAGAATTCAATAAGGCTTGTAAGCATAACCTGCCCCCCTCGAAGCCATGCTGACTATTTCTGATCAAACTATGCTTTTCCAAATAATCATAAGTACGATCTCTCAGAATCCTGTCCAATAATTTGCCCACCACAGAAGTAAGACTGACTGGTCTGTAATTCCCAGGATTATCCCTATTCCCTTTCTTGAACAAGGGAATAACATCTGCCACCCTCCAATCTTCTGGCACGACTCCACTGGACAGTGAGGACGCAGAGCTCATCGCCAAAGGGGTAGCAATCTCTTCCCTTGCTTCCTGTAGGAACCTTCAGTATATCCCGTCTGGCCCAGGGGACTTATCTGTCCTCATGTTATTCAAAATTTCTAGCACATCCTCCTCCCTAACATCAACCTGTTCGAGCATTTCAGCCTGTTTCATGCTGTCCTCACAAACTACAAGGTCCCTCTCGCTGGTGAATACTGAAGCAAAGTATTTATTAAGGACCTCCCCTACCTCCTCTGACTCTAGGCACAAGTTCCCTCCACTATCCCTGATCGGCCCTACCCTCTTGGCTATCCTCTTGTTCCTCACATATGTATAGAACGCCTTGTGGTTTTCTTTGATCCCACCAGCCAAGGCTTTTTCATGCCCCCTTCTAGCTCTCCTCAGTCCGTTCTTCAATTCCTTCCTTGCTACCTTGTAACCTCTAGAGCCCTGTCCGATCCTTGCTTCCTCAACCTTAAGAAAGCTTCCTTCTTCCTTTTGACTAGGTGTTTCACTTGTTTTGTCATTCAAGGTTCCTTCACCTTACCATCCCTTCCTCATCTCAGTGGGACAAACCTATCCAGCACTCGTAGCAAGTGCCCCCTAAAGAACCTCCACATTTCTGTCGTGCGTTTCCCTGAGAACATCTGTTCCCAATTTATGCTCGGCAGTTCCTGCCTAATAGCATTGTAATTCCCCCTCCCCCAATTAAATCCTTTCCCATACCGCCTGCTCCTATCCCCCTCCATGACTATAGTAAAAGTCAGGGAATTGTGATCATTATCACCGAAATGCTCTCCCACCGAGAGATCTGACACCTGGCCTGGTTCGTTGCCAAGCACCAAATCCAATATGGCCTCCCCTCTAGTTGGCCTATTTACATATTGAGTCAGAAATCCTTCCTGGACACACCTGACAAAATCTGCTCCATCCAAACTATTTGCACTTAGGAGGTTGCAGTCGATATTAGGGAATTTGAAGTCACCCATGACAACAACGCTATTATTTCTGTACCTTTCCAAAATCTGCCTCCCAGTCTCAGTGTCTCTGTTGCTATTAGAGTTCTATAGAACACTCCCAATAAAGTGACTGCTCCTTTCCTGTTTCTGACTTCCACCCATACTGACTCAGTAGACAAACCCTCGACAACCTTAGATAACAAGGTGTAGAGCTGGATGAACACAGCAGGCCAAACAGCATCAGAGGAGCAGGAAAGCTGACGTTTCGGGCCTAGACCTTCA
>NC_063369.1:24055-28000 GCF_021869965.1 Rhincodon typus
TCCAGCTCTACACCTTGTTATCTCAGATTCTCCAGCATCTGCAGTTCTTACTACCCCTCGACAACCTCCCTTTCTGCAGCTGTGATGCCATCCCTGATTAGCAATGCTACTCCGCCACCTCTTTTATCTCCCTATGCCTTTTGAAACGTCTAAACCCCATAACAACCAACAACCATTCCTGCTCCTGTGATATCCAAATCTCCGTAATGGCCACAACATCGTAGTTCCAAATACTGGTCCATGCTCCAAGTTCATCACCCTTATTCCTGACACTTCTTGCGTTAAAGTAGACACACTTTAACCAGTCACACTGACTGCAACTTTGGCCTATCAACTGTCTGTCCTTTCTCACAGACCGTCTGCATGCTGTATTTGCCTGTATACTAGCTACCCTGTCCTCTGATTCGTAGCTCCAGTTCCCATCCCTCTGCCAAACTAGTTTAAACCCTCCTGAAGAGCTCTAGCAAACCTTCCGCCCAGGATATTGGTGCCCCTCCAGTTCTTGTACACGTCCCACCTTCCGCAGAAGGTATCCCAATGATCCACATTTCTGATCCCCTCCCTCCTACACCAGCTCTGTAGCCACGTGTTCAGCTGCACTATCTGTCTATTCCTAGCCTCACTAGCCCATGGCACCGGTAGTAATCCTGAGATTACTACTCTGCTCCACCTGCCTTTTAGTTTCCAACCTAACTCCCCATATTCACTTTTCAGGCCCTCATCCCGTCTCCTAGGTATGTCATTGATACCGATGTTATGCCACGAGTTCTGGCTGCTCACCCTCCCACCTAAAGAATCCTGTAGACTCGATCTGAGACATCCCTGACCCTGGCACCCGGGAGGCAACATACTATCTGGGAGTCTTGTTCATGACCACAGAATCTCCTGTCTGTTCCCCTAACCATCGAATCTCCTATCACTATCGCTCTCCTATTCTCCCCCATTCTCTTCTGACCCACAAAGCCAGGCTCAGTGGCAGAGACTTTGCTGCTACGGCTTTCCCGTGGTAGGTCGGTTTCCCCAACAGTATCCAAAGCGGGATACTCATTATTAATGGGAACGGCCACAGGGGATCCCTGCACTGTCTGCCTATTCCCTTTCCCTTTCCCATGTTTTGCGAACGTAACATGGCTTGCCGGGAATAGGTAGTGAGTAGCTCACCCTCTGATTCTTCAGAGGTTGCCCATGGTACAAGGCACAAGTCAGGAGTGTGATGGAATACTCATCACTTGCCTGGATGAGTGCAGCTCCAACACTCAGGAAGCTTAATACCATGTGGATAGAGAAGTCAGCTTGATGCCATATCCACTGCTTTCAACATTCATACCTTTCACCACTGACGCAGAGTGACAGCAGTGTGTACGATCTACAAGATGTACTGCAGTGACTCACTAAGGCATCTTCTGAACTTGTGACCTCTACCCCTTGGACAAGGGCAACACACACATTAGAACACTATCACCTACAACTTCTTTCCTAACCAGGGATCAGCAAAAATGCTGATATTGCCAGCAATACTCACATCTGTGAGCCAATAAAAATAAATTCCAAATCAATGCAGTCGTGTCCTTAGGGCTCTGCTCTTCCCCCTTCCTGCCCCAGGATCCTTTGTTCTTTAACATGGTCTTTGTTACCTGCAGAATCAATTTGCGGAGCATCCAGATCGTGTGTGGATGGACAGGTTCCTGTCCTGTGCCTCTGATCAGTCACAATTAGATGAAATCAATCAAAATTCAGGTAGCAAACCAGGACTGGAAGTGAGAGAGAGGAGTGGGAATGGGTTTTTTGTGGATACGTTCCGTCTCTTCCATCCAACAGAGAGGGAAGCTTACACCTGTTGGCGAACCAATACAGGAGCTCGCAAAACAAACTATGGGACAAGGATTGATTACATCTTTGCGAATAAATCCCTGGCAGAAACTGAATTGGAGGACTGCATCTTGATGCCAGAGATTGAAGGATCAGATCATTGCCCAGTCAAAGTATTCTTAAAGAGCTGTTGTGTACCAGCAACTAAATGTCCTCCACTTTGCACCAAATACATGCCAGAATTTGCTGGCCAACAACAAAAACTTTCCAAATTCCTGGTAAATATTCAGGAAAGGCAAAGCAGATTGGATTTGCAGAATTATGCAGAAACTAAGCAGCATTCTAAATTACAGTTGAATCTCCAACCAAAAAAAGTGAAACTGAATCTAAGACAAACTGGAAAAGGATTAATGAGAGAGAAAGGAAAGAAAGGTCGAGGCAATTTCCATCCTTCAGGAAGTTTACTGAAGTTTTTCAAACCAGCTGACACTAATCCAGCTTTCAAGTTGGAAACATGTGATGACCTGGGTCTGTTTAATAAAACGGCTCCCACTGACACTGGGCAGCAGCAAGCCAACAGTAAGGAAATTAAACAGGACATGCAGATTGAGAATCCACAAAGTTCATCGCGAGCTGCTTTTTGGAAGTCATTACTGAAAGGACAACCTGCTCCCCCAAACTGTTCTGGACATCGAGAGCCATGTCTGCTGCGTGTTGTCAGGAAACCAGGGCCTAATCAGGGCAGGCAGTTCTATATCTGTCCACGCCCTGAAGGCGCTGTCTCAAACCCTGAATCAAGATGTAACTTTTTCTGCTGGGTGAACACAAGAAACTGAATGCAGTGGCATGGAGTCTGAAACCACTGCCTACCTGGAGGGCAGCCTGGTAGAGTGAAGCAGCAGGGAAGAAATGGAGGCACTGGGAGAGAGTGGAGGAGGAAGGGAAATACTGCCACTGATGAGGGAGATGTGGGGGAAAGGAGGGGCTCGCAAAGTAGGCTAACTGAGGAAGGGAGGGAAAGTGGCAGAGATGGGAATGAAGCTGGGGAGGGAGGGTAAGCAAAATGGAAGGACTAATGAGGAACATCGGAAGAGTGGAGGGAGGAGAACATCTGTACGTTTGCAGTGGACATGGAGGGGATGGACGCTAGAAAATGCTTCAGTGTTCAAACCTTCAGTGAATTTCCATTTGTTGTCTGTCTATATTTCTTCTGGATTTTACAAAAATTAAAAAAAAAATCAATCAATAATAAATATAGATTTGAGCAGCAGGAAGCAGTATAACGAAGCAGTCTTGCATTGTGGAGAGAGAAACAGAGTTAATATTTTGGTCCCAATATGACTTTTCTTAAATTCTGAAGAGTCGTCACTGGACTCAACATTAACTTTTTTCTCTCCATGGTTGCTGCAAGACCTGTTGAATTCCTCTACCATTTTGTTTTTATTTCAGATCTCCAGCATCTGCAATAATTTGCTTTTATTTAAGCAGTTATGACTGACAGAAGTTATTCATTAGTAATCAAGCTTCAATACTTAAACCATCACACCTTCAGTGTAAAGGTTGATGCAGTCACTAAAATGGCTAACTGATCCTCTTGTTGCTACTGTTGAAAGCAAAAAGACTTTCACCTGAATTCTTTATTGAACCCCAAAATAATCCATTTATTATGAACAAAACTTAAAATTGAAGGTGATGAAACTGGTTAGCAGTGAAACTATATCCAGAATTAGAACTGTACCCCTATAATTCCAAATACAGATATGAAGACATAATAGTCTGTTATCAAAAGGGTGTTTAAAAATAACAAAAGAAAAACAATTCCCTGTGGACCAAGAGTCTGAAACCAAAGTAAAGAGAATGCTGATTTTTCATGGTCTGCTGAGTTTCTTGATGATGAAATCAAATTACTGACGGGTGTAGGCTGGTGGAAGGCCTTCAGTTTGAATTGTAAACAAACCTTCAGAAAGTGTCCAGACTTCAGCATTTCAGGGTCATGAGGTAGCCAGGAATACTGGTAATTAAAGCTTTATCATGTTCTCAAAACCTCAGAGAGGAGTGATGGCAGCTTGTAATGCAACCCTCTCATTCTATTTGTCACATCTTACTGCTGTAGTGCTCTGGAAATAAATGCTTGCT
>NC_063369.1:28500-152822 GCF_021869965.1 Rhincodon typus
GTTCACTCTCCTTCATTTCATTGCTGCTGCTGTCACTGCTCAGACTGACCATTGTCTGAGAATTAGGGCCAGACCATTCAGGAGAGATGTTAGGAAGCATTTCTACACACAATGTGGTAGATGTTTGGAATTCTCTTCTAAAAATGTCACTGGATGCAGGATCAGTTCTTAATTTTATACCTTTGTTTAACAAAAATTTGTTCAACTTAGATATTAAGAGGTATGAACCAAAGGTAAGCATTTGGAATTAGGCCACAGATCAGTCATGATCACATTGAATGGCAGAACAGGCTTAAGGGGCTAAATGGCCTACTCCTGTTCCAACATTTCTACGACCATCAAGTCCTGAATGGGACATCAATTCAGAGATGGGTATGCTACAACTGAGCCACATGACTTCCTGACCTTGGAATCTTACATATTGCTTTTACTAAAAACCTCAATGATACCTCAAACACACTTCAACAAAGAAAACAATACACTATCATTAAATTCCACATACTTGGGACATCATTCTGTTCCGTGAACACAGTATTTTATATTTGACTGTGTCAGTACTTCCACATGGGAAAACCCAGCACCTTGTACATTACCACTAGTTTCTTACACTGCACTTTCCTTGTCCTTATAATTGGGTCCCATGTCAATGGCTTTATAGTTGAATTTGTCAATAATCCGTTGAATATTGGGATTCATGTTATTACGTCCAAAGGAACTGTGTACTTAGTAGTTCCTTAGATACAAACTTCTATTGGTGTGAGATTTGTAATTTTCCTGCACTTGGTGTGAAAGGATTTATATCACAGAAGTGTTATGGCACAGACGTCCATTCGGTCCATCTGGCCTACACCGACTCATTAAATGAGCATCATTACCTACTGCCAGTCTCCTGCTCTTTCCCCGTACCCTTCCACACTATTTTTATCCAAGTTATCTGCCAATGCCCTCTTCAATGCTTCAATTGAACATGCCTCCACCACATTTTCAGGCTGTGCATTCCATACCCTAACCACTAACTGTAGTAGAAAGTATTTCCTCATTTCACCATTGCTTCTTTTGCACATTAATTCTATGCACTCTTGTTTCTTTCGGGAACGGGAACAGTTTCTCATTGAAATGTATAGGATTCTTAAGGGGTTTGACAGGGTAAATATTGAGATGTTTTCCCTCGAGAGAGTCTAGGACCAGGAGCATAGTCTCAGAATAAGGGCACCAATTTAAGACTGAGATGAGGAGGAATTTTGTCTCTGAGGGTTGAGAGTCTTTGGAACTCCTTGTGTATATTTAGGGCTGAGATAGAATCTTGATCAGTAGAGGAATAAAGGGTTATGGGTAAAGGGCAGGAAAGTGGACACGAGGAATATTGGATCAACCATGATCCTACTGAATGGTGGAGCACATTCAAGGACAGAACTGCCTACTCCTGTTGCTACTACTTATGGTCTTTTTATGATTCTATAATTTTTACCTACCTACTTCATCCAGCCCATTCATTATTTTGAAAACCTCCCTCTTTGCCTTCTCACCAAGGATAACAGTCCCAATTTCTTCAGTCTGTTGTCATAACTGAGGTTTCTCATTCCTGGAACCATTCTGTAAATGGCCTTTGCACCTCTGCAATGTGTCCACATTTTTACTATAATGTGAGACCCACATCTATATATAATACTTCAACTGATTTCTAACAAGTGTCTTAGATCCTGTTAAATTGTTAATTTTTAACAATTAAAGTGTCTTATAGTCAAATAAACCTGTGTCACAGGCCAGTTAATAAAATGTTGTATTGAGCATCAAAGTAAAAACAACTGCAGTTACTGCCTTCTGTACTGAAATTCTGTGAACTGATTGACTAAATAAATTTATTTAAATCTAAAATTTGAGTCTGTTGCTGATTTCGACATAATAGACTGGTTAGGTGAACATTATTGAAGAAATCAGAGGAAACCAGCTGAATGGCATCCAGTGCCGTAATTGACTCTTTAAAGAGATTTCGTAATGTTCTCAAAGTAGTTCTCCGAAGTTTTGACCAACGGGAATGACAGTGGCCTGGAATGGTCGTTAAGTTGTTTGAAGCAGCCACATCCAGCATGAATGGTGTTTTGTGTTAGATGGCTCCTGAGGTCCTGAGCTCCAATGCAAATGAGATTTCATGAACCGTTTTAATGAATTCATCACATTATAGGTCAATTGTTTAGCAAATGACACGTGAAGCACTTGCAGCTGAAAGGAATTATAAACAGAAGCATAATTTCTTCTACTTTAGGAAACGTGTCAGAGAAACTGCCACCCAGAGCCTTTCAAGCACTGACCAAATACGGCTAGAGCATCAGTGATAGAATGAACTGAACTGAGGGAAGATGCAGATTCTTAAACATTTTGAAAGACGGTCTCTTCAACAGTACTTTGTATGAGTAGGTGCAAAATACTTTGCACTACAACATGAAACCCTTTTTCTTCAGCACTGATGGTTTTGTTGATAACTGACATTGGCTGGTTTTTAGGAACCTGAATATTACATTCTGTCTTGGGAATATCTGTCTTTCAGGGTTTGTGAACTACCATTTGACAACACTCATGGTAACGCTTCTGTTACCTCCCGCTTTGAGGACACTTGAAGATCTATTTATTTCTTTTTGAGTTCATGTGGAAGGGACTGAATGTTTGTCTGGATTATCCCAGTATCCCCTTCCACACACATTTCCTTCCAATTCCCAAGGCTTGAACAGAATTCCTAGCATCAGCTTATTCTCCCAAAATTCAAAGAGCAAATCGATAAACTACAAAAATTGTTTATTCCTGTCTGATGCAAGAGTGCAAAGAGAACTGTGGCTAAACCATGGCTTACAAGGGAAGTTAGGCTTTAGATGCAAAAATGAGGCATAGAAATTGGCAAGAACAAACAACAGAATTTGAGTTTTAGGTATCGTTTAGAAGTCCGCAAAAGGAGACGGTCAGAAATCACACGACACCAGGTTATAGTCCAACAGGTTTATTTGAAAACACCAGGTTTTGGAGTCTTGCTCCTTCTTCAGGTGTTAGAGAGGTGGCATGAGACGCAGAATTTATAAGTAAAAGATCAAAGGGTTACACAACTGATGAGGATGTATTAAACTGAAGATGCTGTTAAATCTTTAATCGGTTAGAAGGTTTTAATTGATAAATGCGTATTTGTAAATCCCTGAATTTCTTTCAAGTCACTGTCCTGAGAGAACTAAAGGTTTTATCAGTGTAAGGAGGAGGTGACGTTTAAGGTCGGACAATGCATGTTAGATGTGAGGCCTTGTTTAGAATCTGTTTGTGTTTTGGTTTGGAGCCAGACTGGTTTTAGTTCTAAAGTAGGAATTTATAAAACGCCACATTGATTGACTGTCTATAAAGTGTGTACTTTTTGAACAAAATAGAATGTTTCTGCAAATACAAATTCGCCACATAGATTTATATATGTGTGTCTGTACATGTGAGGGAAAGAGAGAGTGAGTGTGTGAGGGTGGTGGGGGGAGAGAGAGAGAATGTGTCTATGTGAGAGAGTGGGGAGGGGAGAGGAGAGAGTGTGTGTATGAGAGAGAGAATGGAAGAGAGTGAGAGAGTATGTGCGCATGCACACCTTCAACACATTATCGATGATGATGAGCACCTCATCAAGATCTTCCCCATGCCTCCACTTCTCGCTTTCAAACAACAGCCAAACCTTAAACAGACCGTCTCTGCATTTTGGACATGGTTGGAAAATGAGACGTTTTGATATTGACGTTGAGAAGCTCCGCGCTGGCCACCCCGTGCAATTTTTCCAACTTTCTTGCCATTGCTCATGTTGTTCAGGGACTGGGAAGATTACACTCAATTAATTTTTGGAATAAAGGAAAATGTACCAGAGTGAATTTTACCCTCACAAAGAACTCCCTATAAAGAACATTGATTTCTGGTGTGTTTAAGTAACACCAACTTTGCAAATATTTTTATAAACATGCTGTAATTAGGGTATAGTTTCCAATATTATTGATACATTATCAAATGTAGTGCTGTCTGTAGGTTGGATTACTCACATACATAATTGTTTTTCCACTGTCTAAAATCCTGTATTTTAAGCAATCTGATAACTTCTGTAGACTCCAACAGATATTGGTTATGCAAAAAAAAATTCATCTGATCTCTGAAAGCAGTGGGAGACAGAGGGGTACAAAAGCCAATTCTGTATTGTTGTTTGGTCGATTTCTGCTGGAATATTGATTTTCTGGAAATCTGACACTATGTAGAAAGATCTTTCAAAGTAGTGGTGATGTCTTCCACCAGCTTACAATGATGGTATTTCTTTCTCATGTATCCCCTAGTCTCTGAGTTACATACTTTCTTGAAAGTGGAGTCGCAGGTAAACGGTGGTTAAGAGGCATTTGGTACGCTTGCTTCATTAATGAGAACATTGAGTATAGGGGCTGGGATGTCATGTTGCAGGACATTGATGAGGCCACTTTTGGAGTACTGTGTACAGTTTTGGTTGCCCTACTATAGGAAGTATATTATTAAATTGGAAAGGTTGCAGAAAAGACTTACCAGGATGTTACAAGACTGGAGGTTTTGAGTTATAAGAAGAGGCTGGATAGACTGGGACTTTTTCTCCTGAATCATCGCAAGTTGAGGGGTGAGCTTTTAGAGATTTATAAAATCATGAGGCGCATGGATAAGGTGAATAGCAAAGGTTTTTTCTTTAGGGTGGGGAAGTTCAAAACTAGAGGGCATAGGTTTAAGGTGAAAAGGGAAAGATTTAAAAGGGGTCTGAGGGGCAACTTTTTCACACAAAGGTTGGTGCATATATCGAATGAACTGCCAGAGGAAGTAGTAGATGCAGGTACAGTTACAACATTTAAAAGGCATTTGGATAGCTACATGAATAGGATAGGCTGAGGGGGATATGGGCCAAATGCAGGCAAGTGGGACTAGTTTAGTTTGGGAAACCTGGTTGTACGGAGGGTCTGTTTCCGTATTGTATGAGTCTATGACTCTATAACTAGGACCTCAGCTATTCACAAAATATGTTGATGATTTAAACGAGGGAACTAAATGTAATATCTCAAAATTTGCAGATGATGCAAAGCTGGGTGGAAGGGTGAGCTGTGAGGAGGATGAAGAGATGTTGCAGTGTGATTTGGACAGACTGAGTGGAGAGATGTATGGTGCGTGCAGTATAATGCGGATAAATGTGAGGTTAGGAAGGCAGCTTATTTTTTGAATGGCTGTAAATTGACAGAAGGGCACATTCAATGGGACTTGGCTGTCCTTGTGGATCAGTCATTGAAATTAAGCCAACAGGTGCAAAAAGCAGTAAAGAAGGCAAACTGTATGTTGGCCTTCAGAGTGGGAGGATTCAAGTACAGAAACAAGGATAGCTTGCTGCAATTATACACAGCATTTGGTGAGGCCACTCCTGGAATATTGTGCGTAATTTTGGTTCCCTTGTCTGAGGAAGCATGTTCTTGCTATAGCGGGAGAGCAGTGAAGGTTTATTAAATTGATTCCTGGGATGGCAGGACTGTTGTATGAGGAGAGATTAAGTCAGTTAGGAATGTATTCACTGCAGTTTAAAAAAATGAGGGCTGATCTCACAGAAACCTATAAAATTCTGACAGGACCCTAGACAGGTTAGATGCAGGAAGGATGTTTCTGATAGTGGGAGAGTCCAGGTGCAGGGCTGACAGTTTAAGGATAAGGACCTTTTAGAATTAAGATGAGGAGAAATTTCTTCAAACAGAGAGAGTTGCACCCATGGAATTCACTACCACAGAAAGTAGTTGAGGCCAAGCGTTGTGTGTTTTCAAGAAGGAGGTAGATATAGTTTTTATGGCTAAAGGGATTTGGGGAGGAGGTGGGATTAGGGTATTGAGCACAATAATCAGCCATGATCGTACTGAATGGTGGAGTAGGTTCAAGGGGTCCTGCTCCTATGTTCTATCTTCTGTGTAAGGCTACAAATTCTGCAAAGCACACAAAGCCTGTGAACTTCAGACCCACTGCAGCAGACATAGCTCTCCTGACGAATCAGGTGCTCCAAAACCAAGTACCAAGTGTCTGCTATTGGGTAGTTTAGTTCCTTTGTAGAATTTGTAATCATTAATGAACCGAGAAAGTTTAGAAATGGCAAAACTATCTAATGAGAGGTTTCTCATCAAGTTGATGATAGAAGTCCAGCATCAATACTAATGGCAATTTACAATCAGTGGTCTCTCTATTTCTAACCATTTTTCTGTATCTAAAATAACAATTACAGAGGTATGTTACTATAGCATCTTTGATGTAGAAGAACATCTCAATGTATTTCACAGAACTGTAATCAGTCAAAAGGTCTTAGCCAGAGATGTATTAGAACAGGCAACCAAAAACTTGGTGAAAGAGATCATTTTAGACAGCTCTTCAAGAATGGAGAGGTTTAGAGACAGAATTCCAGAGCTTCAGAGCTCCTAGTCAGCTAAAGGCACATTGGAGGTAAGATGGAAACCAGAGAAGTGCAGAAACCTTTGAGATTTGTAGAGCTGGAGGAGATTACAGCAATAGAGATAGTTAAGGTGATGGAGCAATTTGCAAAGATGAAAATCTTAAAGACAAGACCTCCTATGGTATTATCCCAAATGCTAAGAACAGAGGTGTTAAGCAAGTCCCATTATCAAAGACACTAATTGTAAGCACCAAGTTGTTCCTGACCTATGGGAAGTGACCCCAAAGTCTAGCTCTACTTTGAAGACAACATTTGCAAGCACGGACGGAAGGGTATTGGAACAAACTGCATACTGAGTCTAGTCTTGGTAATGTTTGACCATAAAGGCAATCTAGGGATATCTGAGCATTGACCGGCTTCCCAGGCTGTACAGTGCTTGGACTGGAGAGAAAATGATAACAATAACTTCTAAGTGTCTTTAACGTAAAACAGAATGAGTCACTGAAATACCAGATATTATTACAGCAGATGGCTAAACATTTGTTAAAAGTGGATTTTTAAGGAATGCCTTAAAGAAAGAAAAAGAGGTGGAAACATTTGGGGAACAAACTCCAGGTTTAGCACTTAAACCACTGAAAGCACATCTACAAATGGTACAGCAATTAAAATCAGGGATGCTCAAGTGGCCAAATCAGATGAGCTTAGATATCTTGGAGGGCTACGGGTGAAGAGAAGATTATGGAGGTGGAGAGGGCTAGTCAAGGTTTTGAAATAAAAGATGAGAACTTTAAGATTGAGATAATGCTTACTAATGATTGAAGAATCACTTGAGATCTCAGGTATTGATCCCTGCCCTTTCATGAATTGCCTTAAACTGAGGTAAGGGGTCCATGCTTAAGGTTATAAACCATGGTGAAAGGTTAAACCAGGATTCATTTGGTGGTGATGTGGAAGAGCTAGAACTTCAAGGCACGACTGCATACAGCTGCATGATTCTTCAGAAAGAGGACTAGTGTTTCTTTTCACCACATAAGGAATAGGAAAGCACCTTATATCCTTTCCCCTGGGTCTGTTGCTTATTGGAATTGAAAATGGGAGGCTCCTATGACTAACTAATGAACAAAGTGCAAAATTACAAGGTATGGTCGCAACTACACATTGTTTGACTAGGACCTAATTAGATCAGAGCACGGAGGTGATTGGTGAACAGACATTTGAATAGGGCACAGGTATGGTGGGTATAATGTGGGTGATCAGCCAGGAATGCACTGAAATAATCAAGTCTGTAGCTAATGAAGGCTTGGCTGATGATTTCAGCTAAGGTTGAGCTGAGGCAGAGGTGAAATCAGATAATGTTACTGAGATGAAAATAGATGATCTTAGTGACATGACTGTGGTTGGAAGCTTATTTCAGGGCCAAATATGATGCTTAAACATTGCTAAAAGGAGACAAGAAGTTCAAACTTTTCACCCTGCACTCCTCAGAACTAGGAGGAAACAGGGTTTGAAAAAAAGACAGCAATTTCCACAACATGAGAAGCGGGTGCTGATTGGTTAGGCCATCATTGACTGGAGATGCAGCTAGAACAGTTAATGTCAATCTTAATTCTCAGAGCAGGCAGATAGATCCTGATTGGTCCAGGAGTTGCCAGATACAGCTGAGATTGACTGTCTCCATGACCCGTTTTATGAAAAGGATGCAATATCTGTACAAATTCCTTTTATCAAACAGGTTCCTGTATATTTGTATACAGGTAATCCTCAATTAATATGGCTTTGCCATAAGCTGGTTTTACTGTACGACCCATGATTCCAACATCACACACCTGGTAAAGCAGTTCTGACCTGACTCCCAGCGACACCAAAACTCAGTGTTCCTAGGGAAGCTCCTGCTTGTTCAGCTCATTTTGGCTATTGCCTTTCTCAATTAAGGCTGGTTAAGCTTTTTTAAAAACTGTCCCCACGGACACAAGGGTGAATAGCTGTTAATGGAGGAAGGAAGGAGGAAGAACACCCAACCAGAGGGTGCTGAGTCGTTGCTTGTTTGCATTCTGGCAGTGGACTTCGCAGTCAGCATGGGTGTGAAGGGTATCATGGAAGAACCTGCTGTTAAGGTATGGTTAGCCCCAAAAATTACATAACTGTAGTGTTTCTATCCCTCCCTCCTCCTCTAACCAAAAAACAAAGGGAGATGCGAGGTTCAGAGGAGACAGAACATCATGAGAGGAAGGAGCAGGAGCCTCTTCTGCAATACTGTGTCCAGTTCTGGTTGCCCTGTCATAAGGATATTTTCAAGCTGGAGAGGGTTTAGAAGAGATTTGCCAGGATGTTGCCAGGTATTGGAGGTTTGAGTTTAAAGAAAGACTGGATAGGCCGGGACTATTTTCACTGGAGCGTAGGAGGTTGAGAGGTGACCTGAAAGAAGTTTATACAATAATGAGAGGTATAGATACAGTTGATGGTAGTTACCTCTTCCCTAAGATGGGGGGTTTCAAGACTAGGGGACACATTTTTAAGGTGAGAGGAGAGAGATTTAAACAAGACATGAGGCAATTATTTTACACAAAGGGTGGTTCACACGTGAAATGAACTTCCTGAGAAAGTGGTGAATGTGGATACAATTACAACAACTAAAAAACATTCAGATGGTTACATGAATAGGAAAGGTTTGGAGGGATATATGCCAGGAGCAGGCGGGTGGAACTAGTTTAGTTTAGAATTATGTTCGGCATGGACCGGTTGGACTGAAGGGTCTGTTTCATGCAGTATGACTCTTGGGGGCAGTACAGTGGCTCAGTGGTTAGCACTGCTGCCTCACAGCGCCAGGGGCCTGGGCTCGGTTCCAGCCTTGGGGACTGTCTGTGTGGAGTTTGCACATTCTCCCTGTGTCTGCATGGGTTTCCTCCCGGTGCTCCGGTTTCCTCCCACAGTCCAAAGATGTGCAGTTTAGGTGGATTGGCATGCTCAATTGCCTGTAGTGTTCAGGGATGTGTAGATTAGGTGGGTTATATGGGGATGGGTCTGGGTGGGATGCTCCAAGGATCTGTGTGGACTTGTTGGGCCAAAGGGCCTGTTCCACACTGTAGGGATTCTATGTGAATTCTATGTATGACTCTATATCTGTTTCTGTAAGCTGTTGCCGGTGAGGAACAGGTAAGTTTTGTGAAATTGTTATCAGAGCAGACAGCATCAGAGGCTTCAACTTAGTATTAAAAGTATTTAATAATGTAAGGATTAATTAACTTAAAAGGGTAAGACATGGCAGGAGAGCTCCAAATCAAAGTCTGCTCCTCTTGCTCGACGTGGGAAGCCGGGCACATTTCCATTTCCTGAGACCTGCATGTGTGCAAGAAGTGTCTGCAGCTGCAGCTCCTAGGAGCCCAAGTTTTGGAGTTAAGCAGACAGTGCAGGAATCTCCTGTGGTTATTCCCCTGCAAAACAGATATGCCGTTTTGGATACTGTTGAGGGGAATGGCCTCTCGGGATGATAGCTGCAGCCAAATTCATGGCACCATGGTTGGCTGTCCTGCAGAAGGAGGGAGAGATAGGCATAGAAATGCTATAGTTATTCAACTGTAAGGGGAATAGATAGGCATTTCGGTGGCTGCCAATGAGAGTCCAGGATGGTGTGTTGCCTCCCTGGTGCTAGGGTCCTGGATGTCTCGGAGTGGCTGCAGGACATTCTGGATGGGGAGGGCAAACAGCCAGTGGCCGTGGTACACACTGGTACCAATGACACAGGTTTAAAAAAAGGGATGAGGTGCTAAAGCAGAATATAGAGAACTAGGAAGAAATTTGAAATGTAGGACCTCAAAGATAGTTATCTCAGGATTACTACCAGTGCCATGAGCTAGCCAGCATAGAAACAGCAGGATATATATAGGATGAATAGATGGTGTGAGGAGGAAGGTTTCAGGTTCGTGGGGCATTGGGACCAGTTCTGAGGGAGGTGAGACCTGTACAAACTGGACAGGTTATACCTGGGCAGTACTGGGACTGATGCCGAGATAGTAGGAACTGCAGATGCTGGAGAATCTGAGACAACAAGGTGTAGAGCTGGATGAACACAGCAGGCCAAGCAGCATCAGAGGAGCAGGAAGGCTGACGTTTCGGGCCTAGACCCTTCCGTTGGGGGATACTTGGTAGAACGGTTGGGGAGGGTTTAAACTAGTGTGGCAGGGGGATGGGAACCAGAGGAGTAAGGCTGTAAATGCAGACATTAAGGGAAAAGTAGAAACCAAAGCAAATATTACTAAGAACAAGAAGAGACAGGGAAACATGGTTGAAAAGAGCAGAGGAGGTGGTCTGAAATGCATGTGTTGCAATGCAGTAAGTATAATTGGTAAGGTAGATGAACTCAGAGCTTTGGTTAGTACTTATAATGACATTATTGTGATTACAGAGACTTGGCTGAAAGAGGGACAGGACTGGCAGCTGAATGTCCCAGGATTTAGGTGTTTCAGGTGTGATAGAAAGCTGGTTAAAAGGGTTGGGGGAGTTGCATTACTGGTAAAGGAGTATCTCGCAGCTGTACTGAAGGAGGACACATCAGAAGACTCGCACAGTGAAGAAAGGTGAAATCACAATGTGGGGGGTATACTACAGGCCTCCCAACAGCCAGCGAGGGATAGAGGAGAGAATATGTAGACAGATTTTGGAAAGATGTAAAAACAGCATGGTGGGTGATTTTAACTTCCCCTGTATTGACTGGGACTCACTACATGCTGGGGGCTTGGTTGGGGCAGAATTTGCAAGGACCATACAGGAGGGATTCATAGAATCCCTACAGTGTGGAAACAGGCATCCCACCCAAACCCATCCCCCTATAACCCACCTAATCTACGCATCCCAGAACACTATGGGCAATTTAGCTTGGCCAATCCACCTATCCTGCACATCTTTGGACTGTGAGAGGAAACCGGAACACCTGGAGGAAACCCACACAGACACGGGGAGAATGTGCAAACTCCACACAGACAGTCGCCCAAGGCTGGAATTGAACCCAGGTCTCTCGTGCTGTGAGGCAGCAGTGCTAACCACTGTGCCACCATGCTGTCCCAAATTCTTGACCATATGTGAAAGGTTCAACCAGGGAAGGTATTACACTGGACCTGGTTTTGGGAAATAAGCCCCAACAGGTGAGTGAAGTTTCAGTGGGGGGAACATTTTGGGAGCAGTGACCATAATACCGTGAGTTTTAAGATACTCATGGATAGGGATAACAGCAGTCCTCAGGTGAAGGTGTTAAATTGGGGGAAGGCAAACTGCAACAATATTAGGCAAGAACTGGTGAATTTTGATTGGAGGTGGCTGTTTGAGAGTGAATCTACATCAGACACATGGGAGTATTTCAAACAGCAGTTGATAAGAGTTCAGGAGCGGCACATTCCTGTGAGAATGAAGGATAGATAGTGGCAAGTTATGTGAACCTTGGATGACCAGGGATGTTATGACCATGGTCAGAAAGAAAAATGAAGCATATGTAAGGTCTAGGAGGATGGGAACTGACCAAGCCCGTTAAGTATATAAGGAAAGTAGGAAAGAATTTAAACAAGGAATTAGAAGGGCTAAAAGGGGTCATGAAAAGTCATTAGCAAATAGGATTAAGGAGAATCCATAGGCTTTATACATATATAAAAAGCAAGAGGGTAGCCAGGGAAAGGGTTGGCTCTCTCAAAGACGAAGGAGGGAATCTGAGTGGAGTCACAAGAGGTTGGTGAAGTGCTAAACGATTACTTTGTGTCATTACAAGAAGGAATTGAGAAGGATGATCTCGGAGAAGTGAGTGTCGAATTTCTAAGCCAAGTTGCTATTACAAAGGAAGAAGTGCTGTGCATCTTAAAAGGTATTAAGGTAGATAAGTCCCCAGATCCTAATGGGAACTATCCAGGTTATTGAGAGAGGCAAGAGAACAAATTGCTGGAGCATTGACAGACATCTTTGTATCCTCTGGCCACAGGTGAGGTCCCAGAAGACTGGAGAATAGCCAATGTTGTCCCGTTGTTTAAGAAGGGTAGCAGGGATAAACTTGATCAAATTTTTTGAGGAGTTGCAAAGATGATTAATGAGGGAAAAGAGATTGATGTTCTATACATAGACTTCGACAAAGCCTTTGACAAGGTCTGTCATGGCAAACTGTCTAATTTCCAACTGTACTTGACTTCCAAAATGCACTACCTCACATTTGTTCGGATTAAACTCCATCTGTCATTTTTCTGCCCATGCCTCCTCACTATCCGCAACTCCACCAATCTTTGTATAATCCGCAAAGTTGCTAATTAGACCAGCTACATTTTCCTCCAAATCATTTATGTAGGTCACAAAGAGCAAAGGTCCCAGCACTGATCACAGTCCTCTATTCTGAAAAGCATCCTTCCACCGCTACACTCTGTCTCATATGACTAAGCCAGTTCTGTATCCATCTTGCCAGCTCACCACTGATAACCATGTGACTTTGCCTTTTGTTGAGAGAGGCCAGAGTTAATGGCAGAACCCTCAGGAGTATTGATATGCAGAGGGATTCGGTGTGCAGCTGCACAGATCACTGAAGGTGACAGTGCAAGTAGATAAGGTAGTAAAAAAGGCTTATGGTGTGGCCTTCATTGGAAGGGGCATTGAGTATAAGGATAGACGAGTTATGCTGCAGCTTTATAGAACTTTAGTTAGGCCACACTTAGAATATTGCATTCAGTTCTGGTCACCACACTACCAGAAGGATGTGGATGCTTCGGAGAGGGTACAGAAAACATTTACCAGTATGTTGCCTGATATGGGGGATTTTAGCTATGAAGAAAGGTTGCATAGACTGGGTTTGTTTTCACTAGAATGCTTAAGGTTGAGGGGCGACATAATAGACGTTTATAAGCTTGTGAATAGCATGAATAGAGTGGAAAGTATGAGGCTTTTTCCCAGGGTGGAGGGGTCAATTACTAGGAGACACAGGTTCAAGGTGCAGGGGGGAAGTTTAAAAGAGATGTGTGAGGCAAGTTTTTCACACAGGGTGGTGAGTACCTGGAACGCGTTGCCAGAGGAGGTGGTGGAAGCAGACAGAATAGCAGCATTCAAGAAGCACTTGGATGAATACATGAATAGGAAGGGAATAGAGGGATACGGACCCTGTAAATGAGGACAGTTTTAGTATGGAAGGACAAAATGTGTCAGCACAGGCTTGGAGGGCTGAAGGGCTGTTCCTGTGCTGTATTGTCCTTTGTTCTTTGTTCTACATCGATGGGGGCTGAAGCAGACCAAGGCCCGAGAGATGGGAGATAAGCCAATGTGGCATTACGATTAAGTGATTGACAGGTGAGTATTTCTCTTTTTCTCTACCTTTTCTGAATTGTTTTCAGACTAAAAGCAAAATAAGAGAAATATTTACAGATTGGAAACTAAAGATCAGAAGTAAATTAGAAAAGAACAAATTTCAAATCTAATAAAACAAAATGGAGATGCAGAGCCAGGCAATGTATTATAGCTGCAACATGTGGGAGCTTCTGGACCCCACTGTGGTTCACAGTGACCACATCTGTAGCAAGAGTTGGTTGCTCAAGGAACTCTGGCTCAGAGTTGATAAGCTTGAGTCTGAGCTTCGGACACTGCAACATATCAGGGTGGGGAATAGTTATCTGGACACTGTTTCAAGGGACAGTCACACTCCTTAAATTAACTACCTTGAATTTGATCAGTGGTCAGGGACTGGAGGTTGTAACGACAAGTGAGGCAGGTAAGGGGATCAAGGAGATAGCACTGCAGGAGCCTCAGACCTTGTCCAACAGTTTAAGATTCTTGCTCCCTGTGTGGACAAGTGGCTGTTGAGAGGATGAGCAAACTGACCATTGCTTCATAGTACAGGGAACTAATCAAGAGGGGGGTTGAAAAGAGTAATGTAGTTGTAATTGGTGATAGTATAATCAGGGGAATAGACACTGTTCTCTGTGGCCAAGATCAAGAGTCCTGGAGGTTATGTGCATGTTTGGTGTCCAGATTCAGGATATCTCACTCTGAGCTACAGAGGAACTTGCACTGGGAGGGGAAAGAGCCAGTTGTTGTGGTCAATGTAGGCACCAACGATATCGGTGGATAAGGAAAGAGGTTCTGCTAACGGAATATGAGCAGCTAGGGGCTAAATTAGAAAGCGGAACCAAAAAGGTAATAATCTCCAGATTACTACCTGAACCACAAACTAATTGACACAGGTCAATAAGATTAAAGGGGTGAATGGTCAAGCGTTGGAATGGGAGAAATTGGTTTCAATTCATGGGGCATTGGTACCAGTACTGGAGAAGGAGGGAGCTGGTCTGTTCACTTGAATCATGCTGGCACAAGAGTCCTGGTAACTAAGACTGTAGATAGGCCTTCAAATTAAATACTGAGAGGGAAGATTCAATTACATGGAAAATTGGAAAATCAAAGTTAAAGGAGAAGGTAGGAGTGCAGGTTAGTAGTGAGGGTGATTGTTACCAGAAAATGAAAGGAAAGGACAGGGTATATGAATGTCGCATTGCATCAAAGAATCATAGCAGAGAAGGGAAAATTGATATTATGACGAATTTAAAGATTTTGTATCTGAATTTGTGTAGCATTTGGAATGAAATTGATGAGTTAACAGTGCTAATACAGACAAATGGGTATGATTTGGTGGTGATTACTGAGGCATAGTTATAGGGAGACCAGGACTGGCAGTTGAATATCCAAGGTTTGGTGTTTCAGAAGGTTAGACAGAAAGGAAATGAGGTGATATAGCTTTGTTAGTAAAGGAAGGGAAGCAAGGGAAAGAAGTCTCTGGTGGGAGTAATTTATATGTCCTGTAACAGTAGTTTCACACTAGGACACAGAACAAACCAAGAAATTCTGCAAGCTTGTAAGAAAGGTATAACAGTAATCATGGCTGATTTTAATATGCATGTGGACTTGATTAGTCAAATTGATAAAAGTAGCTTGAGGGAGAGTTCATTGAATATATTAGACACTGATCCCCCAACATATTGCTCTAAGAAACAATCAGGGAGCAGCTATTTAGTATTGTGTAATGAGATGAGATTAATTAATGATTTCATTGTAAAGGATCCTCTAAGAAGCAGTGAGCATATCATGGTGGAATTCCATTTTCAGCTTGACGATGAGAAACCTAAGTCCCACACTAGTGTTCTAGCCTTAAAGAAAGGTAATTACATAAGCATGAAGACAGATATGGCCACAGTAGACTGGGCAGACAAATTAAATGGTAGGACAGTTTGTGAACAGTCACAGACAAAAAAGGAGATATTTGATTCCTCCCAACTAAAATATATTTCAGAGGAAGAAAGTTTGTAAGAGGAGAATAAAAGCATCCATGACTAAGCAAGGAATAAAGATAATATAAACAAAGACTAAGACATATCATATTGCAAAGGTCAGGGCAGAAGATTGAGAAACTTTTAAAGGCCAACAAAGGGTTTCTAAAAAAGTAATAAAAAGAGCAAAGGTTAATTATCAAAGAAGACTAGCACAAAACATAAAACCGGATAGCAAAAGCTTCTATAAGTAAATCAAAGAGGAGAGTAGCTAAAGTGAACGTTGGTCCATTTGAGGACAAGGCTGGGGAGTTAATAGTTGGGAACAAAAAAATGGCAGAGACATTATATCAATATTTTGCCTCAGTTTTCATGGTAGAGGATACTGAAACCATCCCAATAGTAAAAGGTAATGCAGAGTCATAGAGTTATACAGCATGGAACAGACCCTTCAGTCCAACTCCTCCTTGCCAATCAGATATCCTAAACCGATCTATTCCCATTGCCAGAATTTGGCCCTAAAGGCTTTAAATCCTTCCTATTCATGTACCCATTCAGATGTCTTTTAAACATCGTAATTGTACCCACCTCCACCACTTCCTCTGCAGCTCAGTCCATACACACACCACCATGTGTGAAAAGGTTGCCCTTCAGGTCTCTTTTAAATCTTTCCCCTCTCACCTTAAACTTAATCCCTCTGGTTTTCGACTCCTTTACACTGGGAAAAAGACCTTGGCTATTCACTCTATTAATGTCCCACATAATTACTGTAAACCTCTAAAGTTCACCCCTCAGCTTCCAACACCCCAGGGAGAAGAAAGCCCCTATACAGACTCTTCCTATAGCTCAAACCCTCCAATCCTGGCAACATCCTTGGAAATCTTTTCTGAACCCTTTCAAGTTGAGACCAGAATTGAATGTAGAATTCTAAAAGTGGCCTAACCGATGTCTGGTATAGCCGCAACATGATGACCCAACTACCATACTCAATGCACTGACCAATAGAGGCAAGCGTGCCAAATGTCATCTTCACTATCCTGTCTACCTGTGATTCCACTTTCAAGGAACTATGCACCTGCACCCCTGAATCTCTCTTTTTGTTCGACAACACTCCTCAAGGCCCAATCGTTAACTGTATAATTCTTGCCCTGATTTCCCAAAATGCAGCAGCTCATTTATTTAAATTGAACTCCATTTGCCACTTTTCAGCCCATTAGCCCATCTGATCATGTCCCGTTGTACTCGACATAACGTTCTTCACTGTCTGCTGCGCCACCAATTTCGGTGTAATCTGCAAACTTACTGACCATGCTTCCTTATATTCAAGGTGGATAAATCCCTAGGACATGATCAAATGAATCCCAGAGCATTGTCAGAAGCTAGGGAAGAGACTGCTGGGCCCCTTGCTGAGATATTTGTGTCATCGATAGCCATGGGTGAAGTGCCAAAGTCTGGAGGTTGGCTAATGTGGTGCCATTATTTAAGAAAGATGGTAAGGAAGAACCAGGGAACTATTGACTGCTGAGCCTGATGTCAGTGGTGGGTGTGTTGTTAGAGGGATTCTGAGGGACAGGATTTACATGTATTTGGAAAAGCATGGACTGATTAGGGATAGTCAACATGGCTTTGTGCGTGGAAGATTGTATCTCACTAATTTGATTGAACATTTTGAAGTGGTGAAAAGAAGATTGAAGGCCGAATGCAGATGTTGCTTATATGGACTTCAGCAAGGCATTCGACAAGGTTCCACATGGTAGACTGGTTGGCAAGGTTAGATCACATGGAATTCAGGGGAAGGTAGACAATTGGATACAAAATTTGCTTGAAGGTAGGAGACAGAGGGTGGTGGTGGTGGGTTATTTTTTGGCCTGGAGACCTGTGACCAGTTGTGTGCTGCAAGAATCAGTTTTCTTCATTTATATAAATGATTTAGATGTAGAAAAAGAAACTTAAACAGTGTCCATCACTAGGAAAGAAGTACTGAGCAAACTATTAGGATTAAAAATCACAAGTGTCCAGGACCTGATGGTCTACATCCTAGTGTGTTAAAGGAATTGGCAGTAGAGACAGTGGATGTTTGGTTGTAATATTCCAAAATTCTCTGGATTCTGGAACAGTTGTAGTGGATTAGAGAACTGCTAACGTAACACCTTATTCAAAGAGAGGGAGGCAGCAAGTGCGAAGTCATAGACCAATTAGTTTAATGTCTGTCACTGGGGGATAGTTAGAATCCATTATTAAGGAAATAGTAACAAGATATTTGGAAAGTCAAAATACAATCCATCAGAATCAGCATGGTTGTATGAAGGGTAAATCATATTTGACAAATTTGCCAGAGTTCATCAAAGATAGAACAATCAAAGTAGCTAACAGGGGTGCTGTAAATGCTATATATCTGGACTTTCAGAAAGCATTTGATAAGGTGCCACATAATAGTTAGTACACAAGGTAAGATCACATGGGGTTGGGGGTAATTTATTAGCTTGGATAGAAGATTGGCTAACCAACAGAAAGCACGGAGTTGCAATAGATGGGTCTTTTTCTGGTTTGCAACATGTAACTAGTGGGGTGCAATAGGGTTTAGTTCTCAGGCCCCAAGTATTTACAATCTATATTAATTATATGGATGCAGGGATACAATGTACTGCAGTCAAATTTGTAGATAACACTAAAATAGGTGAGCAAGTAAGTTGCCATTAAGAAATAAGAAATTTGCCTTTGATGCTCCCGGGAGAAAAGCCCCAGCCTATTCAGCCTCTCCTTTTAACTCAAACCCTTCAGTCCCAGCAACATCCTTTTCTGAGGCCTCTCACGTTTAACAACATCCTTCCTATAGAATGGTGACCAAATTTGTATGCAGTATTCTAAAAGTGGCCTTACCAGTGTCCTGTACAATCGCAGCATGCCATTCCCAACTCCTATACTCAATGCACTGACCAATAAAGGTAAGTGTGTCAAACATCTTCTTCACTATCCTGTCTACCTGCGACTCCACTTCCAAAGAACTATGCACCTGCACTCTTGGGTCTCCTTGTTCAGCAACATTGCCCAAGGCCCTACCATTAACTGTATAAGTCCTGTCCTGGTTTGCCTTACCAAAATGCAACACCATGCATTTATCTCAATTAAACTCCATCTACTACTCTTCGGCCCATTGGCCCATCTGATCAAGATCCCATTGTACTCTGAGATAATCATCTTCACTGTTCATTACACCACTTATTTTGGTGTCATCTGCAAACTTATTAACCATGCCTGCTACATTCACATCTAAATCATTTACATAAATGATGAAAAGCAGTGGACCCAGCACCGATCTCTGTGGCACACCACTGGTCATAGGCCTCCAGTTCGAAAAGCAACCCTCTACCGCTACTCTCTCTCCTACCTTCAAGCCAATTTTGTTTCCAATTTGTTAGCTCCCCCAGATTCCATGTTATCTAACCTTACTAACCAGATAATATGTGGAACCTTGTCGAACGCTTTACTGAGATCCATATAGACAACCTTTTACCACTCTGCCTTCATCAATATTCTTTGTCATTTCTTCAAAAAACTCAGATCAAGTTAGTGAGACACAATTTCCCATGCACAAAGCCTTGTGGACAATCCCTAATCAGTCCATGCCTTTCAAATGCATGTAAATTCTGTCCCTCAGAATCCCCTCCAACAACTTACTCACCACTGACATAAGGTTCACTGCTGTATAGTTCCCTGACTTTTCCTTACAGTCTTTCTTAAATAACAACCACATTACCCAAACCTCCAGTCTTCCAGCCTGTGGCTGTCAAAGATACAAATATCTCAGCAAAGGACTCAGCAATCTTCTCCCGAGCTTCCCACAAAGTTCTGGCAAACACCTGATCAAGTCCTGGGATTTATCTACCTTTGTGTTTTAAGGCCTCCAGCACCACCTCTTCTGTAATATGAACTCTTTTTCAAGACATCACTATTTATTTCCCCAAGTTCCGTAGCTTCCATGTCCTTCTCGACAGTAAGTACTGACGCAAAATATTTGTTTAGTATCTCACCCAACTCCTGTGGTTCCACACATAGATGGCCACGTTAATCTTTAAGGGGCCCTATTCTCTCCCTGGTTACTTTTTGCCCTTAATGCACTTATAGAATGTCTTTGGATTCTCCTTAACTCTATTTTCCAAAGCTATCTCAGGTCCTTTTTTTTTTTCTTCTCTTAAGTATACTCCTACTGTCCTAATACTCTAGCAATTCACTCGATCCCAGATGACATATGCCTTCCTCTTTTCTTGATCACAGCCTCAATTTCTCTAGTCATCCAGCATTCCCTACACCTAGCAGCCCTGCTCTTCACACTAACAGGAGCATACTGTCTCTGAGCGCTTGTTATCTCATTATTAAGGGCCTCCCACTTCCCAACCATATGTTTACCTGCAATAGCCTAATCAACTCTTGAAACCTCCTGTCTAATACCATCAAAATTCAATTACTCCAATTGAGAACTTTTAGAGCTTTTAGATCAGGTCTATCCTTTTCCATAACTATTTTAAAACTAATAGAACTATGGTCACTTGCCCCAAAGTGCTCCACCACTGATGCCTCAGTCCCTTGCCCTGCCTTATTTCCCAACAGAAGGTGAAGTTTTGCTCCTTCTCTAGTAGATATATCACATATTGAATAAGAAAGTTTTCTTGTATGCATTTAACAAATTCCTCCCCATCCCAGTCCTTAACACTTTGGCAGTCCCAGTCTATGTTTGGAAAGTTAAAATTCCCTACCATTACAATGCTAATATTCTTATAGATATTTGACATTTCCTTACATATTTGATTCTCAATTTCCCAGTTTACCCACCTTTAGATGTGATTCTATTGGGAATCATGTATAAAATAAGCTACAGTGTGCTTACATTTACACCAAGAACAAACATAAGATCATCAGCAAGGCCCACAGTGTGAGGCATTTGCACGTTCCAGAAGTTACATGCATAAATATCCTGTTTAATGCAGGCAAAAGGAATCTATACAGTCAATCTATACAGGCATCTTTTTCATAACAAAAGTGGTCATGGAGACCGTCAATCTCAGCTGCATCCTTGTAACAACTCCTGGACCAATTAAAATCCCATCTGGCTCACTAATGCCCTTCAGGGAAGGAAATCTGCTGTTCTCACCTGGTCTGACCTATGTGACTCCAGACCCACAGCAATGTGGTGACTCTTAACTTCTGAAATTTCCATATTAAACATCACATGGTGGAAGCACGGAAGGTGATGAAGTTACACAGTGTATTCTGGATAGAGAGCTTCAATACCCATCACCAAGTGTGTTTTGGTAGCATTACTACTGGTTAAGTCCTAAACGACATTGCAGCTAGATTGTAGGACTGTGGCAAATGGTGGGGGAACCAAGAAGGAGAAACATACTTGATCACATCCTTCTCAGTCTGCCAGCTGCAGATACACCTGTCCTTGATATATTGGTAGGAATGACCATTGCACAGGCATTGTGGAGACAAAATCCCATCTTCACATTGAGGTTACCCTCCTTCGGATTGTGGTACTATCAATGAGCTAAATGAAATCGATTTCAAACAGATCTAACACTCAACGTCAGGTATCCAGGTATCCATGAGGTGCTGTAGGCCATCAGTAGCAGCAGAATTGTGCTCCAACACAATCATGACCCAGCATATCCCCCACTGTATCATGGTCATCAACCAGGGAATCAACCTGGTTCAATGAAGCATGCAGAATCAGCAACAGGCATATCTGAAAATGAGGTGTCAACCTGGTGAGCTACAAAACAGGGCAATTTGCATGCCAGACAGCAAGTGATAGACACTGTTAAGTGATTCAATAACCAACAGATTATACCTAAGTTCTGAAGTCCTGCCAAATCCAGTTATGAATGGTATCGGACAATTATCAGCACACTGAAGGAAATTGGAAAATATATCAGCTATGTTCTGTGCACAAAAAGCAGAACAAATCCAATGGCCAATTACTGCCCAATCACCACCCAATTAGTCCACTCTCAATCAATAAAGTGAAGGAAGGTGTCACCAACAGTGCTAATAAGCAATAACCTGCTTATTGATGCCTGGTTTGATACACTGAGTGGTTTGCTAGGCCATATAAGAGGCCAATTAAGAGTCAACCATGGTGCTGTAGCTCTGACATCACACATAGGTTCCTCCCTCAAGGGTATTAGTGTATCAGATTTTTTTTTCCAACAGCTTTCATTTTCATTGTTAGACTCTTAATTCCAGATTCTTAAAATTCAAATTCCACCCTCAGCTACGGTAGAATTCAATCCCAGATGCCCAGAGCCTTAACTGGTCTCTGAATTACTTGTCCCACGACAATACCACTGCAACATTGCAACCCCATAGAAGGGAAGATTGTTGTCTTACTAAGTTAATTGAATTTTTTTGAAGAAGTAACAAGGAGGATTGATGAGAGTACTGTAGCGGGTGTTGTCTACATGGGTTTTGGTGAGGCATATGATAAGTTTCCAAATGGCAGACTGGTAAGAAAAATTAAAAGTGCCATTGTGTTACAACTCTCTGCGGCAGTGCAAGGTAAACTGAGCCCCACTATTCCCTGAGTCGAGTCAAATATTGGAAGTATTTTTTAAAGTACACACAGTGCCTTAATTTACCTGACTTTCAGACCAAGGTTAATAGAAAGCACGGACCAGGTTTCTGTACTGAGAATGATTACTTGTTCCAGTTTTTTTTAGATTCTAGCTACAGGTAAACAGACTGAGACCACTGGCATGTAACAGTACTAACTAAAACTGTCATCCCCTCATGAACTGCTACACACACACACACACACACAATTATTGGCAAAAGTAGAGAAAGACTGGAAAGTCAGTTCAGTGATCTCTGCTTCCAGATTCTGATATTGAGATTATCTTTATTTGGCTGACCATGTTCTAATGTTCAGTTGTCACTCTGGAAGCTTCCACTGATTTGTAAGAAGTGCAGAGTGACTGATTCAATTGGAAAATATCTGATTTATCAATTCAAAATGTCATAGCAACTGCTGCAAGAAAGACAACTAGTTTTCTTCAAGTTTAAACTGAGTTTTTTTTTATTGCAGAAAACTGGTACCTTCTACTGGGAAAAACAACTGCACACATTTCTGTCTTTTTCTCTCTATATAACTGTTACATCCTACTCAGTTAGCTGAGAACCAATCAGTCTCACTTGTAAGTCACTCTTTGACTCCTGATTATTTGCACTTTGCAAGAAACCCCCACAGCCAAAAAAAAGTTCACAATAGGTATCAAATTCTTTACTATGAAACGTGCAGCCATCCTAATAAATCCCTTTTTCAAAAAAAATGTTATTTTTCTTCGCAGTCCAGTTTTCAAAGACACAAAAATACTTTTTAAAATTCATTCATGGGATGTGGGCATCATTGGCTGGCCAGTCTTTATTACCCATACCTAGTTGCCCTTGAGAAAGTGGTGATGAGCTGCCTTCTTGAACCGCTGCAGTTCACCTGCTATGGGTTGACCTACAATGCAATTAGGGAGGGACTTCCAGCATTTTGACCCAGCAACAGTAAAGAAATGGCAATATATTTCCAAGTCAGGATGGTGAGTAGCTTGGAGAGGAAATGAATATGATGAAGTTCCTATATGTTGGTGTCCTTGTCCTTCTAGATGGAAGTGGTTGTGGGTTTGGAAGGTGCTGTCTAATGATCTTTGGTGAGTTTCTGCAGTGCATCTTGTAGATAGTACACACTGCTGCTACTGAACGTCGCTGGTGGAGGGAGTGAATGCTTGTGGATGTAGTGCCAATAAAGCGGACTGCTTTATCCCAGATGGTGTCAAGCTTCTTGTGTTGTTGAAGCTGCAAACATCCAGGCAAGTGAGGAATATTCCATCATATTCCTGACTTGTGCCTTGTAGATGATAGTCAGGTTTTGGGGAGTCAGGAGGTGAGTTACTCGCCACAGTAGTCCTAGTCCTCTGCCCTGCTCTTGTAGTCACTGTGTTTATGTGGTGAGTCCAGTTGAGTTTCTGGTCAATGGTACTCCCAGGCTGTTGGTAGTGGGGGATTCAGTGATGATAACACCATTGAATGTCAAGGGCATTGGCTCGTGTCTCTTATTGGTGATGGTCATAGTCTGGCATTTATATGGAGCGAATGTTACTTGCTACTTGTCAGTCCAAGCCAGAATTGTCCAGATTTTGTTATATTTGAACATGGACTGCTTCAGTATCAGAGGAGTCTTGAATGGTGCTGAACATTGTGCAATCATTGGCAAACATCCCCAATTCGGACTTTTGATGGAGGGAAGGTCTTTGAAGTAGCTGAAGATGTTTGGGGTTGGGACACTACCCTGAGGAACTGCTGCAGGGATGTCCTGCAGCTGAGATGACTGACCACCAACAACCACAACCATCCGCCTATGTGCCAGGTATGACTCCAACCAGTGGAGAGTTTGCCTCCTGATACCCATTGATTCCAGTTTAAGTTAGATCACATGGGATCCATGGAAAGCTAACCACTTGGATACAAGTGGCTTGATGGTAAGAGTCAGAGGGTAGGGTACAGGGTTGTTCTCAGACTGGAGGCCTGTGACCACCGATGTTCCACAGGGATCAGTGCTGAGTCCACTGTTTGTTTGTCATTTATATAAATGATTTGGATGAGAATATAAGAAGCGTAGTTAGTAAGTTTGCGGATGACACCAAATTTGGTGGTATCATACACAGTGAAGAAGGTTATCTCAGGGTACAACAGGATCTTGATCAGTTGGGGCAATGGGCCAAGGAGTGGCAAATGGAGTTTACTCATAGAATCCCTACAGTGTGGAAACAGGCCATTCAGCCCAACAAATCCACACCACCTCTCTGAAGAGCATCCCACCCTGACTCATTCCCCTACCCCTGCATTTCCCTACGTCTAACCCAAACATCCCTGGGCACTATGGGCAATTTAGCATGGCCAATCCATCTAGCTTGCAATTCTTTGGACTGTGGGAGGACACCAAAGCACCCAGAGGAAACCCACGCAGACACAGGGAGAATATGCAAACTCCACACAATCGCCTGAGGGTGGAATTGAACCCGGGTCCCTGGTGCTGTGAGGCAGCAGTGCTAACCACTAAGCCACTGTGCCACCATTTGATAAATGTGAGGTGTTGCATTTTGGTACGGCAAATCAGGGCAGGACTTACATAGTTGTTGAACAAAGAGACCCAGGGGTGCAGGTTCATAGTTCCTTGAGAGTGGAGTCCCAGGTAGACAGGATAGTGAAGAAGGCATTTGGTATGCTTGCCTTTATTGGTCAGTGCATTGAGTATAGGATTTGGGGCATCATGTTATAGCTGTACAAAATATTTGTAAGACCACTTTTGGATCTGGCCACCCTGCTATACGAAGTATGTTATTAAATTAGAAAGGGTGCAGAAAAGATTGACAAGGATGTTACCAGGACTAGATGGTTTGAGTTGTAAGGACAGGCTGGATAGGCTGGGACTTCTTTCCCTGAAGCGTAAGAAGTTGAGGAGTGACCTTAGAGAGATTTATAAAATCATAAGGTGAATAGCAAAGGTCTTTTCCCTAGGGCAGGGGAATTTAAAACTAGAGTGCATAGTTTTAACATGAGAGAGGAAAGATTTTTAAGGAACCTGAGAGACAACATTTTCACACAAAGGGTAGTGTATATATAGAATGAACTGCCAGAGGACGTGATGGATGCAGATACAGTTTCAACTTTTAAGAGACATTTGCATAGGTACATGAACAGAAAGGGTTTAGAGAGATATGGGCCAAATGCAGGCAAACGGGACCAGTTTAGTTTGGGGAAATCTGGTCGGCATGGACAAATAGGACCAAACAGTCTGTTTTCATGCTGAATGACTCTACGAATGCAACCTTGATGTCAAAAGCCGTCACTCTCACCTCACATCTGGAATTCAATTCTTTTGTCCATATTTGAACCAAGGTTTTAATGAGGTCAGGAGCTGAGTATGCTGGTAAAACCCAAACTGCCTGGGTTAATGTAAAGCAAATGCTACTTGATAGCATTGTTGATGATACCTTCCATCCCTTTATTGATGACTGAGAGTAGATTGATGGGTTGGTAATTGGCCAGGTTTGATTTGTCCTGCTTTTTATGTACAGGACAAACCTGGGCAATTTTCCACATTGTTGGGTAGATGCCAGTGTTGTAAATGTACTAGAACAGCTTGGCTCGGGGAGTGGCAAGTTCTGGACCAAGGTCTTCAGTGCTATTGCCAGAATGTTGAGGGACCTAGTTGTAGGGGAGGACAGTGTGAAATAGGCTGGTAGGCTAGAGGAGGTCGATGTTAGTAAGGAAGATGTACTAGGAATTTTGAGGAACTTGAAGATGGATAAGTCCCCCAGGCCTGATGGGATTTATCCAAGGATTCTATGGAAAGCGAGGGAAGAGATCGCAAGGCCTTTGGCGATGATCTTTTCGTCCTCACCATCCACGGGTATAGTGCCGGAAGATTGGAGAGAGGCAAACATCATTCCCTTGTTCAAAAAAGGGAATAGGGATAACCCCGGAAATTACAGGCCCGTTAGTCTTTCTTCAGTGGTGGGCAAATTATTGGAAAGGGCTCTGAGAGATAGGATTTATGATCACTTGGATAGGCACAATTTGATTTGTGATAGTCAGCATGGATTTGTGAGGGGTAGATCGTGCCTCACAAACCTTACTGAATTCTTTGAAGAGGTGACCAAACACGTGGATGAAGGTAGATGTGGTATACATGGATTTAAGTAAGGCGTTTGCAGAAAGTAAGGAGGCATGGGATAGGGGGAAATGTGGCAGATTGGATTCAGAATTGGCTGACCCTTAGAAGACAAAGGGTGGTAGTGGACAGAAAATATTCAACATGGTGCTCAGTTACGAGTGGTGTACCACAAGGATCTGTTCTGGGTCCTCTTCTATTTGTGATTTTTGTAAATGATTTGGATGAAGGAGTGGAAGGGTGGATTAGTAAGTTTGCAGATGATACGAAGGTGGGTCGAGTTGTGGATAGTGCGGAGGGCTGTTCTAGTTTACAAAGGGACATTGATAGGATGCAGAGCTGGGCTGAGAAGTGGCAGATGGAGTTTAACCCTGAAAAGTGTGAGGTGATTCATTTTGGAAGGACATACTTGAAAGCAGAATACAGGGCTAATGGAAAGATTCTTGGCAGTGTGGAGGAGCAGAGGGATCTTGGGGTTCATGTCCACAGTTCCCTGAAAGCTGCCACCCAGGTGGATAGAGTTGTTAAGAAGGCGTATGGTGTGTTAGCTTTCATTAATAGAGGGATTGAGTTCAAGAGCCGTGAAGTTATGCTCCAGCTATACAAAACCCTGGTTTGGCCACATCTGGAGTAGTGTGTCCAGTTCTGGTCGCCTCATTACAGGAATGATGTGGAAGCGTTGGAAAAGGTGCAGAGGAGATTTATCAGGATGTTGCCTGGAATGGAGGGAAGGTCTTATGAGGAAAGGTTGAGAGAGCTAGGGCTTTTCTCTTTAGAACGACGAAGGATGAGAGGTGACTTGATAGAGGTGTACAAAATGATCAGAGGTATAGATAGAGTGGACAGCCAGAGATTTTTTCCTAGGGTGGAGGTAGCTATTACGAGGGGACATAGTTTTTAAAGTGAGTGGAGGTAGATACAGGGGAGACGTCAGAGGTAGTTTCTTTACTCAGAGTGGTAGGGGCATGGAATGCATTGCCGGAGAGGGTAGTGGAGTCAGCCTCATTAGGGGCATTTAGCGGCTATTAGGTAGGCATATGGATGACAGTATAAGGTAGGGGTGGAGGTTAGATAGACCTTAGGGTAAAAGTTCGGCACAACATCATGGGCCAAAGGGCCCATACTGTGCTGTACTGTTCTATGTCCTCTGTTCTAATGTTGTCGGGGTCTGTAACCTTTACAGTATCCAACTGTTTCTTGATATTACATGGACTGAATCAAATTGGCTGAATGCTGGTATCTGTAATGCTGAGCATCAGTGGACAAGGCCGAGGTGAATCACCCACTTGGCACTTCTGGCTGAAAATTGCTGCAAAAGCTTCAGCCTTATCTTTTGCACTGATGTGCTGGGCTCTTCCATCATTGAGGATGGGGATATTTGTGGAGCCTCCTCCTCCAGTGAGTTGTTTAATCGTCCACCACCATTCACAACTGGATGTGGCAGGACTGCAGAGCTTAGATCTGATCCGTTGGTTGTGGGATTACTTAGTTTTGTCTATCACTTGTTGTTTATGCTGTTTGGCATGCAAGTCGTCCTGTTTGGTGGCTTCACCAGGTTGACACCTCATCTTCAGGTATGCCTGGTGGTGCTCTTGGCATACCCTCCTGCACTCTTCATGAACCTGGGTTGTGCCTGGCTTGATGGTAATGGTTGAATGGGGATATATTGGGCCATGAGGTTACAGATTGTGTTGGAGTTCAGTTCTGCAGCTGTTGATGGTCCACAGTGCCTCATGGATGCCCAGTATTGAGTTGCTAGATCTGTGTGAAGGCTGTCCCATTTAGCATGGTGATAGTCCCACACAACATAATGCAGGTTATTCTCAATGTGAAGGCGGGACTTCATCTCCACGAGGACTGTGCGAATGGTTACTCTTACCGATTACTGTCCTACACAGTTGCAACTGCAGCTGGCAGATTGTTAAAGATGAGGTCAAGTTTTTTTCCCTCTTGTTGGTTCCTTCACCACCTGCTGCAAACCTAGTCTAGCAGCTATTTCCTTCAGGACCCGACCAGCTCTTGGTGGTGGACATTGAAATCCCCCACCCAGAGTACATTTTGTGCCCTTGCCATCCTCAGTGCTTCCTCCAAGTGTTGTTCAACATTGGAGGAGTACTGATTCATCAGCTGAGGGAGGACAGTACGTAGTAATCAGCAGGAAGGTTCCTTGTCATGTTTAATCTGAAGCCACGAGACTTCATAGGGTCCACAGTCAATGCTAAGGACTCCCAGGAGAACTCCCTCCTGACTGTGTATACCACTGCGCCACCAACAGTCCTCCCAGTGGGTCAAAACATATCCATGAATAGTGATGGTGGTGTCTGGGACATTGGTTGAGAGGAATAATTCTATGAATATGACTATGTCAGGCTGTTGCTTGACTAGGCTGAGACCGCTCTCCCTATTTTGGCACTAGCCACAAAATGTTAGCAAGCAGGACTTGCAGGGTTAATTGGGCTGCTCCTGCCATTGTCTTTTCTGGTGCCTAGGTCGATGCCAAGTGTTCCGTCTGGTTTCATTTCTTTCAGACTTTTGGCAATTATTACAACTGAATGGCTTGCTAAGCCATTTCAGAGTCAACTGAGAGTCAACCACATTGCTGTGGGTGTGGCGTCACATGTAGGCAAGGTGAGAATGACAGATTTTCTTCCCTAAGTGGCATTAGTGAACCAGATGGGTTTTCCAACAATCAACAATGGCTTCATGGTCATCAGTAGATTTTTAATTCCAGGTATTTTTTTATTGAATTCAAATTCCACCATCTGCAGTGGGATTTGAACCCAGGTCCCCAGAACATTAGCTGATAATAACAATAGGCCATCATCTCCACCACGATTCTTACAATGGGATGTAGGAAAATGCGGCAAGCTGTTTCCAAAATTGGCTCAGAGACAGGAAACAAAGGATAATGGTCAGTGGATATTTTTACAAGTGGAAAGCTTTCTGATGGTGTTCCACACGCTCAGCATTCCTTGCTTTTTGCGGTATATATTTATGATTTAGACTTCAGTGTGGGAGGCTTGATTAGGAAATTTGAAGACAACACCAGAATGGATAGTTCATAGTGAAGAGGATGGCCGTCAACTGCAGGAAGATATCAGTAATATAGAAATGTAGAAAATAGAAGCAGGAATAGGCTATTTGGCCCTGCAAGCCTGCTCCCCCATTCAAAATGATCATGGTTGTTCATCTAACTCAGTAAACTGTTCCCACCTTTGCTCCATACACTACTCTTTGATCCCTTTAGCACTACGATTGTATCTAACCATAAAATTGGACAGAGTCGACATGGGTTTATGAAAGCTCAATCATGTTTGACAAACTGTTTGTGGATTTTTAGATACTGTAGTTAACAGAATTGTAAATTAGCTTAATTACTTTAAATCATAATTTCTGGTTCCCCTCCAGGTTCAAAATTCATGATGGGAAATGTGAGGAGGAAGCACTTTGTTTCATGTAGTTTGCCAATGTTCAAAGGGACAGGTAGGTCAAAGGATGTACCCAGAAAAGATGAGGATTGGATGCTGGTAGCACTGTCTCGGTAGAACTCGTAAAGTCAAAATCATAGTCAAAGAGTCATAGAGCTGTACAGCATGAAAACAGACCCTTCGGTCCAACTCGTTCATGCCAACCAGATATCCTAAATAAATCTAGTCCCATGTGCCAGCATTTGGCCCATATCCCTCTAAACCCTTCCTATTCATATACTCATCCGGTTGCCTTTTACATGTTGTAATTGTACCAACCTCCACCACTTCCTCTGGCAGCTCATTCCATACTCGCATCAGCCTCTGCATGAACAAGTTACCCCTTAGACCCTTTAAAATCTTTCCCCCTCACTTTAAACCTACGTCCTCTAGCTTTGGACTCCCCCATGCTAGGGAAAAGATCTTGTCTATTTATCTCATTCATGCCCCTCATGATTTTATAAACCTCTATAATGGTCATCCCTTAGCCTCTGAAGCTCCAGAGAAAATAGCCCCAGCCTATTCAGCCTCTGCCTATAGCTCAAACCCTCCAACCCTGGCAACATCCTTGAAAATCTTTTATGAACTCTTTCATGTTTCACAACATCCTTCCAATAGCAGGAGGCCAGAATTGCACGCAGTATTCCAAAAGTGGCCTAACCAAAGTCCTGTACAGCCTCAACATGACCTCCCAACTCCTCGATGCACTGACCAATAAAAGCAAGCGTACCAAACACCACCTTCACTATTCTATCTACCTACTACTCCACTTCCAAGGAACGATGAACCAGCACTCCAAGGTCTCTTTGTCCAGCAACACTTCCCAGGACCTTACCATTAAGTGTATAAGTCCTGCCCTGATTTGCCTTTCCAAAATGCAGCACCTCACATTTATGTAAATTAGACTCCATTTGCCACTCCTTGGCCCATTGGCGCATCCAATCAAGATCCTGTTGTACTCTGTTGTAACCTTCTTTGCTGTGCACTACTCCACCAATTTTGGTGTCATCTGCAAATTTACTAACCATACCTCCTATGTTCACATCCAAATCATTTATATAAATGAGGAAAAGCAGTGGACCCAGCACCAATCCTTGTGGCACACCGCTTGTCACAGGCCTCCAGTCTGAAATGCAACCCTCCACCACCCCCCTCTGTCTCCTACATTTGTGTCAGTTCTGTATCCAAATGGCTAGTTCTCCATGTATTCCATGTGATCTAACCTTATTTACCAGTCTTACACGAGGAACTTTGTCGAACCAAAAAAATAGGCCCCTCAATGCACCAAGATGGCCTTAACCCATTTACACTAATCCCCCTTTCCAGCATTCAGTCCATGGAATCATAGAGTCATGAGCACAGAAACAGACCCTTCAGTCCAACTCGTCCATGCTGACCAGGTTTCTCAAACTAAACTAGTCTCAGTTCCCTGCATTTGGCCTATATCCCTCTAAACCTTTTCTATTTACATATCTGTCCAAATGTCTTTTAAATGTTGTAATTGTACCTGTATCTACTACTTCCTCTGGCATCACCCTTTGTGTGAAAATGTTGCCCCTCAGGCCCCTTTTAAATCTTTTCCCTCTCACCTTAAACCTATGCTGTCTAGTTTTGAACTCCCCTACCCTAGGGAAAGACCTTTGCTATTCACCTTATCTATGCCCCTTATGATTTTATAAACCTCGATAAGGGCCATGAATGTTATGACATACTCTCATTCAAGTAATTTTTTAAAGGTTAGGAGCCCTGCCTCAGTTTAACATTGTCTCAGCAAGCAAGGTGGCAAACTAACCAGGAAGGCTCAGTCACAATTACAAAGATGGCAATGTTTCAAATTTTTTAAATGTTTGGTATTCCTGTCATCATAGTTCAGTTAAAGCAGATATTAAGTTAATTACTATTTAAAACCAGCTGTTTGTGTTTTCAAGAATTGAATATCAAATTTACCCCATCGCCTTGTTCTCTAATCATTAATTTCTTCAGGATTCCTATAGAGTTGCTCCAGGGAGTGTGAAGGAATGCTCAGATTGTCCAAATCTCCTCCTTAAAAAGGCACATGGCACAAATTCAAGCAGCTATTCTGTGAACCAGGGGGCTAGACTCCACACTGAGCCCAATACAGCTCTGTAAGTAGTAGTGACATCACTGGGGAATCTTATACTAAAAAAGGAGCTATTCTCCTCACAGCCACCTCTTTGACTCAGCGACAGCTTTAGCCCAGCGCAATAGTCAAACAACAGCAAAAGCAGACTGACTTTATAGAATAAAACAAGCCAAATGACATCACCCTTTGCCAGGAGAACATTACCTCAGATAATCAAATTATTGATCTTATCCTTCTTATTGTAATACAACAGCAGCAAATACATCATCAAATTCTGAGCATCTTCCATTGATCTGAGATTAACTCGCATTTGACATCACATGCAATATTTACCAATTCAATCAGGTACTGTACTCCCTGTTGTACATATGAACGTACAAATTCAGGACAGAATTAGACCATTTGGCCCTTCAAACCTCCTCCACCATTCAGTAAGACCACAACTGATTTGTTTGTGTTTCAGATGCCACGTTCCCATCAATCTCCGAAAACCTTTGATTCCACTTTCTAATAAGAATCTATCCATTTCTGCCTTAAAAATATGCAATGACCTCCCCCACCCCCACCTTCTAAGGTGAAGAGTTCCGTAGTCTCAACCCTCAAGAAAAAAAAAATTCCCCTCAATAGCCAAAATAGTTGACACCTAATTTTAAAAAGTGCCCCCTTGTTCTGGACTGACCCTTTTCCATATCCACATCCTCAGTGTAAAGACCATTCAGTAGCTTATACGCTTCAACCAAGTCACTCCTTGCGCTTCTAAACTCTAGTGAATCAAGCCCAGCCTGTCTAACATATTCTCATAAGACAACCCAATCATTCCAGGTGTCAATCTAATAAACCTTCTCTAAAAATCTCCAACACATTTATATCCTTCCTTAAGGAAGAAAACCAGAACTGCCCACAGTATTTGAAATGTGGCCTCACCTATACGCCAAATACCTTCTTACTTATGTGTTCAATTCCTCTCATAATAATTCCTTTCCATTAGCCTTTTGTAATACTTGCTGTAGCTGCATACAAGCTTCTTGTGACTCATACACTAGACTATCTAGATCCCATGCACCTCAGGTTTCTTCAGTTGTTTTCCATTTTAAGTTTTTTCTTCTTCCTGTCAAAGTGAACAACTTCACATTTTTCCACATTATACTTCATCTGCCAGATCTTTCCCACTCTCTCAACCCTACGTATTATGTACCTGTATCTTCCTTATGTCCTCCTAGCATATTTTACTAACTAACTGTCATCTTCAAATTTAGCCACCATGCCCATAATCCCCCAATCCACATCATTGATGTAAATTGTAAAAAGCTAAGGGGCCAGCACAGACTCTTGTTGGACCCCACTTCTCACAACCTGACAATGTTAACCCCACAACATGAGCTCCTACTTCACACAATAACCTTTTATGTTAATGTTCAATTCATTAAAAAAAACCCAAACTCACATCTGTAGCCTGAACCAGCTACTGAAAGTACCCAATGTAAAATATTACGAAGTAATTGGGCCAGCAGAGTGGGTGTGAAAACTGATTTCTGCAAACGAAAACTGAGTTTATGTCTTCCAGAAGCTGCTATCTGTCTGAACTGTGAGGTGTTTAGAATAAGAGCTTTGGCAGCTAATGCCTTATGTCCATATAAAGTCTGAGATCTCCTGAACTGCATGTTTATACAACTGGTGCTGGCACCAGCTGAAGCGGGAGTCTGATTGCTCCCAGATTTGATCCCCGTGGTCTCTCTCTATGAGCAGTTAGGTGCAAGGACTTATAAGGCAGTGTTGTGGTAATATAAACTCTGTAAAAGCATTCTGATTTACTGTCTCAACCTCAGTTTAGTATCAGTGCCATTATTTCATCAGACTGTAAACTCCTTATTTCACAGGACACCCATCCTTACTCTCAGTCATATTGTGACTGAGTTAACCCCTGGATAGCTAGCCTCTCTGGCCAATACTTTGTTTGGATTGTGGTCTTTTTTGGATGTCAGGAATTGAAATGTAGGTTTTTCCCTTATTTATTGGCTCTAAATCTAATATTCCATTGTCACTTTTATTCCATAATTCACTATGAAATCTCACTGTTTCTGAATATTTTTGATACAAAGTGGCACATCTTTCTAACTCAGATACCAATTATGCATTCACATAAATACATCCGCAATTCCTTATGAAACGGGAATATCAAAAATTTCACTTGTGCTGAGAAGTTTGAAAGAACTTGCATTTCTATAGCACCAGTCGTTACTTCAGAACATTCCAAATGCTCTACAGCTAAATACATGCAGTCACCATTGTGTTGTAGGACAACAGCCAATTAGGACCAAGCAAGACTGCAAACTAGCAATGTGAGGAAACCAGATAATCTAGATTTGACAATTAGTTGAGGGACAGGTTGCTTGTACACCAAGGAGAACCCCCTGTCCTCCTTCAGAACAATATCATGGGACATTTTATCAAACACCAAGGTCAGTGAGATGCAGTGGAGCCTTGGCTTAACTTTGAATCTGAAATAGACCATATCTCATGATGCAAGGCTCCTTCTAGATTAAATGTCAACCTAGACAGTAGATTAAATCTCTACAATGAAATGTGAATGCACAACCTTCTAGTTGAGAGACAAATGTGCTAGTACTGAGCCAAAATGCACAGTCACAACATTTTCATTTGTCTTTCTTACAGGGGGAGCCATCACATACCTTCTGTAACTCTGTCAAAAATATTGTACAATGTTATTGTGTCAAACATGAAACAATCTCATTTGAAAAAACATTCAAAGATAAAACTTCCAACACCCTCGGCAACACTTGTTACGGTGTATTGGCCATCACTAAGGAGAAGGTGCTGGGGAAGCCGAAAGGTCTGCAGGTAGATAAATCAACTGGACCAGATGGACTATACCCCAGAGTACTGAAGGAGATCGTTGAGGAGATTGTAGAAGCATTAGTGGTAAACTTTCAGGAATCACTGGAGTCAGGAATTTTCCCAGAGGTCTGGAAAATGGCTAATGTAACACATCTGTTGAAGGAAGGAGGCAGAAGGAAAGAAATTATAGGCCAATTAGCCTGACCTCAGTCATTGGTAAGATTTTAGAGTCCATTATTAAGGATGAGATTGCAGATTGCTTGGAAGTGCATGGTAAAATAATGTTGAGTCAGCACGGCCTTGTCAACAGGAGGGCATTCTTGATGAATCTATTAGAATTCTCTGAAGAGGTAATGAGCAAGTTAGACAAAGGAGGGGCCAGTGGACATGATCTATTTGGATTTCCAGAAGGCCTTTGAGAAGGTGCTGCAAAGGAGGGGCTGCTAAATAAGGTAAGAACCCATGGTGTTAGGGGCAAGGTACTGGCATGGATAGAGGATTGGCTGACTGGTAGAAGGCAAAGGAGTGGATATAAAGGTGTCTTTTTCAGGATGGTGTCTTGTTACTACTTAAGTCAGTGTTAAGATCATAACTATTCACGCCTTACATTAACAATCTGGACGAAGGAACTGAGGGCATTCTTGCGAAGTTTGCAGATGACACAAAGATAAGTGGAGGGACAGGTAGTGTTGAGGAGTTTTCATTCATTCATTTACAGGATGAGGGTATCGCCAGCTAGGCCAGCATTTATCCTCCAACCAGAGGACAGTTAAGAGTCAACCACACTTCTGTGGGTCTAGAGTCACATGTAAGCCAGACCAGGTAAGGATGACAGTTTATATCCATCCATTTACTGATGGCAGTAAAGATGTCCTTCCCTAAAGGACATTAGTGAACCAAATTGACAGTGGATTCATGGTCATCATCAGACCTCGATTCCAGATAATTGTTGAATTCAAATTGCACCATCTGCCATGGGAGGATTCAAACCTATGTCCCCAGAACATTACCTGGGTTTCTGGGTTAACAGCCCAGCGACAATACCACTAGGCCAACACCTCCCCTACTGCAGAAGGTCTTGGACAGGCAAGGAGAATAAGCGAAGTGGCAGATGGAATACAATGTGGTAAAGTGTGAGGGTTATGCACCTTGGTAGGAAGAATGATGGTGTAGACTATATTTTAAATAGAATCATAGAGTCATGTAGCATGGAAACAGACTCTTCAGTGCAACTTGTCCATGCCAACCATGTCCCCAAACTAAACTAGTCTCACTTGCCTGCATTTGGTCCATATCCTTCTAAACATTTCCTATTGATGTACTTACCCAAATGTCTTTTAAATGCTGTAACTGTACCTGCATCCACCACTTCCTTTGGCAGTTCAATCCACAACGAATCATTCTCTGTGTCAAAAAAAAAAATTGCTCCTCATGTCCTTCTTAAATTTTTCTCCTCTCACTTTAAAAATATGCCCCCTAGTTTGGAATTCCCCCACCCTGGGGAAATAAACCTTTCTATTCAACTTATCTATGTCCTTCATGATTTTTTTAAACTTCAATAAGGTCACCCCTCAATGTCCTATACTCTGGTGAAAAAAAGTCCCAGCCTATCCAACCTATTTTTATGACTAAAATCCTCCATTTCCAGTAAAATCCTGGTAAATCTCTTCTAAACCCTCTCCAGCTTAATAATACCTTTCCTATAACAGGGCAAGCAGAACTGGGCACAGTACTCCAGAAGAGGCCTTCCCAAAATTATGTGCAACCTCAACATAACATCCCAAATCCTATGCTCAAAGATCTGAGCAATGAAGGCAAGTGTGCTAAACACCTTAACCACCCTGTCTACATGTGATGCAAATTTCAAAGAATTATGTACCTGAACTTCAAGGTCTCTCTGTTCTACAACACTATCCAGAACCCTACTTTTAAGTGTATAAGTCCTGCCCTTGTTTGTTTTATCAAAATGCAAACCTTGCATTTATCCAAATTAAACACCACCTGCCACTCCTCAGCCCATTGACCCAATTGATCAAGATCTTTTTGTATTTTTAGATAAACTTCTTCACTGTCCACTATACCATCAATTTTGCTGTCATCCACAAACTTCCTATACATGCCACCTATATTCTCATCCAAGTTATTTATATAAATGACAAACAAAAGTGGATCTAGTACCAATCCCTGAGGAACACTACTGGTCACAGGCCGCCTACCACCAAGGCAATTTTGCATCCAATTGGTAAGCTACAAAGCTTTAGAAATCTGAGGCACCAAAGGACTTATGAGCTATAGTTCAGGATTCTCTAAAGGTTAACATGCAGGTTCAGTTGGCAGTTAGGTAGGCAAATGCAATGTTGACATCCATTTCGAGAGACTTGAATATAAGAGCAGGGATGTACTGCTGAGGCTGTATGATGCTCTGGTCAAACCTCATTTGGAATACTGTGAGCAGTTTTGGGCTCTGTATCTAAGAAAGGACGTGCTGGCCTTGGAGCAGGTTCAGAAGGTGTTCTCAAGAATGATCCTGTGGATGAAGGGCTTGTCATATGAGGAGAAGTTGAGGACTCTGGGTCTGTACTCGATGGAGTTTAGAAGGATGAGGGAGTATCTCATTGAAACTTACAGAATACTGAGCGGCTTAGATAGACTGGACATGGAGAAGATGTTTCCTCTAGCAGGAGAGACCAGGAACCCAAGGGCACAGCCCTCAGAATGAGTGGATGACCCAATATAACTGAGATCAGGAGGAATTTCTTCAGCCAGAGGGTGGTGAATCTATATGGAACTTGTTGCCACAGAAGATTGTGGAGGCCAAAGCATTTGGTATATTTAAGACAGAGATAGGTTTTTTGATTGATAAGAGATCAAAAGTTAGGGGAGAAGGCAGGAGAATTGGGTTGAGAAATCAAATATAACCAAATAATGGATCAGACTCATTGGGCCAAATGGCCTAATTCTGTTACTATGTCTTATGGTATTATGGTCAGTCGGTCAAGTCTATTGTTGTCCAATATAATAGCCGCAGACCATTTGTGGTTACTGAAAATCTAGATGTGACTAGTTGCATTTCTGATTAGAAAGATGTTTAGCATAAATAGGTTAATCTTATCAACAAAGCACATTTAAAATGCCAGATTTCCAGAGAATGGGATACGGAGTCTCTTTACAGATCAGTTTTCTACTGGGACCTCAACTGAACTCTTGAACATCCTTGGAATATCTTTTGGAGAAACTTTCAGCACCACTGGTAAACCTTACATTCAACCAAGTATGTCATCATGGAGATCTCATAAAACCACAGTCAATAAGAATCCAGGGAAAACTCTCCACTGGTTGGAGTCATACTTCATACAAAGGAAGATGTTTGTTGGAGGTCAGACATCTCAGCTCCTGGACATCTCTGCAGGAGTTCCTCAGGGTAGTGCCCACAGCCCAACCATCTTCAGCTGCTTCACCAATGACTTTCCCTCCATCATAATTCTTTGAAGTTTGCATCACGTATAGGTAGGGTAGTTAAGAAGGCATTTGGCATCCTTGCCTTCATTGTTCAGATCTTTGAGTATAGGAGTTTCTGAAGTATTGTGTCAAGTTCTTGTCGCCCTGTTATAGGAAGGATAGTATTAAGCTGGAGAAAGTTCAGAAATGATTTACCAGGATGTTGCTGGGAACGGAGGGTTTGAATTATAACGAGAGGCTGGATAGGCTGGGACTTTTTTCATTGGAGGATGGGAGTTTGAGGGGTGACCTTAGATAGGTTTATAAAATCATGACAGACGTAGATAAGTTGAATGGCAGGTGTCTTTTCCCTAGAGTGGGGGATTTCAAGACTAGGCAGCATATTTTTAAGGCGGGAGGAGAAGGATTTAGAAAAGACATGAGAATCAAATTTTTTACAGAGAGTGGTTCGTGTGTGGAATAAACTTCCAGAGGAAGTGGTGGATGTGGGTACAGTTACAATGTTTAAAAGACATTTAGATAAGCACACAAATAGGAAATGTTTGGAAGGGATATGGGCCAAGCACAAGTGAGACTAGTTTAGTTTGGGATTATGATTGGAATAGACTGGTTCAACCAAAGTTTCCATGCTATATGACTCTGACTTTGTAAGGTCAGAAGTGGGGATGTTCACTGATGATAGCATTATTCATTATACAGATACTGAAGCAGTCCATGTACAAATGCAGCAAGATCTGGACAATATTCAGGTTTTGACTGACAAGTGGCAAGTAACATTCATGCTACAAAAGTGCCAGTCAATGACCATCTCCAACAAGAAAAAATCTAACCATCACTCCTTCACGTTCAATGGCTTTACAATCACTGAATCCCCACTTTCAACATTCTGGGGGTCACTATTGACTAGAAACTGAACTGGACTAGCAATTTAAATGCAGTGGCTGCAAGAGCACGCCAGAGGCTAGGGAGCAGTGAATAACTCACCTCCTAACTCCACAAAACCTGCCAATATGTACAAGGCTCAAGGCAGGAGTAAGATGGAATGTTCCCTATTTGCCTGGATGACTGAAGCTCCAATAACACTCAAGAAGCTCAACACCATCCAGGACCAAGCAGGCCACTTGCTTAGCAGCACATCAGATCCAGTCACTCAACTACTGACACTCCGTGGCAGCAGTGAGTACCATCCACAAGATGCATTGCAGAAATTCACCAAGGTTCCTTAGACAACACCTTTCAAAGCCATTGGCGCTATCATCCGGAAGGACAAATGCAGCAGATACATGAGAGCACCACCATCTGCAAATTCACCTCCAAGCCACAGCCCATCTTGACTTGGAAATATATCACTACTACTTCAGTTGTTGCTGGGTCGAAGTCGTAGAAATCCCTAACTGCATTGTGGGTGTCCCTGCACCAAATGGATTGCAGCAGTTCTCGAAGAAAGTTCACCACCACCTTCTCAAGAACAATTAGAGATGGCCAATAAATGCTGGCCCAGCCAATGAAATCCACAACCTCTGAATTAATAAAATCAAACTACTTATTTCCTTCATGGGCCATTTCCTGGAGTGCTGGCTTGTACTGATACTCAAAATTATTCAATGCATTTCTATTCAACCAGGAACTTGAATGAAGAAGCATCACTTATCCTGCATATTATTAATTTATTAAGCTTTGTTCTAGGTTATTCTGTCCACTAACCTGTCATAACCATTGATACCTTTCCACTTTTCCAGATGCTGTTTAGTTAAAATAGCTCAGGAATTGCTTAAAATTCAGGCTGACTGTGTTCTATCAGAAGATTAAACACTCAAGTCCTATTTGTGTTGAATAACTCAAGATAACTTTGCTGAAAATTGAGCTTTTCTTTCTACAAAACTCTGTCACCTTGCCAAATACTGAAGTTCAGCAAAGCCTAGCTACTTAAAGGTTTGGTTAAATGCTGGAACTGCTCACTGGGACCTGGCTCTTTATGGGGATTGAATTGGCTGGTCTTCCTCAGGAGCAAAAACCCTCTTGATATTTTAAAAATTTCCGATTTTTCTTTTGTCCAACTCTAAAATTCTGATGTGAAATCAAACCAATCTCTGCTCAGATCCAAAATAAACAGACAACATGGAAAAAGTGACGACACTTTGTCAAATTCCAATAGGCAGGCATCACTGAAATTGTTAGCTAGACTTTCCTGATTTGCTGTCTTCTGAACCAATAGGACAAATTTCTCAGCCCCCAACTAATTCAAGAGTTTGAAAAGTTTGGAAATTTTATGGGACTCCCAGAACTATCGAGAGAGAGAGAGACAGCAAGCAAGCAAGCAAGCAAGCAAGCACGCACGCAGGCACGCATGCAAGCAAGTACAGGTGCTGGTGCATGGGGATTGTAAACTTGCAACAGGCAGCTCAGAGATGTCAGTCCATTTCAACAAGGGACCAGCATATGGTCTTTCAGCAGAGGTGAATCGCAAGGTAGGATCTAGCCTTTTTTTGTGTACGGAAATTCTGAGTGTGTGGATTATGTTATTTTACCCGAATGATAATGGTTAATGAGCCACAAGTCCACTAAAACATTTCATTAACTGTTTTCAGGTGATTTTAAGGTTGTGTTTAGAAACTTACAGAAAAGCACCAGCAATTTCTACTCTGTTCACTTTTAGCATCAAAGTAAGGCAATCTCTAGAAACTTTCCTCTAAATATTAGATAGCTTGTCAATGAATCAAGTTCCAATGAGAATTTGGGAAATGAATGTCAAAAATGGTCAGAGTTCAACAAAATAAAGATAGACAAGTGTGATTTAAATTCAGTGAAAAAGAAACAGAAGACATTTAACCCTCTAAAGTATTAATTCCACAGGACATAAACAGCAGCCAACAGGCAATTGTTAAATGGCTGTGGTCACATGGCTCCAGTCTGCATCTATTTTAGTTATTTTAAAATCTACTAACGCAATTTCAGAGTTTATAAAACTGAGACAGTTTTGAGAACTTCAGTTCATGAAACCTGGTTTCATAAACATTTCAACTTTAGTTATAGCCTCAATTTCATCGCCTCACTGGGACTAATATTAAAATCATTTAGCTGCAGTCTCACTGACAACAGTGGCATCCCCTTCTGAGTACAAAAGGCCAAAGAAGGTTAGAGATTACGTGAAGGAATGATAGATGTACTGAGCCCATTACCACAGAGTGTGGTACACAAACAATTTGTGTAGCAATTTGTTCAAATGAAAGGTTTAGCAGCAATTTCTTTTCTTGATGTAAATCTTCAGTTTAACACAGCAATTCAAATTTTATTCTATTTAATCATTTTAATTGCAAATGATTGGACATTGAGAATTAAACTTTCTTTTTATTTGCTTTATTATAGAGATGTACAGCATAGGTTAGATACAACAACTTGTATTTTATAACATCTACTGTTACAAAACATTCCAGGATGTTTCACAAAAGTGTAAAGAAACAGAATGTGACAAGAAACCACATAAGGACAGGTGACCAAAAGTTTGGTCAAATGTAGTTTTAAGGAGCATCTTAGAAGAAGGGGAGGGGAACAGAGAGAAAGAGAAATTTAGGGAGGAAATTCCAGAGCTTAGGGTCCAGACACCCAAAAGTACAGACACTCACATCAGAGCAAAAGGAGTTAGAGATGTGCAAGAAGCTTGGACTGGAGGAGCATGTAGATCTAAGAGAACAGGGATGATAGGTGAATGGACTTTGTGCAAGTTAGGATAGGGCTATAATCTGGATCAGCTCACATTTCAAGTGTGAAAGGGAGATGACCAACCATGACAGCATTGGAATTGTCAGGTCTGAATGCAACAAAGGATGGGCTGAGCCAGTTACAGAATTAATCAATGTTACTAAGGTGGATGTGGACTGTGCTCCTAATGGAGAGGATGTGGAATTGGAAGCAGAGCTTAGGGTCCAGTAAGATCCCAAACCCATGAACCGTCTGGCTCAGCCTCAGGAAGCTAACATGGAAAGTAATGGAGTAACCGTAGTAAACTATATTTCTTTTACCTTTCTCAGCCTATTTGCAGCTTTTGGCATGGGTGACCACAGTATCCATTGTCTTTACATGTACAAAATAAAAGAGATAAATAAACTGCAATATTGGATTTAATAGAACTAAGGGAAGAACAAGCTGCAAAAGCACACTACACTAGGAGATCGAGGTTGATTGCAACAAGTCAAAGGGTGAGCTAGAAAGCACGCCATTGACAAAGCAGCTGAACAGGAAACTAGTTAATGCCAGGCTCTACACCAGAAGCTTTCTGGACCTGAAACCACAGGCTATTTGAGATTGAGTTTTGAATCTGTCTTCTTTTTTTTTTCCCCTCAGTGGCCCTCTGTTCTGGAGTTCTGTCTGCTCCCATTGCTTTCTCATCACTCTGTGCCTCTGTCAAGCCTTTTGCAATTTAATTACTTCATTCTTCAATTCTACCACATACCTTCCTTTCTGTTCTTTCCTCCTGATTTTCTGCCACTATACTTGTTTAAAATCTGTTACATTTTGAACATTTTACAGTTCTGATGAAAAATTACAAATCTAAAATATTAACTTTATTTCTCTATCTGAAGATGCAGCCGAACTTTCCCTTTTATACTATGTGTGTCATTCTCTCTGTCTCTTCAAAGTGTTTCTCAACCAGTGAGATGCAGGGGCTGTCTAGATGGAACTCCAAGAATTGACATGCAGGTCAATGAAATGCAACGAATGGCCTCTCACTAATGACTAAATCACTGTCTCATTTTGTTTCTTTTTACTGTTCAGCAATTAAATTTCTTCTCAGCAAAATCATCAATCATTAATATCTAAAAATTTCCATAAATAGTTAATATTATACAGATCTGCAAATAAACATAAAACAAAAATACTTCCAGGAAAAAAAGTGGGATTTTGCTTTTATCATGGTGGATCAGGGATTTTTGACAAAATAGTTGGTGGCAGTAAAATGAGAGCCACTGCTTTAGAACATAAGAAACAGGAGGAGGAATATCACTATAGTTTCCAGCCTAGTCACCAATCAAGAGAACCATATTTGAAGTTCTGATTCAACTCCACTTTCCCACCGCATCCTCATATTCCTCATATTCCCATGATACCAAAAAAAATCAACAGTCACAATCTTGAAGTTCTCAGTCATACAGAATCTACAGCTTTCTGATTTAGAGAATTTAAAAGACTTGCAAAACTCAGGATGAACAGCTGCTTTCCTCTTCTCAGTCCTAAATGGATGACCGCTTATCCTAGACTTCTAGACTAACCAGGGAAAACATCCTCTCAGTGTCTACTCTGTTAAGACTTTGAAATTTTTGTAGATTTCAATGAGATAACTTGTCATACTTCAAAACTTTAGAAAACTTAGGCCCATTCTACACATAGGAGAGCCCTTCTGATCTCAGGAATCATTCTAGTGAAACTTTGTTGCACCCTCTAAGACAAGCACATCTTTCACCAAGGAGACAATAAACCTGTGCACTATACCCTTTGGATGATCTAATAGAGTTCTGCAAAATTATTATAGGGTTTAATAGAATAGTCACAGAAAGAGTCTTTAAATTTGCAAGAAGAAGCAAAACTAGAGGCTATCAATATAAAATAGTCACTAAAAATCAAATTGTGAGTTTAAAAGAAACATGTTCTTTTAACACTGGGAAGCTCAGAGGAACAGCAGGATCTTGAAGTGCTTGTCCACAAATCCCTGAAGGTGGCAGGGCGAGTTAATATGGTAGTTAAGGAGGCATACAAGACACTTGGCTTTATCATCATGGCATAGATTATAAGGTCATAGCTGGAGTACTGCCTGCAGTTCTGGTCTCCACACCATAGGAAGGATGTGATTGCACTGGAGGGGTGCAGAAAAGATTCACCAAAATGTTGCCTGGGATGGAACATTTCAGTTTTGAAAAGAGACTGAAAAGCTCAGGTTGTTTTCTTTAAAGCACAGAAAGTTGAGGGGGGACCTGATGGAAGTGTATAACATTGAGGGGCATGGACAAGGTGAATAGAAAGCAGCAGTTTTCCTCTTAGTCAGAAGGTCAATAACAAGGGGGCATAATATTAAGATGAAAGACAGGAGGTCTAAAGGGGATCTGAGGAAAAATACTTCCACACAAAGCTTGGTGGGAATCTGGAAAGCGCTATGTGGGAGGGTAATTGAGATGGGTAACCTTCAAGGCTATGGGCCTAATGCTGGAAAGTGGAACCAGTGTAGATTTAACGTAGCTTTGGCAGTACAGACTTGAAGGGTCTCTTCTGTACTCTATGAATCTATCTTTAACCAAAAAGTGATAATGTGGCACTTGCTCCTGGAGAGAGTAACTGAGGTGATTAGTACCATTGCATCAAGGGGAGTGTAGATACACAAATGAAACATAAAGAAATAGTTATTTGTGGCTGAGAGTTTCACCTGCATTTAATGTCTGATTTTATATGTGACCTATAGATTGCCCAGAAATATGACCCACAGAAAGATGAGGCTATTCGGAGGTGGATTGAAGATGTTACCGGAGCAACTCTTACAGAAAACCTAATGGAAGAACTGAAAAATGGAGTCATACTGTGCCAGTAAGCAGAAATTTTGGAAACATCCAAGATACAATTCTAGCAATAGAAGAATCCAAGTATAGAAGTCGCAAGCTGTTCACAGCTTGTGTGTGTGCATGAATATTTCTAACAATGCCTTTAAATTATATTTTTCACTGCACCCTGTGTCTTCTACCACCTTTGAATTTCTGTAACCATTCCTGAAATGCCTACCAGTGCCTCATTATTCTGTATTATTTGCCCATGCTTCTTTACACTTTACTCTCAACATTATTCCCTCAGAGCTGCAAGCACATGTATCCATGCAGCAGCCAGGAAGATATCACATATTGGAAGCAACTAGCCATATATAACAACAATAGTTTAAGGGGAATATTCCCCTTCAAAATGTTTTCCATAAGCCGGTCCCTTCCTTATCTCTATTGTTACCAATGCCTCACCATCCTGTCCTGCATCCATTACCAATCAGCCCTTAGTATACAGCTTCAGTACAGGCTAGTCAAACTTTATTGTGTAAAAGAGGTCCATAATTTACTTTTCCCACATTCTTATGAAAAGTATGATTGCATTTTATCTTGTATTTCCTTCTTTTTAAGGCTGATTAATAAACTGCAACCTGGTTCAGTGAAAAAAATTAGTGACTCACCTCAGAACTGGCATCAGGTAATAAGTGAATAGATTAAGTGTGTGCATAAGTTAATTGGTCTGGGCAACTGTGTGAATATGAAGAATTTTCTTCTTTTCTTAGGATGTTTAATTTTAAATCGGCCAGCATTTATGGTCCATCCATAATTGCCCTTTTAAAACTAATGAGTATCTTCATGAACTGTGTATATAGGTATATTTCTACAGCTGTTAAGTACAGAGCTCCAAGATTCTGACCCAGAAATGATGAAAGAGTGCTGTTATAGTTCCAATCAGCACATGTGTGACATGGAGAAGAAGTTGCAGGTTGTGGCATCCCATGTGCCTACTGCCCTTGTTCTTCTAAATGGTAGAAGTTGTGGTTTGGAAGCTGTAATGGAAAAAGGCTTAGGAGGTTAGTGTTGTATATCCTGAAGAGGGCATATACTACTGCTACTGTGTGCCAATGGTAGAAGGAGTGAATGTTTAAGCTGTAGAGGGGTATCATTCAGACTTGGATGCTCCTAAGCTTCTTGAGTGTTGTTGAAATAATGCTTGTGTAGGTAACTGTATTCTATCTCAGTTTTACTTGTGTCTTGCAGATAAGGTAAAGGCTTTGGGGCAAGAGGTGAGTTACCCACTGTAGAATTTAAAAACTTATAGCCACGGTATTTATAGTGGGTCTAGTAATGACTGTGGTCAATGGTGACCACACCCACCCCCACCCCCACCACAACCCCAACCAAACCACCCAACCTCCCAGCCCCAGAAACTTGGTGATGGGTGGCCTGATGATGCTATTGCTTTTGAATATCAGGGAAGGTGGTTCAGTGCTCTCTGGCTGGAGATGGTGACTGTCTGGCACTTGTGAGAAACAAATGTTACTTGCCACTCATCAGTCCAAACCTAGATTTTTGTCCAGACCTTGCTACATTTGGACATAGACTGCTTCAGCATCTGAAGAGTTGTGAATGGTGCTAAACATTGTGCAATCATCAGCAAATATCCCCACTTCTGACCTTACAATGGAGGGAAGGTCATTGATGAAGCAGCTGAAGATTGTTGGGTCTAGGACATTACTCTGAGGAACTCCTGACATGTCCTGGAGCTGAGATCCAGAAACACAAACATTCTCCTCTGAACCAAGAATGGTTCCAATCAGTAGACAGTTTATCATTTAATTCCTACTGACTTACATTTTATTGGAGCTCCTTGATGTCACACTTGGGTGTCGATATCAAGGACAGCCACTTTCATCCTATCTTTGGAATTCCACTCTTTGTCTACGTCTGGACCAAGTTCTAATGAGATCCAAGAGTCAAATGATCCTGACAGTCTACTCACCAGTGCTCAGCTTGTGTTCCATCAGAGAGTAAGTGCTCTTTCATAACAGCATCAACTTTGTTGACGATTGAAAGTAGACCGACAGGGTGGCAAATGGCTCTATTTAATTTGTCCTGCTTTTTGTTTATAGGAAATACCTTGTCAATTTTCTCATTCATGGCTAGATGCCAGTGTGGTACAGTTTGGCTAGCTGCAGCTAGTTCTAGAGTACAACTCTTCAGCACTGCAGCTGGATTATTGTCAATGTCTACAGCCTCTGTAGAGTCCAGTGTGCTTAGTTATTAATTATAGTGTGGGCTAAATTGATTTGAGCTGAAAACTGGGATCTGTGATGGTGGGGACTGTGGGAGAAGGCTGAGATTGATATTAATCAGCAGTTTTGGCTGAAGAAAGTTGCAAACACTTAAGCTTTAGATTTTGCACTCGTGATGGGCCCTGTCTTCATTGAAAATGAAGATGTGGTGATCCTCCTCCTTTTGTTGTTGTAGGGGCCATTGCCTTTGCCACATTGTGTCTCAGCCAGTCCTCATTTCGTATAAAAAGGTGATTGGGACAAGAATGATATTGATGACGGTGAAAACTTCAGTAAGAGGCAAAGATGCATCATGCATTCAGTACTGCTTGAAGATGGTTGCAATAAGAATAGTAACTATCTTGTAAAACCTTCCAGCTTTACATTTATGTGATGGATCTACATTAGCTGTCATTTCACCAGTCTGCGGAAGCTATGCTTAGGTTAAAGGCCTTTTGTGTGTAGGCATGTGTCAGTCAAACTTTTGCTAACTTGTGTGTGCTACCTCACACTAATTTAAATAGTGTGGTGTCTAGAATACAATTAATGATTTCTCTGGGTGTTATGGCGTGAGTGAGTGTGTGCAGAACTGGTGAGAGTGTGTGCAGGACGGCTGGCGAGAAGCTTTTTTCACTTTTCTGAAAGTTGTCCTAGCCCTCGCAGCCTAAGCTAATACAATTACAAGCAGCCAGTTCCTAAGAGTGGGAATTGTTTGTAGTGCTCACGATTGCTCTTTCTTGACAGCTGGAGAACATTGGGAACTTTATCAAAGCAATTACAAAATATGGGGTGAAACTTCATGACAGCTTTGAAGCCAACGATTTATATGAGGGTTGTAACTTAACCCAAGTTCAGACAACACTTATGGCCCTGGCTAGCATGGTGAGTGCTTCCACTGTGACTATTCTAATCTCAGCACGAGCTATTTGGTAGATTGTCTCTTGTGTTGAGCAAGTCAGACAAAGTTAAGCTTTTATTCTTCACAGGCAAAAACAAAAGGCTATCATACAAGATCGGACATCGGTGTGAGATATGCAGAAAAGCAGCAACGAGCTTTTGATAACGAGACACTGAAAGCAGGACAGAATATCATTGGACTACAGGTAAGAACAAACACAACAATGGAAGGGGGCCACTGCTTGGGAAACTGGAGTGATGCCGCATGTACACTGCATACCACTGGAGGAAGGGGAATTAAACTGTTTGTGCAGTAGAGACATTCCACATCAGAGTTTATTTGGACAAGGTCAGAAATGACACTACACCAGGTTATAGTCCAATAGGTTTATTTGAAAACACACAAGCTTTCGGAGCATAGCCCCTTCATCAGGTGAAGTGAGAAAGAAGCACACAGAAAACAGAATTTATAAGTAAAAGATCAAAGGGTCACAAAACTGATGAGGATGTATTGAACAAACCTAAAATGCTGTTAAATCTTTAATCAGTTAGAAGGTTTTAATTGATTAATATGTGTATGTAGATATCCAAATTGCTTTCAAGTCACTGCCCTGAGAGAACTAAAGGTTTTATCATTGTAAAGAAGAGGTGACATTTTAGGTCAGACAATGCATGTTAGATGTGAAGTCTTGTTTAGAATCTGTTTGTGTTTTGGTTTGGAGTCAGACTGGTTTTATTTCTAAAGTAGGAATTTATAAAATACCACATTGACTAACTGTCAATAAATTGTGTGCTTTTTGAAGAAAATAAAATGTATCTGCAAATACAAATTCACCCCATAGATTTATATATGTGTGTGTGAGAAAGGGAGAGAGAGACTGTGTGTGTATGTGAGAGGGAGAGAAAGAGAGTGTATTTTCTGTGTGTTTGATAGTGTGTGTGAAAGTGAGAGGGGAGAGAGCGAGAGAATGTATGCGTGTGTGTGTGAGGGGGGTAGAGAGAGTGTGTGTGGGTGTGAGCATCTGTGGGAGTGAGTGTATGGGGGAGAGAGTATATGGGAGAGTGTGTGTGTGTATGTGTATGTGGGAGAGAGAAAGTGAGTGTGTAGGAGTGTGTGAGAGTGGGACTGTGTTTGTTTGTGTGAGAGTGTGAGTGTATGTGTGCGTTTGAGGGAGAGAGAGAGTGTGTGCCTGTGTATGTGTCTCTCTCTCCCACACACACAGACACACACTCTCTATCCCTCACACACACACCCTCCCTCCCTCCCTCTCTCTCTCACACTCTCTCACACACACACACACACTCTCAGACTCCCACACACTCACTCTTCCACATACACACTCCCTCTCTCTCTCACACTCTCCCAAACACACGCACTCACCCTCACTCTCTCCCGCACACATTCCATTTGCCTCCCTATTACCTGCTGAACTTGGATGCTAGTTTTTGGTGGTTCATGCATAGTGACTCCCAAATCACAATGTGCTGCAGCTTTTTGCAGTCTTTCAGCATTTAAATATTATTCAGCTTTTATATTCTTCCTACAAAGGGCATAACCTCACATTATATTCCCTCTGCCAAGTTTTTGCCCACTCACTTAACTAGTCTATGTCCTTTTGTACATTCTGTCTCATCCTCACCACTTGCCTTCCCACCTACTTTTGTGTTATGTACAAACTTGGCAATAGTACATTCACTTCCACCATCCAAATTATTAAAATATAAATAATTGTGGCCCCAGCCCTGATCCCTGTGGGGCTCCACTAGTTACAGGTTGCAATCTTGAAACTGCTCCCTTTATCCCCACTGTCTGCCTCTTATTAGTTAACTGATCCTCTATCTGTGCTGATATACTACCTCCAACAGCATTGGCTGTTATCAAGTAGCCTTACGTGTAGTACCTTATCAAACACCTTTTGGAAATGTTACATCCACTGCTTCCCCTTTACCTTTCCTGCATGTTACTATTGCGGCTTTCCAAATGACACTCACTCACACAGACTGATAAAAGGCTAAAGTTTATTCAAACAAATGGATATTACAAGTACTTACAAATTATACAGAATACTAAGTAAAAACCGGAAGAACTACAGATGCTGTAAATCAGAAACAAAAACTGAAATTGCTGGGAAAGCTCAGCAGGTCTGGCAGCATCTGTGGATAGAAAGCAGAGTTAACATTTTAGGCCCAGTCCAGTTTAGCAATTCTCACTACTGATCAATGTTTGGGCTGAGGTTAAATCATGTTTCCAAGATTCACACCCAACGCTCACTCATCTTCAGCTGACCTGTTCAGTCACACTTCTGTAGCCGTCATCTCCAGATGTTTCCATTATCCTATGATTTCCTCATGCTGTAGTTTCTGCAGTTTCAGTCCATTCCACTCTTCGAGCCTAGTTGCCGTTTCTTGCACGCTCAGCACAATTCGTGTGGTTCACCATTTCATCCACAGTTCTTGTATTTAGTCAAGTTGTTCAAGTGCATAAGTCCACATTATTTCCTCAAAGAAGTCTAATAAGTGTGTACGGTATGATTTCTCCTTTATGGAGCCATGCTGACTGTGTCGTTACGGTATGCATTTCTAAATGCTCTATTAGACCCTTTACCTGTTTGTTTTTGATCTTTTTTTTAAAATAAGTGTTACATTTGGAGTTTTCCAATCCTCTAGGACTTTCCAGAATCTAAGGATCCTCAGAAGATTATTACCAAAGTATTCACAATCTCTGCAGTTCTTTCTATAAGGTCCTAGGATGCAACCCATTAGGCTGAGGGGGCTTAGCAGCCTTTAGCTCCATTAGGTTCCCTAGTACTTTTTCTCTCGTTACCATCATTGAGGTCTACAGCACAGAAAAGACCCTTCAGCCTATCAAGCCTGCAACAATGAAAAACAACTGCCTATTCTAATCCTGGTTTCCAGCACTTGGTCCATAGCCTTTTGTGCCTTGGCATCACAAATGCACATCTAAATAATTCTTAAATGTTATGAGTGTTGCTGCCTCTACCACCCCTACAGGCAGTGAATTCCAGTTTCCCACCATCCTCTGTTTCTCAACCTCCTTCCCTGTATCTGAAATCTATGCCCCCTCATCATTCATTTCTCCACCAAGGGGAAAAGTTCCTTCCTGTCTATGGAGACATAGAAAACAGGAGCAGGAGTGGGCAACTCCTTTGCCATTCCCAGTGATTACGGCTGATCATCCAAGTCAAATAGCTTGTGCCTGCTTTTCCCCCCATGTCCTTTGATCCCTTAGTCCCAAGTGCTGTGCCCATTTCCTCTTGAAATCATACAATGTTTTGGCCTTGACTGCCTTCTGTGGTGTCAAATCCATTTGCTCATCACTTTCTGGGTGAAGAAATTTCTCCCCATCTCAGTCCTAAAAGATTTACCCTGTATTCTTCAACTGTGAGCCTTGCTTTTCGACTCCCCTGCCACCGGGTCATCCCTCTTGCATCTACCCTGTATCATTGTTGAATTTTATAGGTTCCTATAAGATACCCCACCTCATTCTTTTAAACTCCAGCAAACATAATCCTAACCAAATCAGCCTCGCCTCATATGTCAGTTCTGCCCAGAGTCAGCCTGGCAAACCCTTCATTGCACTACCTCTATTACAAGAATATCCTTCCTCAAATTAGGAGACCCAAACTCTCAATTATCTACATTATACTGCTTCTACTATGCATTTGCCCAATCAATCAGCTTATCCAAATCACACTGAAGCACCTCTGCATCCTTCTCCACAGCTTACCCTCCCCACCCAAACTTGTATCATCTGCAAATTTGAAAGTTACATTTAGTTTCCTCATCTATATCATTAGTATATATTGTGAATAGCTAGGATTCTAGCACCGGTCCTTGCAGTATGTATCCCACTAATCACTGCCTGACATTTGGATAAAGACCTGTTTAGTCCTATGGTTGCCTATCTATGGTTGTTCTGTATTTATTTCCTCCCCCACTTTTGCCTAATTATTTTGTATCTTTGGAATGCTATTAGTGTCTTCTACCATGAAGACTAATGCAAAGTATTTATTCAGCTGTTTTCTGGTTCCCCATTACTATTTCCTATGCCTCATTCTCGAAGAACCCTAGTTCACTTTGGCTTCTCTCTTGCTTTTCAAATAATTAAAGAAGTTCTTACCACCCCTTTTTACATTACTTGCTAGTTTACCCTCAAAGTTCATTTTGTCCCTCCACTACATATCTGGTTATCTTTTGTTAGTTTTTAAAACTTTCCCAATCCTCTGGTTTACCACTAATTTTTGCCACATTATATGTTTTCACTTTCAATTTGATACTGCCCTTAACTTCTTTGGTTAACTATTGTTGGTCTAACTCTTCTTTCTTCCTCACTAGGGTATCTCTTCACTGAGAGTCGTGAACTATTTTCTTTAATCTGCCAACGTTCATCAACCGTCTATTCTGCCAAACTGGTTTTCCAGTCCACTCCGGCCAGCAATGTCTTATCTGAGTTTAGCATATGTACTTCCAACCCAAGTTTCTAACTCTCAAACTGATTTCCTTTTTACTCTGATATCATTTGTTGTGAAACCTGAAAGAGTTGACAAAAGATTTACGAGGCTGTTGCTAGGGTTGGAGGGTGTGAGCTATAGGGAGAGGCTAAATAGGCTGGGGCTATTTTCCCTGGAGCGTCAGAGACTGAGGGGTGACTTTATAGAGGTTTATATAATGATGAGGGGCATAGGTAGGGTAAAATGACAAAACCTTTTCCCCGGGGTGGGGGGAGTCCAAAACTAGAGGACATAGGTTTAGGGTGAGAGGGGAAAGATATAAAAGGGACCTAAGAGCAACTTTTTCACACAGAGGCTGCAGTGTGTATAGAATGAGCTGCCAGAGGAAGAAGTGGAGGCTGGTATGATTACAACATTTAAAAGGCATCTGCATGGATCTATCAATAGGAAGGGTTTAAAAGAGATATGGACCAAATGCTGGAAAATGAGACTAAATTTATATCTGGTCAGCAAGACAAGTTGGACTGAAGAGTCTGTTTCCGTGCTGTATATGTCTACGACTCTATTTATTTAAAACTTGTGTTATTTCACATTACCAGATCCAAAATAGCCTAGTTGGAACCCCAGTACATTGTTCTGGAAAACTATTGATGTAAAATATGAATTCTTCTTTCTGGGTGTTTCTGCCAGTTTGATTTTTGCAATCAACCCAAAGGTGAAGGTCACCTAAGATCAGTGTATTGTCATTTTTACATTGCCGTCATTATTTCCTGATTTATTGTCTGTCTTAGAGTTCAGCTACTGTTAGGGAGCCCATAGAATACTTCCACTATCTTAGTCCACTTATTATATCATTTCCTCCACCCATACAGATTCTACATTTTCTCATCCAAGATAACTTATTGAATTCGCACTTTTTCCATCTCTTGCTAACAAAGCTATTCCACTACCCTTTTTCTTCCTGCTTGTCTCTTTCAAAGTTCCCAGCTTTAATCTCCTTGTGACCATGTCTCCATAATGGATAGAAGATCATACCGGCTACCATTTATTTATTTTGTTCTGTACTACATATACTTAAGCACAGAGATATTAATCTTACCTTTTTACTACATTTTCCCTCTTTGGTTTTATTTACTTTTGCTTTTCAATGTTTGTATACTCTGTCCCTTCCTGTCTCATTTCTGGGTATCATTACCTAAATAGCTGCCCTGCAATGCTGTCATATGCTTTAGCTTTTTCAGGATATGTATCCCCTCTATGGATGCTGGAGAACTTGGAGAAATAAATAGTGATTATCTTGAATAGTGACCATAATACAGAGGAGGTGGTGCTGGTTATTTTAAAATGCATAAAGGTGGATAAGTCCCCAGGACCTGATCAGGTGTACCCGAAAACTCTGTGGGAAGCTAAGGAAGTGATTGCTGGGCCCCTTGCGGAGATGGTTTTTTTTAATCATCGAAAGCTGTAAGTGAGCTGCCGGAAGACTGGATGGTGGCTAATGCTGTGCCATTGTTTAAGAAAGGTGGTAAGAAAAAGCCAGGGAACAAAGACCGGTGAGCCTGACATCAGTGGCGGGTAAGTTGTTGGAGGGAATCTGGAGGAACAGGACTTGCATACATTTGGAAAGGCATGGACTGATTAGGGATAGTTGTAAGAAATCATGTCTCATAACTTGAGTTTATGAAGAAGTGACAAAGAAGATTGATGAAAGCAGAGTAGAGCACGTTGTCTATATGGATTTCAGCACAGGTTAGACTGGTTCACAAGATTAGATCACATGGAATTCAGGAACATTTAGCAATTTGGATACAGAACTGACTCGAAGGTGGGAGACAGAGGGTGGTGGTGGAGGGTTGCTTTTCGGACTGGAGGCCTGTGACCAGCGGTGTGCCACAAAGATTGGTGCTGGGTCCACTGCTTTTTTTCATTTATATAAATTATCTGGATGTGAATATAGGAAGGATAGTTAGTAAGTTTGCAGATGATAATAAAATTGGTGGAGTAGTGGACAGCGAAGAAGATTATCTCAGAGCTCAATGGAACGTTGATCAGTAAGGCCGAAGGGCCGAGGAGTGGCAGACAGAGTTTAACTTAGATAAATGTGAGGTGTTGCGTTTTGGTACGGCAAATCAGGGCAGGACTTATATACTTAAAGTGAAGGTCCTGAGGACTGCAGCCGAACAAAGAGACCTTGGAGTGCAGGTTCAGAATACCTTGAAAGTGGAGTCCCAGGTAGACAGGATAGTGAAGAAGGCATTTGGTATGCTTGCCTTTATTGGTCAGTGCATCGAGTATAGGAGTTGGGAGGACATTAGTTGGCCACTTTTGGAATAACGCGTACAATTCTGTCTCCCTGCTGTACAAAAAATGTTGTGAAAATTGAGAAGATTCAGAAAAAATTTTACACGGATGTTGCCAGCTTTGGAAGGTTTGAGCTACAGGGAGAGGCTTAATAGGCTGGGACTATATTCCCTGGAGCCTCGGAGGCTGAGGGGTGACCTTAAAAGGTTTATAAAATCATGAAGGGCATGACAGGGTGAATAGCCAAGGTCTTCTCCCAAGGTAGGGGAGTCCAAAACTATACAGGCTAGGTTCGAGGTCAGAGTGGAAAGATTTAAAAGGGATCTGAAGGGCAACTTTTTCCATGCAGAAGGCGATGGAGGTGGTGGAGGCTGGTACAATTACAACATTTAAAAGGCATCTGGGTGGTTATATGAATAGGAAGGGTTTAAGGGCCAACTGCTGGTAAATGGCACTTGATTAATTTAGGATATCTGGTCTGCATGGACGGATTGGCTCAAAGGGTTTGTTTCTGTGCTGTACATCTCTATGGTTCTATAATCCAAACCGCCTCTATTTAGTTTAAAGCCCTCTCTACATCTTTAATTATTTGATTTGCACTAGTCAAGTGAAGCCCATCCCAGGAGAACAGCTCCCTTCTACTCCACTACTGGTGCCAGTGCCCCATGAACTGAATTACCACTGCAGTAGGATGAGTGCAAGAGCTGGGGGCCTAATGTCAGGGCCTAGGGTCCAAGGTCCAAGAGGGAACAGCTAATTGCCAGAGCTGGATGCCAGCTGTGTTTTGCTGATGTCAGGAAGGAGTCAAGGCCAGCAGGGGACGTGGCGGTCATCTTTTTGTCAAAGAGGACAAAAGGGATGGTTGGGAGGGAAGACGGAGGCTGCATGGGGGATAAGGGAAGACCCAGAAACTGCAGAACATGCTGTGGGAGAAATGAAGGCTACAGAAGGGGTGTCAGAAACGTCATAGGAAGGTGAAAAGCAGGAAGCTGCAAGTTGTACAGGCTTGGAGTTTGTGTGTGTGGTGTGTGTGCACGAGGGAAAGAAGAGATAGGGAAGCTGCAAAGTGAGAACAGTTTATAGTCTGTCAACATGGGAAAACTCAGCTAAATAGAAGTAAGGAAAACTTGTGTTTACAACAGGTATAAGGCAGAAAATGCAATTGAAAATCAATTGGAATACCGAAGATGCAAGCAGGGAGACAAAAAAGCAAATATGAACTATTAAAAGACTAGTGCATAAAGGGGAAATCCCAAAGTCTCAAGCATATTAAAATAAAAGAGCAGTAGGTTTGATCAGAAACCAAGAAGACAACTTACAGATGGAGACAGGGGACATGGCTGGTACTAAATGAATTCCTTGCATACGTATTTACAAAGGAGAATGCTGCCCAGCTCAGGGTGACAGAGGAAGAAACCTTATCAACTAGAAGGGATTAAATTAATAAGGAATAAGTCTTGGATAGATTGTTGGCACTGGAACCGGATGAGATGTACCAAAGGATTTTGAAGGAAATGAGGTCAAAAATTGCAGAGAGATTGGACACAATCTTTCAGTCTTCTGTATAGTGATTTTAACAGTGCCAGTCAGGTGGTCCTCAGAAGTCCCCTGACTGGGACTGTTAATCTGGTTAAATCAGGGAGCGCTGGCTGACAGATAAGAATGGGAGTGTCAGACATCCTGTTCAATCTGAGCTGGCTCTGAGGGAGCTGGATCAGTGTCAAGGACTCTGTACGTGTAAATAAATCACAGGACACCAGCCTGTGTGGAGTTATTCCACTCTGGACTCAAGGGAGCTGCCAGAAGACTAGAGAAATGTTAATATTACAGCCTTGTTCAAAAAGGCAAACTAAAGCTAGGAGGGGGTCTATGGCCCCCGTGTTTTCCCCTATTCCCTGTGCAGTCTCCATCTTCCCTCCCAACCACCACTTTAGGCCACCTTAGAGCAAATAAGATGTAGATTTAAAAGTGATGTGCAAACAAAACAAGGGTGATGGGAGAAAAAAAATCTTTTTCACACAATGAGTAGTTAGGGTATGAAGTGCAGTGCCTGGAAATATGGGTAAGATAGATTCAAGAGGGCATTCAATGGTTTTTTGACAGTATGATGTGCAGGGATATGGGGAAAAGGCAGAAGATTGGCACTAGGTAGTTGGTCTAGATAATACAGCCAGTGCAGGCATGATGGGTGAATAGTCCCCTTCTGCACCATAATAATTGATTATGTAATAATTGACATAATGAATTATTTGCAACAGAACGTGGTATCCCGAGCTAAAAGTTGCATATGATCACGAGCTACTCCATGCAGAAGATTGTTGTGGATGCTATAGTAATTACTAAATTTAAATCTGAGATTGAGATGTGAGATAAAGTATGAAAGGGCCTGGTTAAAATATTCCAGCTACACGAAAGTGTGATGGAAACACAGCAGATGTGACCTCACCAATATGAAATAGGATGATGACTTGCTGTATGAAATACATATCAGTTATTTTGCTTATGTATGCTCGCTGTCTTATGTCAATTTAAATATATTATCTAGGAAAATTTAATGCTTTCCTTATCTGTTAATGCATTAAGTTTAATGGGGTTGATAATTGTGATTTTGATGAATTCTTCTATATTTGCTTCTGTGCAAGTCCAAATATGTCAGCACAAACATCGAAGGTAATGTTACTACATGAATATATTATCTAATAATGAAAAAGCAGCATGTGAAAACCAAGTAAAAAAGGCCTTGAAGAGGAGTCCTCAAAAAATAAATTGTGCCCTGCTCCACCATTCTCCAAATGCAAGCCCTGCTACTGACACATCCATAAAAGATTTTTTTTTAAATCAACACTATTGTGGTTTGGATGAGTCAAGTGATAGAATAGGAAGTTTCATTAGGTGGTAAGATATCATCACCTTGGAGTCAATGACATTACATTGATGCATTTATCCAACTCAGCTCATGGATGTTAGAGGCATCATTTATACGAGCAGACATTCTGGACATCGTTACAGAGAAAGAGTGTTCCAATAACCAATTCACTGTTGACAGGATCAGCTCTGGCAGAAAGGAAAGATAAGCCTTCAGTGGAATCATATGGCAGGATAATTGGTGAGAATAGGATGGGCAGTTGATGCTGTTCATCAAGAATGCCTCAATAGAGTATCTTGTGGACACCAAAGACAGCAGAGAGAAACTACAGGCTTATCTAAGAGGAAGTTGAACGTGAGATGGAAGCTAGAGATTAGGAAGGTTGTAGACAAATGAAGGGCAAGATGGGGGTATTTTGATGGCTGGGCAGGCTAATACCTGGGCAAGGAGAAATGAAAATAGAGGAGAGTGAAGAAGGAAAATGGGGAAGAAAACAAAGCAGAAAGAGAAATGATAGGCTTGATTCCACAGCAGCAAACAAAATGAATAGGCAGGGAAAAAAAATGGTTGAGACACCAAAATACAATTTTCATTCCTGCAGAGAAGTGACAACAACCGTAGATCTTTCACAGAATCACAGAGTACAGAAGAGGCCCTTCAGTCCATCGGGTCTACTCTAAATCTATTCTAGTCCAATTTTACATCACTTGGCCCATAGCCTTGAATGTTATGATATCTCAAGTTCTCATCCAAGTACTTTTTAAAGGTTGAGGTTTCCTGCCTGAACTACCCTCTAGGCAATATCCCCTCTAAGCTGCATGACTGCACACACGTAGCTTTTCTGATGTTCCACACATGGCAATCTGTGTCAGCATACCTACTGCAGCAGTGACTTCCAGTTCCAGAAGTCGCTGATCACATGGGGCTCAAAGACCCATGCAGCACCAGGAAGAAAACTACAGGGAATGCTGCTCCCAGGCAATGCATTTCTATTTTTAATGTATTTTTTGGAATAATAGCAAGCTTAGCTCTTTTCATTTTTTTTTGTCATTCTCTTTCACCCCACTGATTTCATGAAGAATATGTACAACTGCAGATTTTGTAGTAGGCTTTGCCAGTGATAAATAAAAGGGGTAACTGCACTGTACACTGGAGAGAGGAACTTTGCAGTATACACAGTTTGGTATGAGTGCACAAACAGCCTGATAATCAGGGGAAACCCAAAAGCTCAAACAAGTGATTTTCTTGAGACAAGTAATTTCCTTAAAATTAACTAGAGTTAGAAGGCTGCTTTTCTGTTAAAGGGATGTTCAACTTCACAGTTGGGAAAGATTTCATTCCAATCAGTGAGATTCCTTTTCCTGCAAGATGACCTTCCACTGCAACCCCTACCCAACCCCTCCAAAACCACTGTCACCACCCAAGCGAGAGCAAGTTTCACACACACACACTTTTGCATTCTGATGTGCTAATTTTTCTTCCAGATGGGGACAAATAAATTTGCCAGCCAGCAGGGGATGACAGCATATGGTACCAGAAGGCATTTATATGACCCAAAAACTGGAGTGGAGAAACCACTTGACCAGACTACCATCAGTCTCCAAATGGGAACCAACAAGGGGGCAACCCAGGTATGGGGAAGCATCTGAAAGCATCAAGACGGGAGGAACAAAGTTGATATTTTTAGAAAACAATGACTTCTATCTAAAAAAGGCACCGTATGAGAGCATCACCTCGTTGCTGTTTAAAGGAAGTGGTTAAATCTTTAACTGGTATGGAAGAATAAAGTTAATTTTATGGAGTAAACACTCAGAATATGATACAAGGTGGGTGGCAGATTGTAGACAATATGAGCAGAGGACATGGCAAGGGGTTTAAAGAATGCAGCGGACAGGTAGGTACACTGATCATTCTTTAACAAAACATATTGCTGATTTCAGGCTGGAATGACTGCTCCAGGGACACGAAGACACATCTTTGACAACAAACTTGGAACTGAAAAATGTGATTCCACCATTGTGTCGCTGCAGATGGGGACAAACCAAGGGGCTTCACAGAAAGGGATGACTGTGTATGGGTTAAGCCGGCAAGTATATGATCCCAAGTACTGCTCCACTCCCAACTTCCCTATCAACGATGGGAACCAGCTAACCAGTGGCTCTGAATGCAGTGAGAGTGACTACCCAGCAGAGTACAAGTACATTCAGCAAACAGATTCCAATCGTCATAAGCAAATGTATCAGAATTTTGAATGAAAGCAGAATGGCACTGCTTAACAAATTGGCTTATACAAATGTGCATCGCAGCCTCACACGTCTCTCAGTTACAAGCCACTTAGCTACACAGAACGCTTTGTTGCTAGTGCAGTGACTGAAACCCATGTTAGGCTCTGCTGGTTGAATTATATTTGGACACCTGAATAATTTCTTTAAAACAGTGCTGGGTGGTCAATCAACTCCAAAAGCAGTGAAATAAGCCAGACTAATGTAATAATTGGCAAAGTACCCTGAATGTATCCACCCAGATCTAGTTTAAAACAGTCACCTCTCCCCCTACCCAGCTTGCATATTCATTATAACATTTTAAAAATAACATTAAAATAAAAATTACAAGTTCAATTTTAATTTCTTTCCTACTCACCAATTTGTCAGCACTGGTTCATTGTTTACAAATCTTTCTGTAAATCGACTCATTACAGTAAACTTGTATACAATGCATAAATTGGCTACCATTGGAACCACCCTTTCTACGGTGACCCACGCAGGGACACACTGCACTGATCTACCAATCATTCTTAGGTTGTTTTATTATGAGCTTAGCAATGATGTATTGAGCAAATTTAACAATTCAGGCACTGAACGAGATGGATGTGCGTCACTGGGGCAAGGCTAATTCTATAACACTAACTTTGAAAACTGATCCCACTATTTTCATTACTGCGATGTTTGTGTGGTAGTATTGAAACTGAAATTTCAAAGTGTGAAGCAGTTTAACATCCAACTCAGCACTGGTACAGAAACAGAGGAAAACCTGAGGTGATAAGAATGTTTTAACAGCAGTTAGGTTAGTTTTTAGATTTTGTGTTCCTTTAAGTATTGACAGTGTTTAAACACTATGACCAGCAGTTATCTAGTGACTTGTGTAAATCTGCTCACATCAGCACTTCTCAAATTCAACAAACACCTCCCAAGTTGCAGGCACACAATTAGACTCAGAACTCTATCAGAACATCACAGGGTCACACCAGATCTCTGTACTTTGTTCACCTGGCTCACTATGGTTTATTCAGAAACATTACAAAAACGTGTAGCAGTTTAATAGTCAGACAAACAAGACATGCTATTTCATTTCAAAGAACAACAGAATGACAACCAACCTCAAAATAAACTTGGCCACCAGGCAAGCCTCACATAAGAGCTCAATCAGCTAGTCACTGATTACATCAGGTCCATTTGACTAAGCTTCAGCTGTTCTCAGCTTCCGTGCACAGGCTCAGTACCTAGTGGACCCAATGTCCATGTATGGGCTCAGCATACCATACTTGTGTCAGTTCTCCAGTTTACAGTCTACACTAGGTAATATCACTGCAGAAACACATCAATGATGGAAGACGTAGATAGAATGGATTCAAGTAGGCTCAAATGTAGTGACCAACTTCCACAAATCACTTCAGTCAGTCTCAAATTGAATCAGGAAATCTCCAGACAGCATTAATTCTTTGCCTGTGATCTGGATATGTGATTGTTAACAATTCAGTAAGTGATGTTAAACTACCCTATGTGGCTAATTAAAGGATCTTTTACTGAAAAGAGTTTAATGTGAATTGTGTACTGCTGTCCTAATACAGAGCACGATGCCATTGTTAGTTAATAAAACCAGACTAAACCAAGCTTCTGATTTATTGAATAAATGCTCTTGCAGCTCGTGTTCTTGCCTGAACATTTCAGGCACTCTTAACCAGTACTTCAAATGCTCTGATTCAGACATTGGATTCAACAAATTCATTGACACTTTCCCAAAGCATTCTTGTGGAGAACATGAAAGTAACAAACCCTCAGGTTTCAATTCTAAAGTATTTACCAAGGGTAGGGCACATGTTTAGGGTCAGAGGGGAAAGATTTAAAAGGAACCGAAGGGGCAACTTTTTCACACAGAAGGTGTTGTGTGTATGGAATGAGCTGTCAGAGAAAGCAATGGAAGCTGGTACAATTACAACATTTAAAAGGCATCTGAATGGGTACATGAATAGGGAGGATTTAGAGAGATTATGGGCCAATCCTACAAATGGGACTAGATTAATTTAGGATATCTGGTTGGCATGGACGAGTTGGACGGAAGGATCTGCTTCCATGCTGTACATCTCTATGACAACTTTTTTTAAAAACAGAGTTGTTAGTGTGTGGAATGAACTGTCAGAGAAAGGGGTGGATGCACTGCTTAAAAGATATTTGAATAAGTATATGAATAGGAAGAGTTTGGAGGGATATGGGCCAAACGCAGGCAATGGAGCTGGTTTAGTTTTGGCACATGGTAGGTGTGGGCTAGTTTGACCAAAGGGTCTGTTTTCATGCTATATGACAACCTGCTGTTCCCCCAACAATGGGGGAAGATAGTACCATAGTGGTAACGTCACAAGAATTTAAATTGAATCAATAAAATATGGAATTGAAAACTAGTTTCAGTAATGATTACCATTAAACAATTACTGATTGTTATAAAGACCCATCTGACTAATGTCCTTCAGGGAAAGAAATCTGCCTTCCTTACCTATTCCAGCCTAAATATGACTCCAGATCCACTGGATTATAGTTGACTCTTAAATGCCCCCCGAATTGGTCGGGGAAGCCACTTGGTTCAAGGATAATTAGGGATGGGTAACAAATGTTGACAATGCCCACATCCCATGAAAGAACAAAAATAGCCTTTCTAGCTAGTACAAGAGGATAACATTAAAATTTTCACAGCAACGCAATGGATGCTGCATGTGGAAAAGGTGGTCGACTTGGCATTAGTTACTGGTGAAACACAACTTTTTGATACACCAGACATCGTTAAACACTTGGCCCAGAATCTCAATCATTATCATCCCACACCACTGTCAGGGTTCACCACCTGTAGTCTTCTCTGTTTCTTGTTCCATAAATGCTGCCAGATCTACTGAGTATCCCCAGCATTTTCTGTTTTAATTTTAGATTTCCAGCATCCAGTTTGTTAGTTCTGAGAACTATGAAACTGCTTAGCTTCAACAGTCACTCTTTTATCACTATGTGGAGTTGCTGGTGTTGGACTGGGGTGGACAAAGTCAATATCACACGGCTCCAGGTTGTAGTTCAACAGGTTTATTTGAAATCACAAGCTTTCGGACCGCTTTCACTTCACCTCACTAAGTGCAGTGCTCCAGAAGCTTGTGATTTCAAATAAACCTGTTGTACTATAATCTGGTGTGATATGACTTCTGACTTTCTCCTTTATTATGATAAGCCATTTTAAGCTGGTGAAGTTGGAACTGTTTTCTTTGGAACAAAAGAGATTGAGGGGAGACTTAAGAGAAGTGTACAATGTTACGACAAGTTTACATAGATAAAGAAAAGCCTTTTCACTAATTGATGGTACAACTGGTTTGTCCAGAGTCCAGTTACAGAACCATAGATCAAAAAGCAAGGTAGTGAAAACTTTTGCAAGGAGCTTTTTCTCCAATTACAGCTTATTTCCTCTGTGGGACAGAAACATAGTGATTGAAGCAACAGCCAGCTGTATGAATGCAAGACTTCATTCAAACTGAGACCTTAATACTAGAGTGGTGGCAGTGAGTAAACAGTGAGATGAGGGAAAGACTGCAAGTGAGAGCTTCCATGTTGCTAGTTGGATGTTAGGGAAGACCAGAATCTTGCATTATTGTGTGGACACCATAAGTACACAAGAGGGCAGCAAAAACACACAAGGAGGGTGAAGATGCATGAGATGGGTGAAGATGACGGGGGAGGGGGGGTGGGTGGCATGGGGGAGCAGATGCACTGTAAAAACCATAAATACTTATTGATTTTTCCAATTTTTATTCTCAAAGTTTTGGACAATGCTTAGGGTGCAGATTTTACCATGTGATTTTTTTTTAAAAAGTTCAAGTCAAAAGTGAAACTGTTTTGTGATCTATTTACTATTTACAAAATGTCAAATGACCTTTGGAAAAGCAGAGCTGTTTAGAGATACCAGATGGATTTCCTACTTTGCCTAGACAAACAGGTGGAAGGGGAATGGGCTTCAGGTCGCCTAGCAACAGCATTTAGACTTAGTGTCTTTTTTGCCAAACTAGTGAGTGGACAGTTGGTGGAACAGTTGGAAAGAGACCTCCAAGAAATGTGCGACAAAGACAGGTTTCTTTCTCTGTTATGGAGAGGTTTGCAGGGCAACAGTGATCTCCCTCTTTCCCTCCCTTTGGATAAAAGGCATTGCTCAAAGACTCAGAAAGCTAAAAACTGCTAGTTCAATAAGACACCTCAATCTAAACAACCATCTATCAAAAGCAAGGAATTTCCATCGTCCTGAGGCTGACGGCAATGTGATCTTGTTAACAGACAAAAGAACTAAGAACGTCACTTCTTTCCACCTTTGAGTTTTGGACTTTTGATTCACAAGACTTTATTTTTGCCTATTTTTCCACTGATAAAAACACTGCAGAGCTTTATGTCTCATCTTGCACAATTGTTATAGTAGTTAATAATCCATTTTGCCAGTTGTTAAAGACTAAGTACATTTTTGTGTTTATAAATGAAACCTGGTTGGAGTTTTTTTAAGCCTCGCAAATAGTAAATAAAATTAGCATCTTGTAAATTGAATTGTACATTTTGAGAGGTAGTGGAGCTTGATCAGCAGCACACTCCTCAGCGACGGTGTGAGAAGGTGTGGAGTGGACCGGGGTCGGTGGGGGGGTGGGGGGGGGAAGGTGGTGGTGAGCAAGACAGGGGGATGTGAGCACAAGGTAAATACGTGAGCAACCCAGAAGGCACAAGCATACACAAAGAAAACCAAGCAAGAAGGCATGAACTCGAAAACAAGAGTGTGTAGGAGTACAAGAGAAACTGACTGAGATAGGGACTGAGAGGGATTATAAAAGAGAAGGAATGAATGAGGGAGGCAGGAGCAGACTTGCAAGAGTGAGGATTAGAGTGTAAACTCTGAGATTGGGAATCAGCTGGGCACACATACACCCTCCCCAAACACTATCCACTTATTTGGTTGGGACAGGAAGAATACCCAAGCTGAAAGGCAACCTACTATTATTCCTCACTCATGTATAAATTCTCTCCAAGTCAATTTGGAGGGTATGCACCAGAGGCAAAATGCAAGGTAGTTATTAGTTAAAACCAGCTCCTGACCTCAGTATAAGTCCCTCCTGGTTCCCTGGTGACAAAGACTTGGGGCCTAGTCTGTCCCACTCTGTAGTTTTAGTTTGCTCTCCTGCTTGGTACTTTTTATTGGCCATCTTTACCAATTAAAAATTATTGGATTTATTGCTCTGACTTATTTCTTGGTGAGCAGTTTATTTATATTTTCTTCATGCCTCAACTTCAATTTTAAGACTCATGTTTAATGTTGTACCAAACTTAATCTTTCTGAAACTTGCTGTTGCACAATGGTAAAGGATGATGGGACACAAATTTAAGATTTTGGGAAAGAGATGCAGGCCTGGTACTTGCAGGATGGTGAAAGGTGAGAGGATGAGTGAATTCAAAAGGAATCTGGTTGGGCATCTAAGTTAGAAAGGCTCCCAGGGTCGAGGGATAGAGTACAGAGAAAGGATTGACTGGATCAGTCTACAGCACAGTCTCCACGCCATAACGATTCCAGGACTCAAGCCCAGTATTACCTGATCACTAACTCATCTCTGTCACACTGCATGCAGTCTCAGTCCTGTACCCATATGTGCCCACATGCCGACTTACTGGTGATTGCGTATACATTCACATCCACTGAAAGACAGAAAACCTACTCATTAAAACTTCAACATTGAGAAGTAAAAGCTCACACAACAAATAGAAGAATTCTAACTTTTTAATAACACAGGCTGGGAACAGTCCAAAGATTACAGCAGATTCCACATGAACTCAAATTATATACAGTCAGCAAAAAAGCAATATCTCAAAAACACCTTGAAGTAAAATCTAAGAGATTTGAGCATAGACTACTGGTTTGCTGCTTCACAGGCATCAATCCAATCACTGTAAACATCCACCGGCTCCGACAGATCTGAGTAACAACAGTTAAAGAAAAGGCACCAGCAATGAAATTAACAGTGGTCATCTAAATATCACCAAGATTAACACTAAACTTCAAATGCAGAGCCCTGGAGGAGAGGGAGGTATACAGACAAAAAATTATGTGCACACCCATCCACAGCTCCTTGAAAAAGGTAGTAAGCCAAAAGTACCAAATTCCTTTCACTAATCTTTCCACCCAGTGCCCCCAGCAAGAGCTAATCTTACCAAATTTGCCACCCAGGGAGAACTAATCTCACCATTATCCCAACAGCAAAATCAACTTGTTTTTATATGGTGCTCTATTAGGAAAGATGACTAGAAGTCTGTTCAAAGAAGGAGGTTTTAAGGAGTGTATTAAAGAAGGAAAGAGAGGAAGAGAGATGGAAAGGTTTAAGAAGAACATGCCAGGCTAATATTACTGCTTTGGCAGATTAAGGCGCAGCTCCCAATGGTGGAGCAATTAAAATCAGAGGTGCTCGAAAGAGACCAACCGTGAAGAACAGCAGATATATCAGAGAGTTATAGTACAGAAGGAGATTACGGAGGTAGAGCAGTGAAGTTACAGAAAGATTTGAAAGGCCAAGAAAAAAAGGCTAAAAATATTGATCTTAGTAGGATAATAGGTCGGCACAACATCATGAGCTGAAGGGCCTGTACTGTTCCATGTTCTAATTCTCGAGGGGCTGCTTAATCTATTTTATGTAGTTCACTAAACACAGAAGGTCAATTAACAGGATTCAATGTCACTTGTCAATGGACCTTCGATGATCTCAAGTACACAAAAAGTTGGAAGTGAGAGGCCAGCCAAAAACAAGGTGGAATAGTCAAATCTGGAGCAATTGGTGACATGGATAAGTATATTAAGACAGGAGCAGAGGTAGGTAATTTGACAGATGAAAAAAATGAACGTTCTTCATGACGGCACAGGTGTATGGTTGGAAGACAATCAAGACAACAGAGATTGTGAAAAGCCTGGCTCAGCCTCAGGCAGCTGCAGGGGGAGACAGATGGTGTTGGCAGCTTGGGAGTACTTTGTAGAAGGGACTGAAGACAATGGTTTTAATCTTACCAATTTCTAGCTGAAGAAATTTCTGCTCATCTAGTAATGAATGTCAGCAAATTTAAGAGATGGTGGAGGGAACTAGGAAAGCAGTAGTGAGCTTGAGCTGGGAGTCATTAGCATGCATGTTTCCAGCAGATGTTGCCAGAGATTGCATGGAGATGAGAAATGAGGAGGCCAAGAATAGATTCTTGGAGGGCACCACAGGTAACAGTGCAGGAAGAAGTTGGTGTGGATGATTACATATATGTATAAATTAAAATCAGACAAGAACAATGCCATGCCAAAAGAAAATCTCACCAACCCCCATCCTGTAATGTCCATGGTCTCCACTACTGGTCACTTGCATCTGCCAGCTCATCAACATAACACTCTTCTTCAGTAAACCTATGCACTCAAACAAGACATACATCTGTGGCCTTAATGTAAAGGACTGCATAGTCACCTGATTTGACTATAACTTGGCTCATTGAGTAACAATCAGTCCAGTTGCCTTTTTACCACCTTCCCTGCGTAAAGCCATGTAATTAACAGCACCCCCCAACAATACACACACACATACACAGGTCTGGTATAACACAGTGTGGAGCTGGAGGAGCACAGCAGGACAGACAGCATCAGAGGAGCAGGAAAGTTGACATTTCGGGTCAGGACGCTTCTTCAGAAATGGGGGAGGGGGGGGGAAGGGAGCTCTGAAATAAAGAGAGAGGGGAGAGGTGGAGCTGGGGAAGGTAGGCGGGATGGTGATAGGTGAGTGCAGGTAGGGAGTGGTGGAAATTGGTCAGTGAGGAGGGAGGAGCGGATAGGTGGGAGAGAAGATGGACAGGTTGTGTCAGGTCAAGAAGGCGGGGATGAGAGGAAGGGTTGGTCATGATGAGGCCAGGGGTGGGGAGATTGTGAAACTGGTAGTCCACATTGAGACCATTGGGTTGTAGGCTCCCAGGTGGAGTATGAGGTGCTGCTCCTCCAGTTTGTGGGTGGTGTCATTGTGACACTGGAGGAGGCCCAGGATGGACATGTCGCCCAGGAAGTGGGAGGGGTAGTTGAAATGGTTTGCGACTGAAAGGTGTTGTCATTTGTCACGAATGGAGTGTAGGTGCTCTACAAAGCAGTCTCCGAGCTCCGCTTGGTCCCACCAATGTAGAGGAGGCCACATCATCCACTGCTCCCGATGTGGCCTCCTCTACATTGCAGATGTACTCCATTTTGTTCAAAAAGCACACAGTCAGTCAATGGGGCATTCTATAAATTCCTGCTTTGGAAATAAAAGCAGTCTGACTCCAGGTTAGTAACACAGACAGATTCTAAACAAGGCCTAACACCTAAAATGCATTGTCTGACCTGAGATGTCATCGCTTTGTATAAACTCATAAAACCTTTAATTACCTCGGGACAGTGACCTGAAAGAAATTCTGAGATTTGCATTTTAATCAATCGGAACCTGCATCTCCTTTCTAACGGATTAAAGATTTAACGGGAGGGAGTCTGCCAGCCAACTTAGGTTTGTTCAATACATTCACATCAGTTGTATTATCTTTTACTTTTAAAATTCTGTGTCTTTATGCCTCTCTCAGTACACCGGAGGAAGGAGCAATACTCCAGAAGCTAGTGTTTTCAAATAAACCTGTTCAACTATAACCCAGCTCCATTATATTGACCATCTAAATCTACCTTCTGTTGAAACCTTATCAATATTTTGGTTGCTTCTAGATTACTCTCCACAAACTTCAGCTCACCCAATATTTGCTGATGCCTATATCCTATTCTCCTTATGATCATCCTATATTAGACACTGGTCTTCTCAATGGCTTTAATTTAAAACTGCATTTAAAAAAATCTCTTCAAGGCCACATTCCACCCCATCTCAAATTTCTTCAGTGATACAGTCCCAACAAACAGATGCCCCCACCATCTAGCCAAGGAATGTCACACTCCTCCAATGCTCACTTATGTGCATCTCCACTACCCTATGCCTCACTTCTGCCAACTTTGGCTTCCGCTATTTCGGCCCATGCTCTACAGTTCTCTTGAATTCTTAACACCGCCATAAAAACAAACGAACAAACTATCTCTGACTAAGCTTTTGGCCACACTCCTGAAGTCTGCTCATTTCATTCCTTGGGATCTTATTTGTACTAAATTGGTGTATGTTGTATGCTTGACACAAGAAGTGAGAAACGTGGACGTTAGGAAGAATGGGTGAGGACAAGGTCAGACCGAATATACGCGCATGTCCTAGAATCTCTCCATATTCTTTTGTTTTTAAATGAAGGATACATGTTATTGGAGTTTGGAATTCTTCTAAACACACAGTGCAGGATATGATTCCTGTATTCCGCGCGCGGTCCCTGAAAAATGGGAGTGGGGAGGAAAAAATTAGAAACAGCTAAATTTTAACATGATACTCCACACTACCCTTTCAGAACCAAAGAGGTGGTTCCAATTAGTGTTCTCCCCACCCTGATTTGTTCAGCCCCAGGCTAAGGCATAACCTGCGAAATTTAAAGGATCACAGAAATAATACTTGCAGATAGCTAAGAACAGAATTCAGGAGACACAGCTCCATGCACACAAACTCTCTGGTCAAGAAAGTGGGAAAAGTCTGTCAATTAATTTGTTCATTTATTTATTTCTTGGATGGTGCATGAAAGTGGATACTAACAGGTTCTTAAACTCCAACAGTATATGCTGTTATTTGTACAAAGAAACAAAAACAATATTTGTTAATGGTTAGCTTGTATTCTTTAATAAAAGCAGTAAAAATTCAAATGACTATGAGCAGCATTTACAGGAAAAGCCATAAGCTTAGAGATCAGATAAGCCTGAACCACTAAGCTTCTGTAGGTGCACCTTGAAATGGAAATTTGCATTAAAAGGTTTACAGTGCAACTTAGCATAATGGCCCCAAATTTTACATTGCACAGTAAGTAACATGAAATGTAACTTCCTAATCTGATTATATATCCATTATTTAAACAGGGAAATGCGGCCTTTTGTGATATTCAATATTTTAACCCTGTATGTGGAAGATAAAGGATCATGGCGTAGGGGTAACATTAGCATGGATTGAAGATTGCTGATGGGGGGAAAGGGGAGTGGGGGATTGGGGTAGACATAAAGAGATAGAGACAGAGAGAGAGAGAGAGAAGAGAGAATGCACATGAGGTTTGGGGGCGGGGGGGAAAATGGAGAAAGTGGGAGTATGGGGGGAATGAGAGCAAGCAAGCAAGAGATGTAGTGTTTTAGAAAGTAGCAAAAGGCAACCAGTAGAATACAACAGTAAAGTAGCCAGAAACATAAAAACAGACTGTAAAGATATTTTATCAGGAATCAAAAAAGGAACAGAGTAGCTAACGTACATGTTGGTCCCTCAGAAACAGGTTGGAGATACTATCCTGTAGAATAGATACAATATATTTGTTCAATTTTTACAGAATATGCAAGTTTTCATCCAGAAATAAATGGGAACCAGGGGATAAAAAGGGCATGGATATTATGAAAATTAATATCAACAGGTAAGTATTGAGAAATTTAAGAGACTAAAACACAACAAATCCGAGGATCTACTTGTCATTATCCTAGGGTCTAAAAGAAATAGCTGCAGAGATAGTGAACATGCTCGCTATGATTTTCCAAAATTCCTTAGGTTTGTGAGCAGTCCTATCACACTGGAAGTTGAAAATGTTACACTACTTTTCAAGAAAGAAGCAAGATAGAAAACAGTGCACTACAGACACATTAGCCTACTATCAAATGTTGTGAAATGCTAGAACCTATTGTTAAGGAAGCCTTAACAATGCACTTAGAAAAGCACAGAATGATTAGAACAGTTTAATACAGTTTTAGTAAAGGAAAATCCTGTTTGATAAAATTTATGATTTTTTAATGAGGGTGTAACTCATAAGATAGGTAAAGGGGGCCCAGTATTTATAGCAGACCTAGACTTCCAAAAAGGGCACAGAATAATGCGCAGCACAAAATGCTTGTAGACAAGAGAAGAGATCATGGAATTGGGATATATATTGTCATGACAGAGAATTATAGAGAATTGCTTAATACACTGGACAGTGAGTGGACATAAGTAGGGCATTTTCAAGATGACATACAGTGAATAGTTGCATACCACAAGGGTCTGTGCTAGGACCTCAGATTTTTACAATTTATACTAATGACTGAGATAAAGAATTATGTAACAAACCTTGGCTAATACATGTGAGTAGTTATAACACAAGTATTTCAAAATGGCATCAAATTGGCACACCATTAATACAAATGAAGTCTTGATTTCCTTGAATACTACAGTGAACATGACACGAAATTTATCTAAAGGTGATCTAATTACACTAAATTTACCACCTAGACTAGGAAGTAACGTATCTGAGTCTGCTCATGATTCAAAGCTATGTGGAAAGGTAAGCTGTGGGGATGAAAGAGGCTATAAAGAGATTCAGACAGAATAGATGAGTGTGCAAAAATATAGAAGATCAATCATAACATTAAAAAAGTGTAAAGTTATTCTCTTTGGTCTTGAGAATAGAAAAGCAGAATATTTTCTAAAAAGTGTGAAATTTGTATTTCAAAGGAACTTGGGTGTGCAAAGTAAACAGGTTAGCATGCAATTAGAAAGACAAAATGGCATGTTAGCCTTTATTGCAAAGGAGATTTGAGTACAGGAAGAAAGAAATCTTGTGACAATTCTAAAGTGATTTGGTGAAACTATATCTGGAATACTGAGTGTAGTTTTGGTTTTAATATTTAAGAAAAGATGTACCTGTATTTGATGCAGTATAGCAATGATTCACTAGATTTATCTCTGGGATGAAAGGGTCATTCTATGATGATAGGCTGAGTAAATTGGGTCTATATTCTTTGCAGTTTAGAAGAATGAAAGGTGATCTTGTTGAAATTTAGAAGACTCTGAAGTGGCTTGACAGGGTAGATATTGAGACACTGTTTCTACTGGTCAGAAAATTTAAAACACTGGGCACAGTATCAGGAAAAGGGTCTGATCCTTTAGTACAGAGTTGAGGAGAAATTACTTCACTCAAAGGATTGTGAATCATTGGAATTCCCGGTCCCAGAGAGTTCATCATCAGAGATATTTGAGGTTCAGATAGACAGACATTTGGTCTCTCAAGGAATCAAGCGACTTGGAGTACAGATAGGAAAGTGGACATAAAGACCAAGATCAGTCATTATTGTACTGAATGGCTGAGCTGGCTTGATGGGATATATGGTCTACTCTCTTTCCTATCCCTTCTGTTGTTTTCACGAGCTCATTTTATTAAAAAGTACAACAACCAGAACATCTGCAAACTGACAATGTATCAAGCCTTTGAAAACAAAATGTTGTGACATCACACACTTACATCTTAACATCACATGACTTTTCATGGTTACAGAATGGACACGTGAATTGTGTTTCTAGAGTGCCAAGCACCTTCTTCTTAACAGGAGGCTTTCTCTTCGATTTCCTGCGTCCCATTTCAACTTCTGTGGAAAACAGTCAAGTAAGAAAAACCTAAATTTGTGTTAATCTTGTATTTATACTGTGAAAATAAGACAGCAGCCTTGGTGGTCTTGATCCAACTGAGATTGAGTTTAATGATCAAAGAGAAGTGCTGTGCAAGAGGTATCTTTGGATGTTGAGTCATACAACACGGAAACAGAGCCATCGGTCCAACCAGTCCACGCCAACCATGTTCCCAAACTAAGCTAGTCCCATCTGCCTGCACTTGGTCCATATCCCCCCAAACATTTCCTATTCCTTTCCTATACCTGCAACCACCACTTTCCCGGGCAGTTCATTCCACACAAACCATCCTCTGTATAAAAACACCTGCTCCTCGTGTCCTTTCTTTAATCTTTCTCCTCTCACCTTAAAAATATGCCCTTTAGTTTTGAACTCCCCCACCCTAGGGAAAAGACCCTTGTCATTCACCTTATCTATGCCCCTCATGATTTTACAAACCTCTATAAGGTCACCCCTCAACCTCATATGCAGCAGTGAAAAAAGTCCCAGCTTTTCCAGTCTATTTTTATATCTCAAACCTCTTTGAATAAGATGTTAAAACAAGGTTTTAAAGTCCTTCTCAGATGGACATTAAAGATAAGTGATAGCAAGATTATACAAATAAACCTTATATTGGTTTAGAGTTGAAGTCTCCGTTTTCTGGGTATATGTGAGGTGTATAAGATTATGAAAGGTATAGACAGAGTGAATAAAGAGCAACTGTTCCCTTTGGTTAAGGGGTCAATGACGAGAGGTCATAGTTTTAGGGTAAGAGATGGGAGATTTAGACAGATTTGGGGGAAAAAAAAACTTTTTCACTCAGTGGGTGGGGAAATCTGGAATGCACAGTCTGGGAAGGTAGTGGAGGCTGGAAACTTTACAACTTTTAAAAAAATTTGGATGAGTACTTCAAATATTATAACATTCAAGGATATCGGACAAGTGCAGGAAATTGAGATGAGTACACTTTTAGTGGTAGTTATGTCAGTGCAGACTTGATGGGCTGAAGGCCTTTTCTGCGCTGTATGAATCTATGAACGTTCAGTCCACTTTTTGAACACAGGAGAATCACAGTGCAGTATGGATCCACTCTAGAGCATACAATTACAATAATGACAATTTTCATTTATATAGTAGCTATAAATTTAATAAAACACATTAGCAGCAAGATTAGGTCACTTGGCTCCTTAAGCCTGCTCTGCCATTCGATAAAATCATGGCTGATCTGAATGTGGCCTCAACTCCATATTTCCACCCATAGGTTCTTAACTAATATGGGAGTCAAAGGTTATCTACTGTTGCCTTAAAAATAGTCATTAACCCTACGTCCACCATGCTCTGGGGAAGAGAGAGTTCCAAATACTCTCTACCATCAGAGATGAAATTTATCCTCATTTCAGTCTTGAATAAGAGACTCCTTATATTTAAGCCATGCCCCTTAATTCTACCCTCGCGCACAAGGGGAAAGCATCCTTTCAATATTCACCCTGTCAAGTCCTCTCAGGATCTTAAATGTTTCAATAAGATTGCTTGTTATTCTTCTAAACTCCAATGAGTATAGGCCCTTTCCTCATAAGATAACCCTGCCATCTCAGCTATCAATCCAGTAGGAGACCAAAACCGTACATAGTATTCCACCTGGGTCTCACTGATTCTACAACTGCAGCAAAACATCCGTACTTTTATGTTCCATTTCCTGTGCAATAAGCATTCCACTTGCCTTTTGAAACGCTACAGAATTTGCAAACAAGTTTTTGTACCAGGCCACTCAGATCCCTCAGTATCAGAGTTCTACAGTCTCTATTTAAATGCTATGTTGCTTTTTTATCCTTCCTGTCAAAAGTAGAACATTTACATCTACCAATAATACATACCATCTGCTAAACTTTTGCCCACTGACTTAACCTGTCGATACCGCTTTGCAAACTTTTGTCCTTTTCAAACCTTTCCTTCCTAATTGTCTGTCATCAGCAAACTTAATACATTTAGTCCATTCATCCAAGTCATCAAGATAAATTGTAAATTGTTCAGGCCTCAGCACTGAACCCTGTACCACACCACTGTCAACCTAAAAATGACCCATTTAGAACTACTGTGTTTCCTGTTAGCTGAACAATCATCTATGTTGACACGTTAGCCCCTAATTCCATGGGGTCTTATTTTTGTAGTAACCTCCAATATGGCAACCTGTCAAGTATCTTCTGGAAATTTAAGTACGCCAGATCAACAGGTTCCCCTTGATCCACATTATTTGTTACAGTCACATAGGTCTACAGGCTTTTTCTGTTCTAATGGCCCATCCAGTTAATGCCAGTCAAAAACAACCACCTAACTGTTCTAATCCCATTTTCCAGCACTTGGCCCTGAGCTTTGTATACTTTGACACTGAAAGTGTACATCTAAAAATTTCTTAAATATTATGAGGATTTCTGCCTCTGCCATCCTTATAGGCAGTGAGTTCCAGATTCCCACCATCCTCTGGGTGAAAAGTTTTGCCTCACATCTCCTCTAAATCTTCTGCTCCTTACCTTAAATCTGTGCCTCCTGGTCATTGATTCTTCTTGTCTACCCTTCCTATGCCCTAATAATCTCATACATTTCAATCATATCGCCCCTCAGTCTCCTTTGCTCCAAGGAAAACAATCCTAGTATTTGCAATTAGTCTTAATAACTACAGCTTTCCAGCCCAGGCAACATTTTGGTTACTTTCTCAAGAAACTCCAATACATTAGTCAAGCATGATTTTCCTTTCACAAACCATGTTCACTCTTCCTGCTGGCATTGAAATTTTCCCTGCTACAAGTACCCTGCTATAACCTACAAAATAAACAAATATGTTAAATGTTCTATGGACTCCTGCTTCCTATTTCCTCTTCCTTAAATAGGCGAATTGTATTCACAATTTTTCAAACTGATGGGACCTTTCCCAAATTTTGGAAAATTCCCTAAATTAAAACTAATGCATCGATTATGTTAGCAGCCACTTCTTTTAAGATCCAATTGTGGAGACCAGGGTACTTTTTTGTCAGTTTTTAGTTCTAAACTTTCTCACTACTTTCTCCCCAGAGTGAATAAAATTGTTTTAAGTTCATCCCTCATTTTCACCCTGATTCATCATTATTTCTGGGATGTTACTTCTATCCTTTACAATGAAGACTGAGTACAATTCTGGTTGCGCTGCTACAGGAAGGGTGCAAAAATGATTTACATATATATTACTGAGACTGGAGAGTTTGAGTTAGGAGGAGAGGTTGGATAGGCTGGGACTTTTTCCCCTGGAGTGGAGGAGGATGAAGGATAGTCTCGTAAAAGTTTATACAATCATGAGGGGCATAGAGAAGGTAAAAATAGCCAGGGTCGGGGAGTCCAAAACTGGACAGCATAGGTTTAAGGTGAGAGGGAAAAGAGTTAAAAGGGGCCCAAGGGGCAACTTTTTCACAGAGGGTGGTGTGTATATGGAATGAGCTGTCAGAGGAAGTGGTAGAGGCAGATACAATTACAACACTTAAAAGACATTTGGATAGGTAAATGGATAGGTAGGGTTTAAGAGGGATATGGGCCAAACACAGCAAATGGGACTAGTTCAGTTTAGGAAACCTGGTCAGCATGGATGAGTTGAGCCAAAGGGTCTGTATCTGTGGTGCATTACTCAATGACTCTTTGACAATGCACCTAGTAATGCTGAATGATAGTTAATAGCCATGCTTTGTTTAAAAATTTTAAACTAAGCAGGTTGACTCTGATGTTTCAGAACATCACTAAGAAATAAACCAGCGACCACCCGTCACCTGTTTTGAGTTGAAACAGGCACTGTGCGTGTACATATTTCTTTTGTCTGCAAAGAACAGGGCCCTGTATATTAACAATGATAGTTTCCAGTATATGCGAATGCACCACGCTGTGAGCTCAACTAGCAGTCGTAAATTGGTTGTCATCGTATGTCATAGAGTCAGGAGTCATACAGCAGGGAAACAGACTCTTCGGTCCAACCAGTCCATGCTGACCATAATCCCAAATTTAACTAGTCCCACCTTCCTGCGCTTGGCCCATATACCTCAAAACATTTCTTACTCATGTACTTATTTGAATGTCTTTTAAACATTGTAAACGTACCTACATCCACCACTTCCTCCAAGTTCATTCCATACACGAACCACTCTTAAAATAAAAATGCCCCTTATGTCTTTTTTAAATCTTTCTCTCTCACCTTAAAAATATGCCCCTTAGTCTTGATCTATACCCCTCATGATTTTATAAATTTCTATAAGGTCACCCCTCAACCTCCTACACTCCAGTGAAAGAAGTCCCAGCCTATCCAGCCTCTACTTATAACAAACTCTCCATTCCTGGCAACATTCTGATAAATCTCTTCTAAACCCTCATCAGCTTAGTAACATCCTTCCTAAAACAGAACTGGCATAATACTCCAGAAGTGGCCTCACCAATGTCCTGTGCAACCTCAATATAATTTCTTAAATCCTATACTCAAAGATTAAGCAATGAAGGCAAGCCTGCTAAATGCCTTAACCACCCTGTCTACATGTGATGCAAATTTCAAAGAATTATGCAAATGAACCCTAAGTCTCTCTGTTTGACAACACTACCTCAAGGTCCTAATTTTAATTGTACAAGTCCTGCAATTGTTTGCTCTTTCGAAATGCAATACCTCACATTTATCCAAACTCCATCTGCCACTCTTCAGCCCATTGACCCAATTGATCGAGATCTCTTTATAGTCTTAGAAAACCTTAACTGTCCACTATTCCACCAATCATGATGTCACCTGAAAACCTACTAACTCGTGCCTTTTACATTCCATCTAAATCACTTATATAAGTGACAAACAAATGTGGACCCAACACAAATCCCTATCAAAGACATCTGGTAGCAGGTCTCCAGACCAAAAAACAACCTTCCACCATCACTGTCTCTTGCCATTAAACCAATTTTGTATCCAATTGGCAAACTCATACTGAATCCTATGTGATCTAACTTTACGAATTGTGTCTACAATGCAGAACCTTGTCAAAGGCTTTACTAAAGTCCAAGTAAACAGTGTCTAATGCTCTGCCCTCCTCAATCTTCTTGGTTACTTCCTCAAAAACTTAACCAAATTTGACAGACATGATTTCTCTCGCACAAAACCATGTTGACTATCTCCATTCACTCCTTGTCTCTCCAAATGCACATTGATCCTATCTTTCAGAATCACCTCCAACAACTTATTAACCGTCAAAGTCAGACTCACAGGTCTCCAGTTCCCAGGCTCTCCTTACATTCCTTCTTAGACAAAGGCACAACATTAGCCACTCTCCAGTCATCCTGCACCTCACTCGTAGTTATAGATGATACGAATATTTCTGTAAGGGGCCATGTAATTTCCTCCCTAATTTCCCCAAAGTCCTGGGATACCCTAGATCAGGTCCCAGAGATTTATCCACTTTTATATTTTCTAAAGCCTCCAGCACTTCCTCTTCTGTAACGTGAACTGTTTACAAAACATCAGTATGTGTTTCCCAGAGTTGTCTAGCCTCCATTTCTTTCTCCACAGTAAAAACTGACACGAAATATTCATTTACAATCTCTGCCATCTCCTGAGGTTTAACAAAAAGTCCTCACACATTGAAGATTATCCAGCAAATGTTGTCCATTGCAGAATTTCATCTAATGTTCTTGACTTTACCGTTTCTCATCTCTACTCAAACTGATTACATATCTTTATCTCTAGAACTAAGACAATCTCACTGTATTGTACCTATTAACAGAGCTACCCCTCCACCTTCTTCTAAAATGTCGCAAAGTATTTCACAACAGGATTGCAAAGTTAAATGTGACACCAAGTCATGTAAGGAAATGAGGACAAGTGAGGACAAGTGAGGACAAGTGAGGACGAAGGACTAAAATAATAGCCAAGAAGCAAAATACTGCAGGTGCTAGAAAGTGAAAATAAAAACAAAGCGCTAGAAAAACCAAGCAGGTCTGACAGCAGTGAAGAATGACACTTCCATCCACAAAAAGAAAAACCATATTGGGCTCAAAACATTAACTTGGTTTCTCTCTTGTGATGTGGGCATTGCCGACCAGGCCACTGATTATTGCCCATCCTAATTGTCTTGAGAAAGTGGTGGTGAGCTGTCTTCTTGAACTGCTGTAGTCCCTGGTATGTAGTGACAAACGGCGCTCTTAGGAAGAGTTGGCAACAGAGTTCCAAATCAGGATAGTGTGGGACTTGGAAGGGAGCTTATAGATGATGGGAGGGGAAATTGCAGACAGTGGTGTTCCCATGTATCCATTGTCATTGACCTTCTAGATGGTAGAGGTCACTGACTTGAAAAGGTGCTGTCAATGGTCCCTTGATGAGCCATTGCAAGTTATCTTGTAGATGGTACACACTGCTGTCACTGTGTTTCAGTGATGAACAGAATGCATGTTGAAGGTTGCAATTAGGGTATGAATCAAGCAGACTGGTTTGTCCTGGATGCTGTCAAAAGCTTCTTGAGTATTGTTAGGACTGCATTCATCCTGCTAAGTGGAAAGCATTCCAAAACACTCCCCACCGTACCTTGCAGATGGTGGACAAGGATTGGGTAGATGGCAGTTGGATTAGTTGCAATAGAACTTTCATCTCTTGAACTGTACTGAAATGAGTGTCTATATATTTAATCCAGGTTAGTTTCTGGTCAATAGTGTCCTCATGACGACAAGAATGGGGAATTCAGTGATGTTTTTGTTAGTGAATGTCAAGGGTCAATGGTTAGATTCTCTCTTGTGGGAGATAGTCATTGCCTGGCACGTAAGTGGCAAGTGGCATTAGCCTCACACATCAGCCCAAGGCTGGATGCACTGCAGGCCTTGTTGCACACAAGCAAGGACTGCTTCATCTCAGATGTCAGAAATGGTGTTGAACATTGTGGGGATATTATCTGACTATTACACAATTGGACCTTACAATGGAGGGAAGATCACTGATGAAATAGGTAAAAATGATTTGGGTTCAAACACTACCCTCAGCCAATCCTGCAATGATGTCCTGGGACTGAGGTGATTGACCTCCAACAACAACTACTATCTTTCTTTGTGCAAGGCAATTCTCCATGGATTGGCGTCATATGACCCTGACTGCCATAGTCTCCAATGTTCTTAGGACTACTTGATGCCACATTCAGTCAAATGCTGCCTTGATGTTAGAAGAACTTTGGCATGGTGGGCTAGAAAAAGGAAGAGACAGCTATTCAGATGGGTTTGATCTTCATGACAGAAGTCCATCAGTCGCTCCTATTTATTACTAGAGGTGAGAATGAAGGAGAAAGAAAATTTTTAGTTTGTATCTTCCATTAATTCACCATCTACTGACCATGGAGCAAACTGTGGGGCATGACCACTGTCGCAGAAATACTGGATATCACTCTCCCGCATATAAGAATACACTCCACACCGAGACTGCAGTGGTGGCTGGCCCTGCCCTTGCCCTGCTCCTTTCTCAATCTCTCTCAGAGGTTTAGCAGGGGAGAGCAATGGATCTGCTGGATGGACAGGAAATTTCATATATATCTTGAATAGACCGCAAACCTTGAAAATGAAATCATCAGTCTTGGATTTGGACTGAGCATTAAGAGTGCAATCTTTATAGTGGCAATATGCAGCAGAATGACGTGAGGCTATCCTGCTCAGCAGAGAATGTGGATAGCTTGACTGAAACCTATAACTACATGAAATAGTAACATTTTTTCAAAGCACTTTAGAACAAATTCTAATACTTGCAGAGTTTACAAATTGATCTATACGGAGGTAATATACAACTTTGATAATTACTTATTGAATGTTACCATTCTGGTTTATTGCAGTTCTGTTTTTGTTGTCAACCGAGGTCTGCTGGGAGGTAGGACCAGTTTAGTTTGGGATTATGGTCAGCATGGACTGGTTGGACTAAAGGGTGTGTTTCCATGCTGTTTGACTCTATGACTTTGACTAAGTTAATTAATTAGACACAACTTCTGTTCCCATGGAGACCTTGTTAAAACTCTGGGAGCTTCAGAATTGTAAACTGTAGATTTCAGTTAAATGCACTCTACAAACAAAATGAGATTGTACAAAACGATTTGGACTTCTCATCAACCAATTTAGATAATTTAGTCCTAGGCCAAACTAGGTTAGCTGATTTTTATGCTCCTAACACAAAACATCTATCCAACTTAGTGTGACTAACAGTCAAGTGCTGGGAATTGAGTGATTTATGGGAGTCAGGAAAGGAAGGGAAAAAGGTGCTGCTTTGTTTTTATTTTTTCAAGTGTTAAAATCCAATCACATCTGAAAATAATTTGGGAACCACTAACTTAAAGACTTTACATTTCTTGTGACTTATTCAATCATACCTTGGCCAAGGCTGACAAAAATCACCCAAATAGAGTTGAGAAGTTGGAAATGGGGTGTAGAATATCTAACAAAGTTAACTTTAGGCAGACTATTTCAACTTGTAAGAATGGGGAATTAAAGGGATACAGGAACAGAATGGGCACAATTGATTTAGACTACTCAAGTGGAGAACAACAGCCCAGATACAATTTATATATAGAAAATAATAAAACCAGACAAGTCTGCTTGCCATGTACCATATCTCTGATCTGTCTCCTGACAGTTCTTTTAATGTATTCTCTCACATGAACCAGACTCTTTAAACCACCCATACTGGTGACTTTATTAGCAGAAATTCTATCATAGTCCCATAGGACCACAGAATTGCTCAGTCATTAGAAAGAGATGACTGATGGTGGTCTAACTTGAGGGTAACCACACCTCAGGCGAAGAGCAAAGTTGAGAAGGCAGGACCTTCATGGTAACCTCAGCTAGTGCAGGAATGGAATCCACAATGTTAGCGTCACTCCGCATTGTCCAGCCAACTAAGCTAACTGACACCCAGTCAATAAAGAGTGCATTGTTCCTCTATGAAGCCATTAAGTGTAGAGCTTAGACATGAATTTACAAAGTTTAATGTATCCTAGATGACCATCAACTGAATAACCCAGCACTGTGCACTTTCACCTAATTGGTCTTGGTCTTAATGACTGACGTGCATTAGTCAACTGAAAGAAGTCACCTAGTGTATCAGGGAAATTCCATACAATGGATGCCCTCCTGCATTTACTGCTTAGTAGCACAGAACATTAATATACTTCCCATTGCTCAAACTTTTGTGTCATGACACCAGTGTTCAAATTATCAAGAGTGAGGTAAAAGAATCCTCTTAATTGGAAGTTTAGACTAAATATCTGTAATGGGCTAGGCTGAATAATCAGTCAACGGGAGTACCCTGAAATAGCAGATCTGTTCACATCAGGTGCCACATCTCTCATCCTGATACAGATCCTGTTCTTCATTCCGAACTTCCATGTGTTTTCTAACCAATCTGTTCAGAAATGTTATTACCTAGAACAGGTGGGACTTGAACCTTGAGATAGAGCCACAAGAGCCCTTCCATTTTGAACTTGCAGATATTTTTTTCAGATACAATGTTATACATCCGGATCAGGTGGGATTTGAACCAGGGAACTATTAGCCTAGCAGCAGGGACACTTCCACTGCACCACTACAATCCGCATTCTGAACTTCCAATAGCTGCTGTTACATTGGAATCATCAATAGTCTGTCATGGCATGAACTAAATCAAGACAATAGAAAGGAAACTGAGTATTAATGTAAAACAATCAGCTAACCTAGTTTGGCCTAGGACTAAATTATCTAAGTTGGTTGATGAGAAGTCCAAATCTTTTTGTATAATCTCATTTTGTTTATAGAGTGCACTTAACTGAAATCTACAGTTTAAAATTCTGAAGCTCCCAGAGTTTTAACAATGTCTCCATGGGAACAGAAGTTGGGTCTAATTAAAGAAGCAGCTGAAAGCCGTTCCCCTGTAACTGAGTCAGCTGGGCCTTTTATGTTAGGAGCATAAAATCTATCCAACTTAGTGTGACTAACAGTCAAGTGCTGGGAATTGAGTGATTTATGGGAGTCAGGAAAGAAAGGGAAAAAGGTGCTGCTTTGTTTTTATTTTTTCTAACTTTTTCAGCCTCCAAGCATTGGATCTTACTCTGCTACAGGATGGCCATGATGTGTTGGTGCCAGTGTTGGACGGGGGTGGACAAACTCAGAGGTCACGACACCAGGTTATAGTCCAGGTTATAAATAACAGATTTATTTGAAATCACAAGCTTTCAGAGCGCGGCTCCTTTGTCAGGTGAAGTTATGCTTAACCTTCATAAAACGCTACTAAATGCTGCCTGGCCTGCTGTGTTCATCCAGCTCTACACCTTGTTATCTCAGTTTCTCCAGCATCAGCAGTTCCTATCTCTAAACAGGAATACTTGCGTGCCAAATATCATGACCAGCAGACAGAGCTAAGTGATCCCGCAACCATGGATCAGATCTAAACTCTGCAGTCCTACCGTATTCAGCGAACAAGAACAGCACGGTGGCTCAGTGGTCAGCACTGCTGCATCACAGCGCCAGGGACCTACGTTTGGTTTCACCCTCAGGCGACTGTCTGTGTGGATGACAGGGTGCTCCGGTTTCCTCCCACAGTCCAATATGTGCAGGTGAGGTGGACTGGCCATGATAAATTGCCAATAGTGTCCAGGGACATGCAGGCAAGGTGGATTAGCATTTCCCATGGGGAAAGGGTTGGGGGCAGGAGGTCTCTGGGTAGAATGCTCTTCACAGAGTCAGCATGAATTTGATGTACTGAATGGCCATCTTCCACACTGTAGTGATTCTATGATTCTAACGCATGAAAGGAAAAGACTCTATGAGTATCTTCCTCCTGAATAATGCAAGAGCCCAACATATCAGCAGTCTTCAGGCAGAAGTGCCAAGTCAATGATACATCTCACCTTCCTCCAGTGATCCCCAGCAATACAGATACCAGTCTCCAGCCAATTTGATTTACTCCACATGATATCAAGAGACAGTTCAAGGCACTGGATACTGCAAAGGCTATGGGCCCTGACAACATTCTGGCAATACTGCTGACGACTTGTGCTCCAGAACTTGCTGCATCTCTAGTCAAGTATTTCCAGTAAAACACTAGCACCTACCTGACAATGCAGAAAACTGCGCAGGTATATCCTGTACACAAAAAGTAGGACATTTACTGGCTCCATTAGTCTACTCTTGATCATCAGTAAAGTGATGGAAGGTAGTCTCATCTATGCAATCAAGCAGCACTTACTCCACAATAACCTGCTCAGTGATACCCAGATTGGCGTCTGCCAGGGTCACTCAGCTCCTGACCACATTACAGCATCGGTTCAAACATAGACAAAAGAGCTGAATTGCAGAAGTCAGGTGAGAGTGACAGTCCTTGTCATCAATGCCACATCTGATCAAGCATCGCATCAAGAAGCCCTAGCAAAACTAGAATCAAAGAGTATCTGGGACAAACTCTTCAATGGTTGGAGTCATACTTAGGAGGATGGCTGTGGTTGTTGAGAGTCCAGTCATCTCAGCTGCAGGACATCTCTGCCGGAGTTCCTCAGGGTATTGTCCTAACCCCGACCATCTCCAGCTGCTTCAATGACCCTCCCTCCACCATAAGGTCAGAATGGGGATGTTTGCCAACGATTGCACAATGTTCAGCACTATTCATGACTCCTCAGATACTGAAGCAGCCCATGTTCAAATGCAACAAGATCTGGATAGTATCCAGGCTCGAGGTGACAAGTAGCAAGTGACATTCAAGCCACACAGATGCCAGGCAATGGTCATTTGTAATACGTGACAATCTAACCACTGCCCCTTGACATTCAATGATGTTACCATCACTGAATCCCCCACTATCACCATCCTGGGGTTACCATTTACCAGAAACTCAACTGGACTAGGTCAGAGGCTAGCAACACTACAGTGAGTAACTTACCTCATGACTCCTCAAGGCCTGTCTGTAAGGCGCAAGTCAAGAGAATGTGATGGAATCCTCCCCACTTGCCTGGATAGGTAAAGGCTTCAACAACACTCAAGAAGCTTGACATCATCCAGGACAAAAAAGCCTGCTTGATTGGCACTACATCCCACAAGCATCCACTATCTACAAGGTGCACTGCAGAAATACACCAAAGATCCTTAGACAGCATATTCCAAATCCACAACTTCTTCCACCTAGGACAAGGGCAGCAGATACATGGGAACACCATCTGCATGTTCCTCTTCAAGCCACTCACCATTCCTGACTGGGAAATATATCACTGTTCCTTCACTGTTACGGAGTTAAAATCCTGGAATTTTCGCCCTAAGGGCTGTGTGGGTTAACCTACAGCACATGGACTGCAACAGTACAAGGCAGCACTGCACCAAAGGCAAATAGGGATGGGTAATAAATGCTGGCCTACCAACAATGCCCATTTCCCACAAGTGAATAAATAAAGGATGATGTGGATTGTGTCAAGGATCGCTGGGGTAGCAAGCTGAAAATCAAATCCCATTATTCCCCGAGTTGTCATAAACATGAAAAATTTTAATCAAATTCTCCAAAGTCCAAAAGTTACCTCACTAACCCAGGCAAAAAGAAAAACCTCATCAGGTTTCTGTTCTCAACAGGAAAACAGCTTTATTGCAAACACAAGGTTTTTAATCAATGCTAAAAAAGTAACAAATGAATAACGTAACTCTCTCTAACTTAAATTCTACCCTATTTTAAAACATTATCATATATAAAAAGAGACAAGCAGAGATAAGAGAGAACACAAATATCGTGGGTGGGGAGGGAATGAAAACGAAGTTCGCAAAGTCTGGCACCAGTCCGAATTACAGGCATCAATAAGATGATCTTCTTCAGTTTCCTTCCAGTTCCTTTCAGATATTTGGTGTGGACACACCAGTAGTTAGCGCTGCTGCCTCACAGCGCCAGGGACCTGGGTTCAATTCCAACCTCGGGTAACTAGCTTTGTGTAGTTTGAATGTTCTCCCCCATGTTTGCATGGGTTTCCTCTGGGTGCTCCAGTTTCCTCCCACAGTCCAAAGATGTGCAAGTTAAGTGGATTGACCATGCTCAATTACCCCATAGTGTCTAGAGATGTGTAGGTTAGGTGGATTAGCCATGGGAAATGTGGGTTTACATTGATGGGGTGGGGGTATGGGTGGGGAATGCTCGAGGGTCAGTGCAGGCTAAAATGAGCCAAATGACTTCCATCTGCATACTAGGGATTCTCTGATTCACAACTTTTCATTCACTCTCTTTAATGTAGTGTTGCACAGTTAGCACTGTGACTGGCTTTAAATGGTTACAACATAGTGCTGTTTGGATCCAATTACTAATCCACCTTCAACTCACTGGAGTCAATGAGGTGAGAGGTGTATGAGTGCACAGGAAGAAATCATCTTGTGATCACACAGTAAGAGGATAATGCTGGACTTTGGATATTGCTTCCAACTCCCCGTGTCCCTATGTTGGGCAATAAACATTCAGGCTGAATGAGAATGACTTAATATAATCTATAAGTTTTGACAAGTGAGCCAAGCGTCTGATACTTAACATCTGTATATTTTGTCATTAGGCCTATTACTATAGCATAAATTCTGTTAATTGAAATCCTGGACTTGGAAGTAGAAGCATTGATCACAGCCTTCAGAAAGAAAGGCGGAGAACACACCCCCATCTACATCAATGGAACTGAGGTGGAGAGGGTGAAAAGTGTCAAGTTCCTCAGAGTCAGGATCACCAATGACCTGACCTGGATTTCCCACGTAAATGCAACAGTCAAGAAGGCACAACAACGCCTCTTCTTCCTTGGGCGGCTCAGGAAATTTTGCATGTCCATAAGGACTTCTACAGATGCACCATTGAAAGCACAATGTCCAGGTGCGGCAAATGCTCCACCCAGGACTGTAAGAAACTACAAAAGGTGGTGTACACAGCCAGACCATCACAGAAGTCAACCTTCCATCCATGGACTCCATTTATACAGCTTGCTGCTGCAGAAAGGCTGCCAACAGCATCAAAGACCCATCGCACCCCAGTAACGATCTCCTACAACCTCTTCCATCAGGCAGAAGATACAGAAGCCTGAACACACACGCACCAGCAGTTTCAGGAACAGCTTCTTCCCGGCCATTATTAGACTGATGAATGGACTCTCTAGCCTTAAATAATGCTGATCTTGCTAACGTTGATCTCAACTAACACATGCCCGGTGCAATGTAACCTGTATGCCTCTAAGTCTAAGTCTTTTTTAAAACCTCTCATCTGTTATTCCTTGATTACTATAATCTGCTTGTACTGCTCGTAAACAAAGTTTTTCACTGTACTTCAGTACATGTGATAATAAATCAATCATTGTTCTGCTGGGTTAAATCAGAGAGATCTGGTGGCAAGAGTTGTGATGTTTGTAGAGTTTACGGTTGCTATTTTCAACTCAAGTATGAACTGGTCACATTTAGATCATAAGATAAAACAGTTGGTTCATCTGCATTCCCATCCACCTGTGGTAACCTTCCAGCCCTTTGTTCACCAAGAATCTATCCACCTCTGTCTTAAAAATATTCAAGGTCTTGGCTTCTACCACCTTTTCAGCAGGAAAGTTCCAAAGGCTCAAAATCTTTACAGAAAAGTTTCATTGCAAAATATGTATATTTAAGCAGTGACCCCAAGATCCAGATTCTCTCATAACGGGCAGCATCCTCTCCACAACTGTAATCTTCTGTCACAATCATGTCACCTCTTGCTTTTCTAAATTCCAGCAGATACAAGCCTAGCCTGACCAACCCTCTCTCAAAAGATAATGAGTCTATTCCAGGTATTAGTCTGATAAATCTTCTCTGAACTGCTTCCAATGCATTTACTCTTTCCCTTCTTAGATAAGGTGACCAATGCTGTACTCAAGACTCCAGATATGGTCTCACTAGTGCATATTTCCTTATTATCAGTTTTCTTCCAGTTTGGCCTATGTAATAGACTGACAGAAACACTACATAGGCCAAACTGGAAGAAAGATGTAATTGCATTGGACAGATTCAGGAGTGATTTACAAGAATAGTTCCAGGGACGAGAAATTTCAGTTAAGGATAGAGTAAACAAGATGAGACTGTTCTCCATAGACAGGAAGCTAAGAATAGATCCAAAAGAGGATTTCAAAATCAACAGCAGGCTTGATAGATGGGGAGAAACTAACTCCCGCTTATAAACGGAACAAGAACAACACGACACAGATTTAAACTGATGTGCAAAAGGAGCAAATGTGATGTGAGAGAAACCTTTTTCACTCAGTGAGAAGTTAGGGTATGGGATGTACCGCCATAAGAAGTATGGTGGCGGCATGTTCAACTGAAGCATTTAAGACAGGTTTTGGGTAGAAACAATGCACAACAATATGGGAAAAGAGCAGAAAATTGACAGGAGGTAACGATGCTCATTTGAAGAGCGAATGCACACATAATGGGCTAAATGGCCTCTTTCTGTGCCATAATACTAGGATTATGATATTGAAACGAGACCACATACAAGTATTTGAATTCAACAGTATGCCTGTAGAAAACACTTTTATAAAAACCACTCAGGGATATTTCTCCTTCCCCCCTCCCCATTTCTGAAGAAGGGTCCCAACCCAAAACGTCAACTTTCCTGCTCCTCTGATGCTGCCTGGCCTGCTGTGTTCCTCCAGCTCCACAGTGTTATCATTTTTATAAATATAGTCTTCATTAAAATTTCATGCATGTCAAAAACAGTACACAATTATCAATGGTTCATCACTTTTGCTTGACATTTGTACAATGATGATACATTCTGTACATAATTCCTACAGATGTGTTGCCACACATGGATATGGTGTTCACAGAACAGCAAATATTAATGTGGTCCTTTATAAATAATACCCTATTTCTCATTTACGTGCTGCCTCTTGATGACATTGTCTGAAAGCACAGCATTTTTCATGTGTATATTGACACACCCAGCTCTATCACATCATCACCTTCTCAACTCATCAACTGCTACTAAACTATCAAACTACCATGAGGTACTGAATGAGCATAAATTTCCACCAATTAAATATTGGGAAAACTGAAACCATCTTTTTCCTTTTCCTACTACAGATCCTATTGTCTAACTATGTATTCACAACCTTGGTGCACATTTGATCCTGAGATGAGCTTTCTACCTCCTATTCATGCCATCGCTAAACTGCCTAGTTTCTCCATCAGAACATCACGTGATTTTGTTCTGCCTCAGTTCATCTGCTCCTGAAACATTGTTGTTCCTTTGCTACCTCTCCTTAACTATTTCAATGCACATCTGTCTGGTGTCCCACATTTAAGGTCAGCCAAAGCTCTACTGCCCAAATCCTGTTCATTGCTCCAGGTCAAGCGACAACACAATTTTAAAATTCTTATTGTTCCTTTCAAATGATTCCACTGGCTCATTCCTCCAAATTCTAATCTGCTCCAACCCATGATTCACTGAGATATCTGTGCTCCTCTATTGGTGATCTATCAATCATATTGACCTAGTGGACTGCAGCAGTTCAAGAAGGTAACTCATCACCACCTTCTCAAGAGCAACTAGTGATGGACAATAAATACTGACCCCGTTAGTGAATCCCAAATCCCATGAATAAAAAAAATATAAAAATCATCTTCAAATGCCTAGGACCAAAGCTCTAAAACCACTCTACTTTCTGCCTCTATTTACTCCTTTAAGATGCTCCTTCGACATAGGAGCAACATGCAGCAAGACATCTTTACTCCCACATTCAAATCATGTTCCAAAGACAACTAATATACTGTCTTCCTAATTACTTGCTGCAACTGTCATGCTAGCTTTTAGTGCTTTATCAACAAGGACATCCAGGTCCTTTGGACGTCATCACTTTCCAATCTCTCGCTAGTTAAGGAATACTCTGCATTTCTGCTTTTCTTATCAAAGTGGATAAGTTACAATTTTAAGAACACAAAAACACAAAAATGTAGGAGTAGGAGTAGGCCATCTGGCCCATCAAACCTGCTCTGCCATTCAATAAGATCATGGCTGATCTTTTCATGGATTCAGCTCCACTCACCTGTCTGCTCACCATAACCCTTAATTCCTTTACAGTTCAAAAATCCATCTATTTTTGCCTTAAAAATATTCAACAAAGTAGCCTCAACTACTTGACTACTCAGGGAATTCCAAAGGTTCACAACTCTTTGGGTGAAGAAGTTCCTCCTCAACACAGTCCTAAATCTGCTTCCCGTTATTTTAAGGCTTTGTCTCCTAGTTCTAGTTTCACCCACCAGTGGAAACAACCTTCCTGCTTCTATCATATTTTCCCATCATAATTTTATGTTTCTATAAAATCCCCCTTGCCATTCTTCTAAATTTCAATGATTATAGTCCCAGTCTACTCAATCTCTCCTCATAAGGCAAACCTCTCAACTCCCCCTCCTGTGCCAGTACATCCTTTTTTAAGTAAGGAGACCTAAACTTTTCCCTGTTATATTCCACATGCCATGTTCTTGTCCACTCACGTAGCATATCTAAATCCTCTTGAAGCCTCCTTGCATTTCATCACTGGTCTCATCAACACTAGCCTAACCGTACCCAATCAGCCCATGCTTGTAAAATTGCCAAAATATACAACATTAGATTTGAGTCTGCAAATAGACAACAAGAGTAGGCTTTACACATTCAGAAAGGCAAAATCACATTCAGAGTGAGACATAGCCCAACTGAGTATATAGCTTAGAGAATTTGGTGGCAACATGAGTAAATCTGTCTTTTCTTTCTCCATTTTAAAAAGTTTAAAATTCAGTAGTCTCTTGAAAAAGTTCTAAGGTAGCGTTACAAGGATTTTGCTAGGGTTGGAGGGTTTGAGCTATGGGGAGACGCTGAATAGACTGGGCTATTTTCCCTGGAGCATCAGAGGCTGAGGGGTAACCTTATGGAGATTTATAAAATCATGAGGGGCATGGTTGGGTAAACAGACTAGGTCTTTTCCCCAGGGTGGGGGTGTCCAAAACTAGAGGGCATAGATTTAAGGCGAGATGGGAAAGATTTCATACAGACCTAAGGGGCAACCTTCTCCCCACAGAGGGTGGTGCGTGTATAGAATGAGCTGCCAGAGGAAGTGGTGGAGGCTGGTACAATTACAACATTTAAAACGCATCTAGATGGATATATGAATAGGAAGGGTTTAGAGGAATATGGGCCAAATGGGACTAGATTTATTAAGGATATCTGGTTGGCATGGAAGAATTGGACCAAAGGGTCTGTTTCCATGCTGTACAGCTCTATGATTTTATGAATCCCTAGGTGGCAGTAACCGTAACATGGTAGAATTCACCTGGCAATTTGAGGGGGAGAACCTGGAATCAGATGCAAGTTTTACAACTGAGTAAAAATAACTACAAAGAGATAAGGCAGGAGCTGGCCAGAGTTGATTGGAAGGACAGTCTAGCAGGGAAGATGATGGAGCAGAGGTGGCAGGAGTTTCTGGTAATTTGGGAGGGACAGCAGAAATTCATCCCAAGGTAGAAGAAACATACTGGGGGGTGGAGGAGAGAAGAGAGAACAAGGCAACAATGGCTGACAAGGGAAATCAGGGGCAGCAGAAATGCAAAAGAAAAGACATACATTGTGATGAAGATTAGTGGGAATCTACAGGATTGGGGAACCTTAAAACCAGCAAAGGATAACTGGGTGAGATGAGATACAAGAGTACACTAACTAGTAATATAAAAGAAGATCGCAAGAGTCTTTTTAGATATCTAAAAGGGAAGAGAGAGACAAGACGGGACATTGGACCGCTGGAAAACAAGGCTACAGAAGTAGTAATGGGGAACAAAGAAATGGCAGAGTAACTGGATAGGTAATCTGCATCAGCTGTAACAATGGAAGACACAAGCAGTCCTAAACTGCAAGAGAATTGGAAGTAGAGGTGACTGTATTGGCCATCACTATGGAGAAGATGTTGGGGAAGCTGATGGTCTAAAGATGAGTAAATCACCTGGGCCAGATGGATTACATCCCAGAGTTGTAAAGGAGACCGCTAAAGAGATGATACAGGCATTTAAGGTGATCTTTCAAGAATCAGTTCAACAGGGAAGGTGACAGATGACCAGAAAATGGCTGTTGTAACACCTGGTTTAAGAAGTTTGGAGGGGAGAGAGGGGCGAGAAGAGGAGGGATGCAGAAGACAGGAAATTATAGCTGGTTAGCCTGACCTCAGTCGTTGGAAAGATTTGAGTCCATTATTAAGGATGAAATTGCAGAATACCTGGAAGTGCACATTAAAATAGGGCTGTGTCAGCATGGCTTCATCAAGGGAGGTCATGCCTGACAAATCTGTTAGAATTCTTTGAGGAATTAATGAGCAAGTTAGACAAAGGAGATCAAGTGGGTGCGATCTATTTGCAAATATCTGCAGGATTCCCCAACACCATGGTTGACAGTGCCCTCTGCTGTGTCCAACCTATTTGTCACACTTCTGCCCTCACCCTTCCTCCTTTCTCCAAAGACGGCCATAGGGTCCTTCTTGTACTCACCTATCATCCCACTCGTGTCCACATCCAAAGGATCATTAGCTGCCATTTCCACTATCTCCAGTAGGATGCCACCATCAGACACACATTCCCCTCCCGTGTCAGCCTTCCACAGGGATGGTTTCTTCCAGGACACCTGTGCCCACTCCCTACACCCCCAAGGCCACCTTCCCAGGCAATCGCAAAGGTGTAACATCTGCCTGTTTACTTTCTCCCTTCTCGCTACTCAAGGCTCTAGACTCACATTCTAAGTGAAAAAGCAATTTACCTGCACTTCACTCAATCTAGTCTACCTGTACAAAAACAAAGTTGCTGGAAAAGCTCAGGACTGACAGAACTGTGAAGAAAAAAAATGAGAGTTAACGTTTCAGGTCCGGTGATCCTTCTTCCGAACTAGAGTCTACCTGTATTCACTGCTCACAATGTTTTCTCCTGTACACTGGGGGGATGAAGTACAGACTAGGTGACTGCTTTGCAGTACACCTATGTTCTATCCACAAAAATGACCAAGCTTCCAGTTGCCTGCCATCTGAACACACCACTCTGTCTCCTGGCCAATATATATGTCTCAGGCTTGCTGTTGTGCTCCAATGAAACTCAGTGCAAGCTAGAGGAACAACACTGCAGTAATTTACTCCCACCTCATTTTCTGCTTGGGAATCCTGAACCCTCTGGACTTTAATATTAAAGTTCGAACATTTTAAGGCCTGAGCACCTTCTTCCATGTCCTGACTCTCCAGTCTCCACACACCAGATCTTGTCATCACATGGGTTGCTATGACAAACAACCCACTGTCAGCCACTAATGGTTGCCACTATTCATTCTCCCAGGCTGATCTTTACCCATTCCTTTGTCTGCCAAACTGTTTTTCTCCATCTCCACCTATAGTTTACTCCTTCCCCCTTTCCCCCACCCCTTCTTTAGCATAAATATCAACCTTTTCCTAGCTACAATCAGTTCTAAAGAAGGGTCAATAGACCCCAAAATGTTAACTGTGCTTTCTCTCCACAGATGCTGCCAGACCTGCTGTTTTACCAATAATTTCTGTTTTTATTAAGGATCATCTCGATGTTGGAATCAGGAAGCAAAGACCAGCAAAACGACTATCTAGTTTTTTTTTTAACCTCCATCAATAGTCTATTCTATTTGTCTGTGCACGTGTGAGCACGCTAGGGTCAAGTTGTGGTGGAAATTTAGTTACTAGTGTTCTACATCAATAATAAATAATAATTCTAGTTTCATATAGAAACCCAATCCATGCTTTTTATCCACCTTGGTCTGAAAGTCAGGTAAATTGTGGTATAGCGTATACCATTTTGAAAAAAATCTAAAGTTTAACATTTGACATTTAACTTCACCAGAAACAGTGGGGCTCAATTTACAATGTACTACCCCAGTGAGTCATCTACTTGCTGTAATACAGTCACACACACAATATACAAGAACATATGTACAATTCTTTAGGGCGTAGACAAGGTTGATGCTAGAGAATGCACATTATTCCAGGATAAAGAATCAAAATTTTGGACTGAGATAGGCAGCAGTCTCTTCGTTCAAAAGTTTGTGAACCATTGCTGTCCCCTGCCATAGAGGGTTGTAAATGCTCAGCTTAATATATTGAAGGAGAACGTCCAAAGATTTTCAGATATTAAGTCAATTTGGTATCCAGAAATATTGAGAGTTTACAGTTGAGATAGTTCATCCATGGTCAAGTTGAGGGATGAACAAGGGCAAAAACTCTCCTGCTGACATTTTTTTGTTGCTTTTAGCTCGGAAAACGAGGAATCCCCATTTTCCAGCAACATCATCCTGCCCAGCTGCCAGATTTGGTGGTTGGGGGGGTGGGGTTAAGGCGACTCGAGCTGCAGGAAGAACTCGCCCTCCCCCAAACCGATTGTGCCGGGTTTAGGATCTTACTGTGTGGTACTAGTGACCATACCCCAAGCCAAACGACATACTATCTTTGAATAGGTTGTTGAAAATTATCTAAAACTGTTTACAGGCCCAGGCCTGACCATGCAGAGTGTAAGTGTGGCTCACTGACCCATTCCCAACCCACCATTGGTCAGAGAAAACACATGAACAGCTCCGATTGGATACCAGGCCGTCAATCTACGAGGTTGACCAATCAGAGCCAATCTCCAGTGAACACCGCCTAATATTGGTTGCTCGGCCTGGGGATCAAGGTTCCGCGCCTTCTATTATTGTTCATCATGCCGTTTCGCTGCCTGCGATTGGTTACTGCAGTTGTCTATCATATAACCAACCGAGTACCCTCAATATCAACAGGTTTCACCTTCACATCTCATTCAATGTAGTGTAGTATCAATACCTGTGATAATCCTCCCAGCCGGCAACCCTCACTCGCTGATGGCGGCAGCCACGGCCAGACGGTGCTTAGGGAACGGAAATCCCACCTCTCTGCCGTAATTGGGAAACGCACTTCCGGTCCAGGCGCTGAATGGTTCAGTCGTCCGTCAGTCATCCACCGGCAAGGGGGTGGGGTCAGGATTCCTTTGTGACAATCATCATACCAACCGTTAGTTTTAAAATTCTAGCGTGCGGAAGGCGTCAACGCGTTCACCTCAAACCCTCAACCTTACCCACAGCTGCTCTCGACGCCTGACCCCGATTCTTTTGATCTGTGTAGATATTTTGGATTGGCATTTCTCTTTATCAGAAAGTCACTTGAATTCAAAAACAGATTACTTGCTGGAAAAACTCTGCGGGCCTGGCAGCATCTGTCGAGGCAAATCAGAGTTAACGGTTCTGGTCCAGACCCTTCTTCAGAACTGGAATCATTTGGGTTCTTGTAATTTTTGGGGTACATTTTAGCTTTTTTTTCCAATTCAGTAAGTTTAGCCGGATGGCTTAAAGTTTGGCTAGATAACGTGCATAAATTACTAAAAGGGAAAACATTATACAAGAAAATACGCTGTACTGCTAAGGTCACTGTGAAGGTCCTGCTTTCTCAACCTTATGTGGGGTGTGGTGACCCTCAGATTAAACTCGCAACCCAGTTGTTTTCCAGTAATGAGAGCAGCTCCCTGGGAATATGACAATTTTACCTTTCAGATCAACATTCTTACAGGTGGGTTTTCTCATGCTGTTGCAAGGAATTTAAACTAATTTGGTAGGAGATGGGTCACAGTGTTCAAACCATAGGGACACAGCATACTTTACTAAAGGAACCAAGGGTGTTCAGCCATGTTGTGTCTCAAGGAAGTTGGCAACGCTAGATGATCCCTACATTAATACTAGGAGTATTGTAGGTAAGACAGATGATTTAAGGGCATGGGTTGACACATGCAATTTTGCTGCCATCACAGATGTGGTCAAGGGAAGGGCAGGAACTGGCAATTGAACATTCTAGGGCATAGGATATTCAGGCAGGATAGACAAGGGTGTAAAAGTGGAGGTGGTGTCACGTTATTGGTTAAGGAGTCACTGCAATTAAGTTACTCCAGTAAGGTGGGATAATATCCTAGAAGACCTTTAAATGTAATTTTATGGGTAGAGTTTAGGAATAAAAATGGGTAGTCTCACTGCTGGGAATGTATTATAACAGGCAGTAGAGGAGCAGATATGTAGACAATTCACTGAGACATGTAAAAACAATAAGGTAATTATTGTATTAGAGGATTTCAACTTCCTTTACATTAATTGAGATGGTCATAATGTAAAGAGTTTAGAGGGGGCAGATTTCTTGACGTATTCAGAGGAACTTTTTATATCAAGGTCCAACAAGGGATGCTGCAGTGATGAATATTTCTGGGGAGCAGAGCCAGACAGCTGTTCAAGGTGGCAGTGGGAGAGCATTTTCATGATAGTGACCACAACATTGTACATTTTAATTTTTTATGGAAAAGAACAAAAATGGTCTGCAAAAGGAGTTATTGATTGGCAGAAGACAGATTTTATTAAAATAAGGCAGGATCTGGCCAAAGTATATTGGGAACAGCTACTCCTGCGTAAATCTACAGTAAAACATTCGGAGGCATGCAAAATGAATTGGCAAGAGTATAGACTTAACATATTCCCGTTACAGTGAAATGTAGGAGCAACAAGCCCAGACAACCATTGATGTCTGAGAATACTTAGGACTGGATAAGATTGAAAAGAAAGCAAATCAATGCAGGCCCGAGTGGAGTATAAAAAGTGCGAGGGTGAAATCAAGAAAGCAATCAGAAAACAAAGAGGGTGCATGAGAAAACCACAGGCTGGTAAGACTAAGGTAAATCACAAGACATTTCATAATTATATCAAGGGGAAAAGGATAATCAGGGAAAGAATCGGCCCATTCGGGACCAAGGAGGCAAACTGGAGGAGCTGGAAAACATTGATAGGGTGTTAAGTGAGTACTTTGTATCTTGGTCAGAGGATGTAGGTACAGAGTTTGGGAAGTGAGACTGTGAGGTTTTTAAGAAGTTTGACCTAGGGAGTTAAGGAAGTCTTGGAGGCTTTGATGGGCTTAGAAATTGACAAATGCCCGGCTCCAGATGAGTTTAGCCCAGGCTGCTCTGGGAGATGAGGGAGGAAATTATAGACCCAAATTTTTTATTTCTTTCTGGCTACATCAGAGGAGCATAGGAGACTTAGGAATTAGGAGCAGAAGGAGGCAATTCAGCCCACTCCACCATTTAACATGATCATGGCTGATCTGACCCTGGTCTCAACTCCACTCTCCTGCCTGCTCCCCATTGCCCGTTATCCCACTTTTCATCAGAAACAAATCTATTTCTTTCTTGAATCTGTTGATTGATTCTGTCTCCACTACAATCTGGGGCAGAGTTCCACAGAATCACAACCACCTTATCTCAGTTTTGAACCTACCTCCTCTCACTCTGTATCTATGACCTCTTGTTCGAGACTGTCCCATAAGGAGGAGCATTCGTTCAACATCCACCTTATCAATCCGCTTTAGGATTTTATATACCTCAATCAGATCCTCCCTCATTCTTCTGAACTCCAGGAGTACAAGCCCAAGCTATTCAATCCCTCCTCATATGATAGCCCTTTCATCCCTGGAATGATACACTTTAGAAGAAGTAATGAGACAAGGGAATATTTAATGAAGAACACCAGGAAGCTCAAAGAACAGAAGGATCTTGGAGTGCTTGTTCACAGATCCCTGAAGGCGACAGGACAGGTTAATAAAGTTAGTTAAGAAGGCATATGTGACACTTGCCTTTATCAGCCGTGGTAGAGATTACAAGGGCAGGGAAGTCACGTTGGAGCTATACATGACTTTGTTTAGGCCACAGCTGAAACTGTGTGTGCAATTCTAGTCACCGCACTCCAGGAAGGATGTGATTGCACTGGAGGCGATAGAGTCATACAGAACGGAAACAGGCCCTTTGGCCCATGCTGACCAGGTTTCTTAAACCGAACTAGTCCCATTTTTTTGAGATTCACCAGGATGTTTCATGGCTAGAGCAGTTTAGTAATGAAGAGAGGCTGGATAAGCTCAGGTTGTTTATAGCAGAGAAAGCTGAGCAGGGATCTGACAGGTGTATAAGATTGAGGGGTATGGATTGGAAGCAGCTGTTATCCTTAGTTGAAACGTCACTAACAAGAAGGCATAATTTTAAGGTGAAAGGCTGAAGGTTTAGAGGGGATTTGTGGAATTTTTTTTTCACCTATTGGGCAGCGGTAATCTGGAATGCACTGCCTGGGCAGATAGTTGAGTCAGGAAAACTCATGATCATTAAAAGGTACTTGGAAAAGCATTTGAAATGTCATAAACTTCAAAACTATGGGCCAGGTATTGGAAAGTGGGACTAGTAGGTTTAGTGTAGTTTTTTTCTGTCAGTGCAGACTCGATATGCCAAAGGTCTCCTATAGAATGATTCTCTGAAAATTACTTATGTGATTATATAATAATTATAATGAATGCAATAAAAAGCCACAAGGATAATTGCTTGATTAGTAACTAATTGTATTAGCCAGTTTTGGTCATTTTTTTTGAACGTGACTACTTTTTAATCTTGTTAAGTGTGATAACGTTTTTATTTGTTGAATGCTTTACTTCCTTTGTTACTAAATGGTAGGCATTGTGTTTTTTGATTATATATATCAAGTCTCATTGTTGACATCTTTCCATTCTAAGTACCTTTCCAGGTATTGTATGAGTGTATAAATAGTGTTGCTGTAACCAAGCATGTGCTAGAGAACATTGGTTTAAGCAAACCCTTTATTCCCTCCTAATCAAGATGCAAACGATGTATAACACATGGTGTAAATATATTATGTGACTACTGCTATTTAATTTTTTTTAGGAGCAGGAGTCCTCTAAAACATGAAAGCAAAAAAATCCAAAGAAGGCAATTTTCTTTGTATTTGGTTTCTGTAGTTCAGCAGGAAACCAGATGGAACTGGATTTGTACTCCCCTGAGAATGCAGTACAGAGAGATATACATAGGCAGTGCTAAATCCGAAACACCTGACGCTGAGGTTAGTATTAGATGTAGATATGAACCTTCTTAAGGTTTTAACGAAAATTTGTAGCTCGGGTTGTGGATGCTACCCTACATCAAAAATATATCAGAAATGACTACCAGACTCCTAAGGCCGCATAAGATCATGATTGCACACAAACCTACAGCAATACTGCGCCAAATGTTATCAAAGACTAAAGACCCCATACTGACAGTAAACAAGATTAACATGATATAGAGAATACCATGAAGCGAGTGCAATAATTATTACATTGGACAAACAGGGAAGAAACTGATGACTGGGATACACGACCACCAGCCGGCAGTAAAAAGACATGACCAATATTCACTTGTCTCAATATACACAGACAATGAGGGCCATCAGTTTGACCGGGACAAAGTGACCATACTGAGACAAGTGAACACCAAACATGCAAGGGAATTTCTGGAAGCCTGGTTCTCAACACGGGACTCCATTAAAAAACACATAGAAATAGAGCCTGTATACAGACCGCTGCTAAAACAACAAAACCGGAAGCGACAAGACCATCACACCAGAGGATCATATAAATCCAGAAGGAAGCAGAACACCAATGCATCGATTAGAGGTCACACTGATGATGTTGCCTAGAAAGGTAACAAAACTTCTGCACACCACAGAACAACGGCCTTGGCGAGCTAACAAACAACTGCATATGAACCTTCTCTGTTTGTGTAGTATCTGGTGGTTGTAAAAATAACTTACCAATATTAAATTATTTTACTTCAGTATTTATTCCAAAACTTAGAAATCAAGAATCATACAAAAAAAAAATACAGATTGTAAAGAATAATTTACATCTGAAAGCAGGTTTGGAAAATGTCATGTTGATTCAACTTCAAACATCAGAACAAGCCTTTTGGCCATTTTAACACTTTACTTCTGCCTACATAATTTTTGTTGTTGTGGCTATTAAACTAACTTTATTCGATCAACTAGAGTTGAATCATGCCACTAGCTCTTGCTTGCTGTGGGTTAAATGGTTGGGGCATGTTCACAGTTGAAACTCTCACTTGATGTATTTCCAGTTCCAGCTGACAGTAGTATGCTAGGAAAGCCTATTGAATTTCTTTTTTCCAATGTAAATGTTCCTGCTCACTTTTCATTTATTAGGTCCAGCAAGCACTGAGCTGGAGTCTCTGGAAGTAAGAGATCCTTGACCAGAGCGGCTGAATGCCAGGGCACTCCTCCCTTGTACTGTTCACTTTATTCAAGCTCATCCTGCATAATTTCCTCCTTTTTTCCTCATTTGTTGACCCACCTGAGCCAAGGACCAAGAAAATACTACTTAAGCTTCAATCAGCAATACCCTTTGTACAAGTTGAAACAAGTTTATTGTGCTAATACACTTTTGCTACATACATCTTGTTATTCTTCGATCTTAGAAATATGTATGTAAATTTAAAGTATACTGAGTTAAAAGGTGGAAGAAGCCTTAGCACCACTCTGTCTGGTTGCATGTATTAGCAGTGGAATGCAAGATTTCTGAAACCATGGAGGGTTAATTTGGCGGATATTAGGCTAAAGAGAATGTCCCAATCGAAACTCACTTTCAGCAGACACCTTTTTAAATGTACATTGAAGGAAATGGAGAGCCAATTGTTAAATTTAAAGCAGTAAAAACAATTAGATCTTTTACTTAATTCTGCGCATTTTTACTATCTTTTGCAATAGGTAACTAAGTTGCTTTATCTGCCTGACCGTCTGGGGATAGTGGTCTGATACAGGGATTTACCAAGAGCTTCGAAGAATGTGATCGTCATTTCATCTGAGGTGATCTCTACATAAACAAAGCCTCCCAAAGAGCTGATGTCTGCATAGAAAAATTTAAGCCACTCCTTTGGAACATGGTCCTTGTGCTTCGTTGAGTTTTCCATGAAGTTTCCAGCTCCACTTAGGACGTAGCCAATACCATTGCTATCCTGAATAAACTAAAGTAAGGGGAAAATTTAAAAAAACTTGTCATTTTATGAATTGCATCCAATACTTGAAATGTCAATGTAAGTATATTTTATGGGCACGACAACTCCCCACCCCGATCCACCCTCACCCATTTATTCTGTGGATAAACTCAGTAAAGCAGAGATATTCATTTAAAAATTCATTCATGTGGACAATAGGTGTTGGGCTCATGAGGCATTTGATACGGTGCCACACAGAAGGAAAATATGCAAGATAAATGCTCATGGAGTTCTTTTTTCATTCATGCATGGGATTTGGGCATCACTATATGGGTATTATTTCCCCCCACACTAATTTCTCTTGAGAAGCTGGTGGTGAGCTCTTTGAACCACTGCAGTCCGTGTACCACATTGCTGTTAAGAAAAGAAAGCCAGGATTTCGATCCAGCAATGCTGAAGGAATAGTAATATATTTCCAAGTCAGGACGGCGAGTGGCTTGGTGGGGATCTTGGTGATATTCCCATTTTTCTTTTGCCCTTGTCCTTCTAGATGGAAGTGGTTGTGGGTTTGGAAGGTGCTGTTTAAGGTTCTTTAGCGAATTTCTTCAGTGTACCTTCTAGATAGCACACACTGCTGCTGCTGAGCGTCAATGGTGGTGGGAGTGAACATTTGTGCATGTGGTGCCAGTACAGGGAACAGCTTTGTCCTGGATGATGTCAAGCCTTTTGAGTGTTGTTGAAGCTGCACTCATCCAGGCAAGTTGGGATTATTCCATCAGACTCCTGACTTGTGCCTTTTAGAATGTGGAGAGGCTCTGGGGAGTCAGAAGATGAGTTACCCACTGCAGGATTCTTAGCCTCTGACTACTTATATGTCAGTACTGAGCAGTAATAAGACCATAAGAAATAGGAACAGGAGTAGGCCATTCAGCTCCTTGAGCCTGCTGTACTATTCAACATGATCATGGCTTATCTGACATTCCTCACATCCACTTTCCTGCCTCTTCCCTTAACCTTTGATTCCCTTACTAATTAAAGATCTCTCAGCCTTAAATATCCACAAGAACCTGACACCACAGCTCTCTGTGACAAGAAGTTCCAAAGACTGTCAACCATCAGGGAAGAAATTCCTCTTTATCTCAGTCTTAATCTCGCACCAATTAAGTCTGAAACAATGCCATCTGGTCCTAGACACTCCCATGAGGGGAAACATCCTCTCAGCATTTTCCCTGTCAAGCCCCTTAAGCATCCTATGTTTCAATGAGATCACCTCTCATTCTTCTTAACTGCAGAGAGTGGAGTCCCAACCTGTTTAGCTTTGATCATAAGACAATCCCTCCATTCCAGGGATCATGCTGGTGAACTGCGTACAGTTCTGGTCGCCACATTACCAAAAGGATGTGGATGCTTTGGAGAGGGTGCAGAGGAGGTTCACCAGGATGTTGCCTGGTATGGAGGGCATTAGCTATGAAGAGAGGTTGAGTAGATTAGGATTATTTACATTAGAAAGACGAAGGTTGAGGGGGGACCTGATTGCGGTCTACAAAATCATGAGAGGTATAGATAGGGTGGATAGCAAGAAGCTTTTTCCCAGAGTGGGGGACTCAATTACTAGGGGTCACGATTTCAAGGTGAGAGGGAAAAAGTTTAAGGGCGATATGTGTGGAAAGTTCTTTGCGCAGAGGGTGGTGGGTGCCTGGAACACGTTGCCAGCGGAGGTGGTAGAGGCGGGCACGATAGCGTCATTTAAGATGTATCTAGACAGATACATGAATGGTCAGGGAGCAGAGGGATATAGATCCTTGGAAAATATGTGACAGATTTAGATAGAGGATCTGGATCGGTGCAGGCTTGGAGGGCCGAAGGGCCTGTTCCTGAGCTGTAATTTTCTTTGTTCTTTGTTCTCTGAACTGCCTCCAATTAAATTATATCTTCCCTCTTCCCTTAAATAAGAGGACCAAAACTGCGAACAGTACTCCGGATGTAGTCTCACCAGCACCTTGTACAGGTGCAGTAAGACTTCCCTACTCTTATATTCTAACCTCCTTAAAATAACGCCCAATGTTACCTGCTGAACCTGTGTACTAGTCTTCTGTGTTTTGTGTATAAGCACTCCAAAGTCCCTTTGTGTTACATTTTTGTGCAGCTTTTTTCCATTTAAATAATTCTCTGTTCTCTTGTTATTCCTTCCAAATGAACAACTTCACATTTTCCCACATTATACTCCATTTTCCAACTTTTTGCCCACTCAATCAAATTATCTCTCTAAACTGTTTATATCCCCTTTCACAACTTGCCTTTCAATTTATTTTTGTGTCACCTGCAAATTTGGCCACAGAACACTTGCCTCCTTCCTCCAAGTCAACAACTGGCAACATTTACTACAATATTTATATTCAAATAGACTGTCTCTACATAGTATGGAAGCCCTTTGTGAGGGTGGGTGAATGAACAATCACTCATATTGACCTTTATCTTGGCATTCATTTGCTTGCCACTATTGACTGCTTCTTACCTGAAGGTTGTGGTCATGCCCACAGAAGTAAGCGCTGATCTTGTATTGAGTGAGGAGAGGGTACAGTTTTTTTACCAGACATCTGGTGGGTCCATGCTCAGCTATTGACCAAACTGGGTAGTGTCCAGCAACAATCAGGAAATCTGATCTGTAGGAAACAAGAAAGGGAGCTGGTCACTTTACACAGTGAATAAAACATAGAAAATATTATGAAAAACAGAAACAGCATAACTAAACATCTTTAATTCATCCTGAGACACACATCTCAAGGCATTTATGCAAAGGAAATGGATAGAAATGAATAATTATAAAGGCTTGATTGAATGAAATTAAAAATTATAGATCCAGTGGTTAAATTAAAGCTGTAGAGATTTTGGTTAAGGAGTTTTAGAGGGTATCATCAAAATGACTAAAAGCCGCTAACATGAGTCCCTGATTCAGGTCTTTTTTGAATGCTATCATTGTGCCAATCTTACAGCTATACCTTCATCTTTTTGGATCTAACATTCTCAGGAATTCCGTCTCTAATTTCCAAGACTGTCTTTCTTCAAGTCCCTGTTAAACACTGTGTCTTTGACCAGGTTTTTGGTCATCCATTAAAAAAGGGGAAAGTCATCAGCAGGAGGTCGTTGTACATTTTGAAACCAACAACATAGAATTGAACTGTATAAGGAGAACAGGTTGCATCTGAATTGGAAGGGGACTAATATACTGGCAGGGAGCTTTGCTAGAGTTATTCAGGAGGATTTAAACTAGTGGGGTTGGGAGTGTGGCTTGTTAAACCCAGAGAAATTGTGAGAAAAGAGATCAGTCTGAAACTGGGAAAAGGAGCAAGTCAAACAGTCAAGGCAGGCAGGAGCAAGACAAAGAACAAGGTAGGACGGATAAATTAAAATGTTATTTTAATGCAAGAGGGCTGACTGGTAAGGCAGATGAACTCAGGGCATGGTTGGGAACATGGAAATGGGACATCATAGCTATTACAGAAATCTGGTTCAAGGATGGACAGGACAGGCAGCTTAATGTTCCAAGGTATAGATGCTCCAGGTAGGATAGAAAGGAGGCAAGAGGAGGAGGGTCAGTGGCATTTTTGATTAGGAATGTCATTACGGTTGTACTTGGGGAGGATATTCTGGTGAGTATGTCCAGTGAAGTTATTTGGTGGAACTAAGAAATATGAAAAGGATTATTACTTTATTGGGATTATAGTATAGACTGTGGAATAGTCAGCGGAAAATTGAGAAGCAAATTTGTTATGAGATCTCATTTATCTGTAAGAATAATAGGGTTTTAATCGTAGGGGATTTTAACTTTCCAAACATAGACTGGGACTGCCAAAGTGTTAAGGGCTTGGATGAAAAGGAATTTGTTAAGTGTATACAAGAAAATTTTGTTATGCAGTATGTGGATGTACCTACTAGAGAAGGAGCAAAACTTGACCTTCTCTAGGGAAATAAGGCAGGGCAAGTGACTGAGGTGTCAGTAGGGGAGCACTCTGGGGCCAGCGATCATAATTCTATTAGTTTTAAAATAGTTATGGAAAAAGATAGACCTGATCTAAAGTTAAAGTTATAAGTTGGAGGAAGGCCAATTTTGATGGTATTAGGCAAGTACTTTCAAAAGTTGATCGGAAGTGAATATTCACAGGTAAAGGGTTGGCTGGTAAGTGGGAAGCCTTCAAAAAAAATGAGATAACAAGAGGCCAGAGACAGCAAGTTCCGGTCAGTGTGAAGGGCAAGGCTGGTAGGAAGTGCTGGATGACTAGAGAAATTGAGGCTCTGGTCAAGAAAAAGAAGGAAGCATATGTCAGGCATAGACAGCTAGGATTGAGTCTATGCCTGGAAGAGTACAAGGGCAATAGGAGTATGCTCAAGAGGGAAGTGTTCATTTGTGGGATGTGGGCGTCGCTGGCTGGCCAACATTTCTTGCCCATCCCTAGTTGCCCTTGAGAAGGTGGTGGTGAGCTGCCTTTTTGAACCGCTGCAGTCCTCCTGCTGTGGGTTGACCCACAACGCCATTAGGGAGAGAATTCCAGGTTTTTGACCCAATGACAGTGAAGGAGTGGCGATATATTTCCAAGTCAGGATGGTGAGTGACTTGGAGAGAAACTTGGACGTGATGGTGTTCCCATATATCTGCTGCCCTTGTCCTTTGAGATGGAAGTGGTCGTGGGTTTAGAAGGTGCTGTCTGAGGATCTTTGGTGAATTTCTGCAGTGCCTTGTAGATAGTACACACTGCTGCTACTGAGCATCGGTGGTGGAGGGAGTGAATGCTTGTGGGTGTAGTGCCAATCAAGCGGGCTGCTTTGTCCTCGATGGTGTCAAGCTTCTTGCATGCTGTTAAGACTGCACTCATCCAGGCAAGTGGGGAGTATTCCATCACACTCCAGACTTGTGCTTTGTAGATGGTGGACAGGCTTTGAGGAGTCAGGAGGTGAGTTACCCGCCGCAGTATTCCCAGCTTTCGGCCTGCTCTTGTAGCCACTGTGTTTATGTGGTGAGTCCAGTTGAATTTCTGCTCAATGGTAACCCCCAGGATGTTGATGTTGGGAGATTCAGTGATGGTAACACCATTGAATGTCAAGGGGCAGTGGTTAGATTTTCTCTTATTGGTGATGGTCTTAGCCTGGCATTTATGTGGCTGAAATGTCACTTGCCACTTGTCAGCCCAAGCCTGGATATTGTCCACATCTTGTTGCATGTGAACATGGACTGCTTCAGTATCTGAGGAGTCACGAATGGTGCTGAACATTGTGCAATCATCAGCAAACATCCCCAATTCTGACCTTATGATGGAGGGAAGGTCATTGATGAAGCAGCTGAAAATGGTTGGGCCTAGGACACTACCCTGAGGAACTCCTGCAGAGATGTCCTGGAGCTGGGATGATTGACATCCCACAACCACAACCATCTTCCTATGTGTCAGGTATGACTCCAACCACCGGAGCGTTTGCCCCCTGATACCCATTGATTACAGTTTTGCCAGGGCTCCTTGATGCCACACTCGGTCGAATGCAGCCTTGATATCAAGGGCTGTCACTCTCCCCTCACCTCTGGGGAATTCAGGTCTTTTGTCCAAGTTTGAACCAAGGCTGTAATGAGATCAGGAGCTGATGGCCCTGGTGGAACCCAAACTGGGCATCACTGAGCAGGTTATTTCTGAGCAGGTGCTGTTTGATAGCACTGTTGATGACACCTTCCATCACTTTACTGATGATCGAGGGTAGACTGATGGGGCTGTAATTGGCCGGGTTGGATTTGTCCTGCTTTTTGTGTACAGGACATACTTGGGCAATTTTCCACATTGTCGGGTAGATACCAGTGTTGTAATCAGTGTGATAGCTTTAGCAAATAGGGCTAAGGAGAATCCAAAAGATATTCTACAAGTACATTAAGAGCAAAGAGTAACTAGGGAGAGAATAGGGCCCGTCAAAGATCCACAAGGCCGCCTATGTGTAGAACCGTAGGAGGTGGGTGAGATACACAAATGAGTATTTTGTATCAGTATTTACTGTGGAGTAGGATAATGGAAGCTAGAGAACTTGGGGAAATAAGTAGTGATATCATGAAAAGTGTCCTCATTACAGAGGTGGTGATGCTGTGTGTCTTAAAATTCATGAAGGTGGATAAATCCCCAGGACCTGATCAGGTGTATCCCAGAACTTTGTGGGAAGCTAGGGAAGTGATTGCCAGATCCCTTGCTGAGATATTTGTATCATCAAGAAGTGCTGGAAGATTGGAGGTTGGCTAATGTGGTGCCATTATTTAAGAAAAGTGGTAAGGAAAAGCCAGGTGAGCCTGACATCAGTGGTGGGTGTGTTGTTGGATGGAATTGTGAGGGACAAGATTTACATACATTTGGGAAGGCACAGACTGATTAGGGATAGTCTGGGAAATCATGTCTCACTAACTGGAGTTTTTTAAAGAAGTGACGAAGAAGATTCAGTTGGCTATTACTTCACAAAGCAGAAAAGTGCAATTTAAAAAAAGTACGCTTAAAAATAATCCATGACAATTTTATTGCAGCAATTTTTGGTTATGTGCTTTCTCCTGTTTCAGAATTTTTTATTAATACAGCAAGAGATGAAGACTTCCTGCCCAAAGGAAATAGAAAACATATCACAATGAAAATGGTGGGGTCTGATTCATCTCCCATTCCTGTTGTCATTAATGACAGCCATAATATTCCCTGGGTCTCTGCAAGGTGGCCAGAACTAGGAAGAAGGCTTTGTTAATATGTAAATGGATCCTAGTGCATTCTCAGCATCTGTATTGCGACTAAGGAATAAAATTTGCTGGAGCTTGTGCCCAGTGCCATGTGGCAGTCCAATTGAATAGCAGCTTAAATGATAAGTCTTACCCAGAATCTGGAAGCAGCAGTCATGCTCCTCCAGTTTCTCAAAAGCAATCTGGGCCATGACAGAACTGAAAGGCTGCCTATCTCTTTGTACATATTTACTGCCTGCAGCACTCGTGCTTGTCCCACTGGCCTTTCACAGACCAGACTTCCTTGGTGACAGTTAGCCTGCCATTGAGCATGCTTTGCTCCTGAGTTACGACATGAATCAAAAGTTATCTTGACTGAGATGAGACTTTCCGATCAGATATATATAATTAGTATAAACCAACTTAGGTACGTGAACTTTATAGTGCAATTGTACATTAACTGGTCGTTTTCATATTCGCATTTTTACACTGGTTTTTAAGTATTTTTAACTATGAAAATGGCAACTCAGTTTGATAGACAGCTAAAAAGAAAGCAAAGTCATGATGCACCTCTAAGGTTCAAATTTGGATACAGAATCCTAAATGGTTTTACATACTTCCTTGGAACAACTAGAAAGCTCTCCTCTGCCAAGTTATATAATAACCATGAGCAGTAACAGCATTACACAAGAAATACATTGCTGTACATGCTGCATCTAGAGAGCCATGAGAATTTCAGAAATTTTAAAAATGCAGGAAGTGCAAGTGTTATTTCGCGATCTGAAATTTGTCAGAAATTGAATTCTGTAAAGAAGTTGTTTTTTCCCTTTATGCTCATTTGTGTACATTTTGAACACTGCGTCTTTGTCTTTTCTTGCAGAAGTAATAGGGTTGTTGTCATGGGTGACTTCAGCTTCCCTAATATAGACGGGAACCTCCTAAGTGCAAATAATTTGGATGGAGCAGATTTTGTCAGGTGTCCAGGAAGGATTTCTGACTCAATATGTAGATAGGCCGACTAGAGTATTCCTTTCTCCTGGACTGGAAGGGAGATAGCACAAGCAAATCTGTTTTGCTGAATTTGGCTTTGCCAGGGGTGTTTTTATGGAATGCTGCCATATTAGAACAGTTAATGATTAGGAGTTGTAGTTAAATAATATTATTTAAGCAAAACACACTTATTCTTGCACCACAGTTAAAATACAAACAACAAAAATAGAATGGGCTTAACTTTAACTCTTTTGAAATACTTAGTAGTTAAATAAGATTACTTAGCTACTAAGTATTTCAAAAGAGTTAAATTTATGCCTATTCTATTTTTGTTTCTTTTAACTGTGCTGCAAGAATAAAGTGTGTTTTACTTAAAGCCTATTGGTGGGCCAATCAAAGCACATCTGGGACAAGGCACCTTACAGTTGCCTTTAAATAAAATAAAAGTTAGGGTCTTGGCTATCACCTTGATATATTTTAATGGGGGTTTGGCCTGGTTCACAACAGCATACAGCTACAGCATGCGGTTAGGTTTGGCATTGTGTGGCAAGTGGAGTCTTTTATGATCCCGAAAGAACTGTGGATGCTGTAAATCAGGAACAAAAACAAAGTTGCTGGAAAAGCTCAGCAGGTCTGGCAGCATCTGTGAAGGGAAAAACAGAGTTAACGTTTCGGGTCCAGTGACCCTTTCTCAGAACACAGTTCTCCAGCAACTTTGTTTTTGTTCTTTTATGATCCCAGCTGATGCTACTATTGGTCAAGTCAGATACCAGAATATAATTTGATCTGAAAAATTATTTTTAAAAAAATGTTGTCATATGGCAGTCTTTACTGAAACATAAACATACAAAGTTGTTCTCATTGAGGTGTTTGCATTGAAACACAGAAAATTCTGTAGGGGCATAACAGTGTAAATATTAAAAGGTTATTTGACCTGACATAGAGCCATTACAAAACACAGAAGGAAACAATTCAGTTTATTGAGTCCATACCAGCACTCTACAGAACAATCCAGTCAATCCCACTCCTCCACTTGTCCCTCTAGACTATATATTCAGTTTTTGCAAGTGTCAGTGCAATTTCCTTTTGAAATCATTGACTGTCTCTCATCCTCGGGAATCTAGAACACAGGACACAGTCTTTGATCACTTAGAATTGGATGGAGAAATTTCTCCATGCAAAGGCCTGTGAATATTTGAAATTCTGAGGTATGTGGATGCTTCATTTGAGTATATACAAGACCAAGAGATATAGATAGTGCCTCAGGGGGAAAAAAACAGCAGATGGAGTAGAAGAAAAGGCATGAAAATATTGAATGATGCAGCAGGCTTGAGGAGCCATTAAAACGACTCCTATTTCTTAAATTCTTCTAAGGTGTTTTAACAGTGAAGGAGGATATTGTTAATGTTGTTCCTCCCAATTTACAACCCCTGTGGTGCAGATTCCTACAGTTCACATGCATCATTCTGTGGGTAGCAAATGCACCTGAGCACTCTTTAAATGGGAGAGGAACCAGTGATGTTAGGTAGACTTTCCACCTGGCCCTGCTCTGACCTGATGTTGACTTTCAATGCAGAATAACAATTGGAAGTACCAAAGCTGGCTGAGATCAGCTAATGAACATGGACTTCTAACTTACTTAGTACCTATCACACTGCTTGGCATATTTTTGATCAGAGATATGGATAGAGTGGACAGCCAGAGACTTTTTCCTAGGGTGGAGGTAGCTATTACGAGGGGGCATAGTTTTAAAGTGAGTGGAGGTAGATATAGGGGAGATGTCAGAGGTAGGTCCTTTACTCAGAGAGTGGTAGGGGTGTGGAATGCATTGCCAGAGAGGGTAGTGGAGTCGGCCTCATTAGGGGCATTTAAGCGGTTATTAGATAGGCATGTGGATGATAGTATAAGGTAGGGGTGGAGGTTAGATTAGGGCAAAAGTTTGGCACAACATCATGGGCCGAAGGGCCTGTACTGTGCTGTACTGTTCTATGTTCTATTTACTAATTTAACAAAAGAAAATGGGCATGTTTAACATGCTTTAGTGAAGCTGCTCAAGTTCCCAGCTTTTATAAATAAACAATTGCATTAAACTTGTGGGATGACAGGTTTGAGTCAATGAAAGTATTCTTGCCTCAGACTTAACAGTTTGGGTCCAAAATCAATCCCTGAACCTGAATACATATAGGCTGAGTCATCACTATACGATTACAAACAAATCAGGAGCAGAAATTGGCCCCTGAGCCTCTTGAACATGCCCTGCCATTGAACAAGATCATGGTTGATCTGATTACTCCACATCCCTACCTATCCCCAACAAACTTTCTAAATTAATATATTGTTTACAGTGCTGTTTATTATACAAAATGTTACAACAATACTGTCCACCTGCTTCATGGAAGCAGCACCATTTTAAAATCAGGAATGATCTCTTCATGCCCTGGTCAACATTTATCTCTTAACCAAAATTAATTAATCAATGTTGTATAATAAATCACAGAAGTGTCATGATGCAGAAGGCAACCATTCAATCCACTGTGCCTGCCCTGGCTCGATAAGTGGCATTATCTAGTACCAATCTGTTGAATTTTCCCCTTACTCTTGCACATTATTTTTATCTATACAATCACCCAATATGCTCTTGAAAACCTCAAGTGAACCTGCCTCCACCAAATTTCCAGGCGGTGCTTCCAAATGACTGCCATTTTGCTCTGCATAACAACAATGATCGCATTTCCAATGGTAACTAATTAGTACTGAAGTACTGAGACATTCTGAGGGCATGAAAGATACTTCTTTTTTATACAGCCAGCTAAATAATATTGCACATTCACGGAATAACCTCAGAGATACTGACTCTTCACATAGGGAAGAACACTGAGCAGATACCTGGAATTCTTCAGCTTGTCCCTGATCCACTCTAGTTGTGCGTTCGCCACATTATAATCTTTTGGTGCTTCTGGTTCCTTCCCCTGGAAGTCATCAGAATTTCCACAGAGAAGGACAGTGTCTAGCATCAGGATTGTAACAGTGGTGTTAGAGTCTTTGATGGTGAAATTTAGGTCGTAATAATAATGTGGAAAGTTCCTGGAAATCAAACCATGTCAAACAAATTAATCAAAAACAGTTGTGATATTGGAGAAATGGGAAACTGCAGGAAACTTAACCCATCTCACCATCTCTTGGAAACTTTGGAATACTCGATCTGCGCAGTTACATTGCCCAAATGATCATGGTTTCCTGCTACAACAAACCAGGGCACGTCCTTCAGTGACTTGGCAGAAAAGATTTCCTCAAATGTTTCCTGTGATCACAAAGAACACTGCAACCTCAGATTATCAATCTATCTACCTCAAACAAAGCTAAACTTTGAAGCAGATACTCTCTCACATCAAGTTTCAGCATTGGTTTCTAGAGATTCCTAAGGTTGCTTATTTTTCAGGACATTTGATACTATCAAGCTATAATTCATTTGAAAATAATAAATATACACCTGTATCTATCCATGGCAAAAGTCTAATGTTCATGGCCTTGTCCCTCTCCATCCCTCCCCCTCACACCCCATCAAACCCCATTTCTATGGCCTCCAATCAACTCCAAGATCTGTCCACTACTTCACTCCTGGTTTTTTGCACACCTCGATTTTAATCGCTTTACCATTTATGGCTATCCAAGATCTGGAATTTACTCCCTAAAACTTGATATTTCTGTCTCCCCTCCTTTAAAATCTACACCTTGACCAAGCTTTTAGTCATCTGTACTAATACCTCTTGTGGGTCAGTATCAAATTTTGTTTGATAAATGCTGTGAAATGATGTCAGAGCCTTTAATATTGTAAAATGTTCCATATAATACAATTAATTGTTGTTGTTTGGGTCAGTGCCAGATGTTCACAAAGGTTCCTGCCATCCAGCACTATCCCAGCCCATTTTAGAGATTATTTGAGTGTTAATGGAGATTAGCTGGCCTGATTACATCTGCACACCATCCCACTGTAGCTTAATAAATAGGCTGAGGAATAAATCATCTATGGTTCTCCCCAAACTTTGCCCCATAAGCCTTCCTCTCTGGTGCATATGAAGAAATGAGAATTTGATAACATTACCTGGAATCTTTTATCAGTTACGCTGTTAACTCCATTGTAATAAAAGTTATCCCCCAGAGACAGAACAAAGTCAGCACCCATAAACTCAACCACAACACCCATTTGTCGTGCAGTTCTTTTCTCCACAGGTGTCGTGAATGGCGAATACGGGAGCCCACCCCAATCACCAATTGCCAAGAAACGGATAACTTTGGAGTGACCTGACGCAAAAATTAAGTGGAAGAAGGTTACACAGATTGTACACAAAAATGGCAGCAAATTAGCAGATGCCAATTGAAAAACTAGCTTCGCACAGATACAAGAGTAAAGCTTTGAATAGCCTTGTTCTCTGCTGTAATTTATAGGAGACATTTTTAATGCGGTTATAGCATTTAAAAGCAGTCTTTTCATTTGGTGCTTTAAACTGATTATCTCTCCCCCATTCTCTCCTACTATCAGAATGTGTGTGCTGTACAAATTCCCAAACTGATTACCACATTGAGACATTTGGAACCTTGAACTGACAATGTAAAAGGACCAAATTGCTAGTACCCATCTAAGATTCAGTACAAAGTACAAATACTGAACAAAGAAGTTTAATCTGAGCTTTCCAATCCAAAGTCTCATGACTCTATAAGAATTTGAAAATAATTGCCCCATCCCACCAGGAATTAATAACAATTTTCCCACTGTGCAGCAAATACCAATTAACAGTTACTCATACTGGAAGCTTCTATCTTTTGTTGAGCATCTGAATGGCAAATTAACTGCTTCAGTTGGTTCAGATGTAACATGAATTGGCTGAAGCCTTGCAACCCCTTTAACAAGTCCATAGCCAACGTGGGTGTTAGTCACTATCTAACACGTACATCCCCACACTTAGAAAATCGCACTCCAGTGATACAAGGAATTGGACAAAATCCTTGTCAGGCCTAGGAATGCAATGAAAGTGAGAAATCTTTCTTTGGACCTTAAGTTGACAATGTCCATTTTCATCTTCAGGCCTCTGCTTTATGATAGGTCTCTTGATTGTCTAACAGCTGTTACTGAACTGGACATGACGGCTCAGAATATCTCACCCAATCTTGTAAGTGCATCATGGCATGATAGAGATATCAGAATCACACACAAGAATTGATGATTCTTACCCATCACATGAGCTGAACGGGGGACTGATATCACAGTCTGAAAAATGATCAGGTGCACCACTGTGTGGATCAGAAACACCACCATCTGAAACTTAAACAATGCAAATAATTTAGTGGGATTCACCCAAAGAAACACTTAAATCCCAAGGACTTTCCTTCTCTGTAACATCAACTCTAAATGTGTATATCTTGGAAGTTATAGCAGACTAATAGCTACACTGAACCTTTTCCAAGACAGTGTAGACTCATTCCCAGCATCACTTGCTGGATTTATTTGCAGCAGATTTTGATTGGATTTTACTCGTGCTCATTCAGTACTAACTAGTTCTTCTGAAGTAGTCTGGAACAGCACAATTGGACTCTGCCCTGGAACAGGGTTCAGCTTGGTCATTTATGCATTAATCACATCCCATGTTGACTGACTCAACTTCCTCAGTAATTCCTGCTGACTTAAGACAGTGCAATCTTAAATAGTTTGCATTGCAAGGCTTTCCATGAAAGATACTCAAAATAGATACAGGAAACACTAAACCCTTTTGATCTGGATTCCTGTGGGAAGAAAAAGAAGATTTAAAAAAAAAGAATTATTGTCCCGCTTTATTATTTTAAAACCCTCAATCACATTACCCTGCAGCTTTAAATCCACAACCCTTCCCCAATTTAATTGTTTTGGCCCTGATATCCTCTAGTGTGTCTGCATTTCATCTCTCCAAGGCCAATATATATTTCACAAAGCACAAGTAAAATATTGAGGATTTTGCTGTTCCAACAATGTACTTACCTTTCTGTTCTTTCCCAATCCCGACCTTATTCATCAACATCTGATCCCCAACATTCCCACCCACCCCACCTTCTCTGGATCTGTACTTGTTTATTAGATTTTAAGGATGAACAGAATTTAAGAAAAATCATGTTAAGAAAGCCATTGTGGATTTGTTGAAGGTCAGTCATGTTGAACCAATGAGAAGGTAGTAGAGGATTGATGAGAGTAATGTGATTAATGCACATGGATTTCCAGAAGGCATTTGATAAAGGAATAATGACAACATAGATCCAAAGTTGACCAAGTGACAGGAAACAGTAGTGTGAACAATTGTTTTTCCAGACTTGAGGAAGGTGTACATGGAGTTTCCCAGGGATTAGAATTGCACCCACTGCTTTACTTGATCTATATTAGTGATATAGACTTGGGTGTACAGGGCACAATTTCCAAATTTGCAATTGACACAAGACTTGGAAGTGTTGTGAACAATGAAGATGATAATGATTGACTTCAAGAGGACAGGTGAAATTTAATACAGAGGAGTGAAATGATGAAATTTAGAAATAAGAATGAGCAGAAGTAATATAAATAATAAAGGATTCAGTTCCAAATGGAGTGTAGGAGCAGAGGGACCTGCAAGTGTATATGCACAAATTACTGAAGGTGACAGGGCAGATTCAGAAATTGGTTACTTATGCCTCTATTTATAAATCTGAGGATGCTTTGAATCTTAAAGTAAGGAGATTGTGGTAAACTCTAGTAAGACACTATTTCAGCCAAAACCAAACATGCATCCAATTCTGGGTAGTATGTAAAGGTATTAGAGTCTCCGGACGAAAGACTACTGAGAATGGCTCCAGTGATGAGGAGTGTCAGTTCTATGGATAAGTTGGAGAATTTGCAACTGTTCTTCTTGGAGCAAAGGAGGGTTGGTGGATACCTGCGTGCTAACATTATTTGCACAGTGTACATGTGGCTTAGGTAACCAGTGATCATGTGAAATAGAGAAGGTATGGGAACTCTGCATAATTTCCCAAAAGATGCAAGGATTCATTCCAAATCCTGGCTCTCTGAACTTCATTTCTTTTTAAATTCATTTATGGGATGTTGGCATTGCTGGCTAGGCCAGCATTTGTTTCCTGTCCAATTGCCTTTGGGCCATGGCTGTGAGCTGCCTCCTTGAACCACTTCTGTCCTTATGGCCTAAGTACACCCACAGTGCTGTTAGGAAAGCAGTTCTAGAAGTTTGATCCAGTGTGGATGAAGGAACAGTGAAACTGCTCCAAGCCAGGAGAGTGTGTAGTTTGGTGAAGAACTTGCAGCCAGTGGTATTTTTATGCATCCGCTGCCCCTCTCCTTATTCATGGTAGAGGTCACTGGTTTGCTGAGACATGGGGAGAAGTTCGATAGAGATCATTCACATTTCATTTTTGGTTGAAGATGGATCAAATTCTTCAGCTTTGCTTTTTAAACTGTTATACTGGGCTGCCCCTTCGGTGAGGATGGGGATATTCGAGGAGTCTCCTCATTCTGATAGTTGTAATTTTCTGCCAAAATTCACAGCTAGATGTGGCAGGACTGCAGAGCTTAGATCTGAGCCACTGATTGCGGGATTGCTTAGCCTTCTCTGTTTCAATTGTTTTGCATGCAAATAGTCCTGCGTTGTGGCTTCATCAAGTTGACACCTCATTTTTAGATATACCTAGTGCTGCTCCTGGCATGCCCTTCTGCACTGCCTATTGAACTAGGATTGATTCCCCTGCTTGATTGTAATGGAGGAGTGGAGGGCATACCAGTCTATGAGGTTACAAATTCTGGTGGAATACACTTTTGCTGCTTGTAATGGTCACAGCACCTCCTGTTTACACTGTTTTGAGTTGTTGGATCTGTTAAAAATATTTCCTATTTAGCACTGTGGCGGTGCCACGTGAAATGCCTGTGTAATAGTCACTTATCAATATTGTTGTGGACAGATGCATATGCAACAGGTGGATTGCTGAGGACAGATTTTCCCTCTCATTGGTACCCTCATCACCTGTTGCAGACCCAGTCTTGCAGCTATGCCCTTTAATATTCAATCAGTCGTGCTTCTCCTGAACCTCTGTTGATGATGGACAGTGAAATTCCCAGCCAGAGGACATTATGTGCCCTTGTCTTCCTCAGTGATTCTTCCATTTGATGTTCAGCATGAAGGAGTATGGATTTATTAGCTAAGACAATGTGGTAGGTGGAATCAGCAAGAGGTTTCCTTGCCCATGTTTGACCTGATAATCATAAGAGTTCATAAGGTCTGGGGTAAATGTTATAGACTCCCAAAAAACTCCATCCAAACTGCATACCACTGTGTTACCACCTCTGGTGGATTTGTCCTGTGGATGGGACAGAACATACCCAGAGATTGTGACAGTGGTGGCTAGAACATTATCTGTAAAGTACAATTCCATAGGTATAACTATATTGGGCTGTTTCTTGACTGACCTGTGAGACAGCGTACCCAATTTTGAGACAAGCCCCCAGATTTGAGTAAGGAGGACTTTGTAGGGTCATCGTGGTTGAGTTTACTATTGTTGTTTCTAGTGCCTAGGTCCATGTTGAATTCTCCATCTATTTAAATTCCTTTTCTTAAATCTTAAGGGTTTGAAATAACTGAGTGGCTTGCTAGACCATTTCCAGGGACAGTTAAGAGTCAACCACTTGTTATGGTATGATATTGTCAGACCAGGTAAAGACAGCAGGTTTTCTTCTCTGAAGTACATTTGCCGCTATTAAAGTCTTAGAAACCACATTAGTAGGAGACTGAGTTAAATAGATTGGGAACCCACTTACACACCTGTAGAATTATAGAATGACTGCAGTTCAGAAGTGGGACATTTGGTCTGTCATGTCTGTGTGACTCTCCAACCTGTGGTTTTGCTTCTCTTTTCAGGTGCTTATCCATTTCCCTAGTGAAAGTCATGATTCATTTTGCCTCCACCGCACTCTCAGACAATTGATTCCAATCCCTAACCACAGTCAGCATAAAGTATTTTTCCATGTTGCCAACTGTTACTTTGCCAGTTACCTTAAATTGATGTTGTCTAGCTCTGAGGTCGTGAAAGCAGTTCACATTACAGAATAGGAACTGCTGGAGGTCTTAAAACACTCAAAAGGTAGATAAACCCCCAGGACCTAATCAAGTGTGTCCTAGGACATTGTGGGAAGCTAGAGAAGAAATTATGGGGCCCCCAGCAGAGATATTTGTATCATCTACAGCCATAGACGAGGTGCCAGAAGACTGAAGGGTGGCTAATGTTGTGCCTTCAATTAAGAAAGGCTGAAAAAGCCTGGGAATTGTAGACCAGTGAGTCTGATATCAGTGGTGGGTAAGCTGTTGGAGGGGATTCTGCGAGACAGAATTTACATGCATTTGAACAGGCAAGGACTAATTAGGGATAGTCAGCATCATTTTGTGAACGCGAAGTCATGTCTCACTAACCTGATTGAGTTTTTTGAAGACGTGACCAAGAAGATAGATGAGGGTAGAGTGGTAGATGTTGTTTACACAGACTTTAAGGGTTTTGACAAGGTTCCGCAAAGTAGACTGCTTAATAAAGTTAGATCACAGGGAGAACTAGCTAATTGGATACAAAATTTGCTAGAAGGGAGGAGACAGCGGGTTATGGTAGACGGTTGTTTTTCGGACTGGAGGCCTGTGAACAGTGGTATTCCGCACAGAACGGTACGGTGTCCACTGTTGTTTGTCATTTACATAAGCAATTTGGACAAGAATATAGGAAGCGTGGTTAGTAAGTTTGGAGATGACACCAAAATTGATGGTATAGTGGACAGTGAAGAAGGTTATTTAAATGTACAGTGGGATCTTGATCAGCTGAGCCAATGGGCTGAAGAATGGCAAATGGAATTTAATTTAAATAAATGCGAGGTATTGCATTTTGATAAGACAAACCGGGGTAGGACTTACACAGTTAATAGAGGCATAGAGCTGTACAGCATGGAAAACAGATCCTTTGGTCCAACTCGTCCATACGAACCAGATATCCTAAATTAATCTAGTCCCATTTACCAGCGTTTGGCCCATATCCTCTAAACCCTTCCTGTTCATTTATCCATCCAGATGCCTTTTAAATGTAATTGTATCAGCCTCCTCTGGCAGCTTATTCCATACATGCACCACCCTCTGCGTGAAAAAGTTACTCCTAAAGTCTCTTTTAAAATCTTTCCCCTCTCATCTTAAACCTATGCCTTCTAGTTTTGGACTCCCTCCTCCACCCACTGGGAAAAACCTTGTCTATTCACCCTATCTATCCCCCTCATGATTTTATAAACCTCTATAAGGTCACCCCTCAGCCTCCGACGCTCCAGGGAAGATAGGCCCAGGCTATTCAGACTGTACCTACAGCTCAAATCCTCCACCCTGGCAACATCCTTGTAAATCTTTTCTGAACCCTTTCGAGTTTCATAACGTCTTTCCCATACCAGGGAGACCGGAGTTGCACGCAGTATTTCAAAACTGGCCTAACCAATGCCGTGTACAGCCGCAACATGACCTCCCAACTCCACTGGGGAGTGTTGTCAAATAGCGGTTCCGATACATAGTTCCTTGAAAGTGGTTTCACAAGTGAACATGGTGGTGAAGAAGGTATTTGGTACACTTGCTTTCATTGGTCAGAGCATTGAATGAAGGAGTTGGGATAAGACCATAAGACATAGGAGCAGAAATTAGGCCATTCGGCCCATCGGGTCTGCTCCACCATTCAATCATGGCTGATAAGTTCCTCAACCCCATTCTGCCGCTTTCTCCCCGTAACCCTTGATCCCCTTGATAATCAAGAACCTATCTATCTGAGTCTTAAATGTACTCAGTGACCTGGCCCTCACAGCCTTCTGTGGCAGTGAATTCCACAGATTCACCACTCTCTGGCTGAAGAAGATTTTCCTTATCTCCATTCTAAAAGGTCTTGCCTTTACTCTAAGGCTGTGTCCTCGAGTCCTAGTCTCTCCTACCAATGGAAGCATCTTCCCAACATCCACTCTGTGCAGGCCATTCAATATTCTGAAAGTTTCAATTAGATCCCCCCTCATCCTTCTAAACTCCAATGAGTATAGTCCCAGAGTCCTCAAACGTTCCTCAAATGTTGAGCTTTCCATTCCTGGGACCATTCTCGTGAACCTCCTCTGAACCCGCTCCAGGGCCAGTACATCCTTCCTGAGATATGGGGCCCAAAACTGCACAGAGTACTCCAAATGTGGCCTGACCAGAGCCTTATAAAGCTTCAATAGTACACCCCTGCTTTTATATTCAAGTCCTCTCAAAATAAATGCCAACATTGCATTTGCCTTCCTGACTACTGACTCAACCTGCAAGTTTACCTTGAGAGAATCCTGGACTAGAACTCCCAAGTCTCTTTGCACTTCAGACTTCTGAATTTTCCTCCCATTTAGAAAATAGTCCATGCTTTTATTCTTCTTACCAAAGTGCATGATCTCACACTTTCCCACGTTGTACTCCATCTGCCACTTCTTTGCCCACTCTCCTAACCTGTCCAAATCCTTCTGCAGCCTCCCCACCTCCTCAATACTACCTGACCCTCCACTTATCTTTGTATTGTCATATTGCAGCTGTACAAGACATTGGTGGGGTCACTTTTGGCGTACTGTGCACAGTTCTGGGTGCCCTGTAATAGGAAGGATATTATTAAATTGGAAAAGCTACAGAAAAGATTTACAAGGATGTTACTGGGACTAGAGGATTTGTGTAATAATGAGAAGCTTGATAGGTTGGGACTTCTTTCCCTTGGAGCATAGGAGGTTGAGGGTGACCCTATTGAGGATTATGAAATCATGTAGGGCATAGATAAAGTTAATAGCAATGGCCTTTTCCTAAGGGTAGGGGAATTCAAAATTAGGGGGCATAGGTTTAAGATGAAAGGGGAAGATTTCAAACGGACCTGATGGGCAACTTTTTCACACAGAGGGTGGTGCATATCTGGAACTAACTACCAGAGGAAGTGGTAGATGCAAGTACAGTTAAAACATTTAAAAGATATTTGGACAGGTACATGAACAGGAAAGGTTTAGAGTTTAGTGATATGGGCCAAACGCAGGCAAGTGGGACTGGTTTATTCTGGGAAAATTGGTTGGCATGGATAAGGGTCCGTTTCCATGCTCTGTGACTTGTCTGGTCATTTTCCTGCTGTATCTTCCTGATAGTTCATAATGCTTACAAGTTTTATGAGATTGGAAAATTATGAAATTCTGCCCTGTGCATCCATATCTACATCGTTAATAAAGGTCAAGAGAAATAGTGGCTCTAGCGCCAATACTTAGGGGGAGCATCACTTTTTTAAAAATTTACTCATGGGATACGGGCGTCACTGGCTAGGCAAGCATTTATTTGCTCATCCTGTGTTGCCCTTTGAAAAGATGGTGCTGAGTTGCCTTCAAACTAGTTTAGAAGAATGAGAAATGACGTCATTCAAAAATACAAATTTCTTACAGGGCTTGACAGGGCTTCTTCTTTATTCTTTCTGCAGTGGTATCTTTCCAACTCCTAAAAACTATTGTTTACCAATGCTGTGTATTTCCTGGCACTCAACTTCATCCACCTGCTGCCATTGTCCCCTTCTATTTCAAGAGCTTTAGTTTTTCTGCCAATTCTGTATGATACTTTATCTTTTTCATCCATACACATCACATCATAACCACATTACTTCGTAAACCATTTCCATTATCTCATCAGAAATGTATTTGAGTTAGAGAAATATGATTTTTCCTTTATAACTCCACATTGATTTTCCCTATTTCATTTATGTTTGTCCACGTGACTTAACTTTATCATGAAATACTGTTTCAAAAGGTTTCCCATCACATGTTTAAAGCGACTGGTCTCTAGTTGGCAGGCTTCCCTTACATCAACAAATGTGGAATACATGCACTTGTCCATATCTCTGACAGCTGGGAAGGAAAACTGATTCCAGATACTCTTAAACTGGCCCAACCAACACTTTTACTGATACTGTCACGTGACACTAGGTTATAGTCCAACAGGTTTATTTGAAAATGCAAGCTTTTGGTGCTCAGCTCCTTCCTCAGGAAATAGTGTGAGAGAGAGGATGTAACACACAATTTATAAGCAGAAACATAACAACCCTAAAACTGGCTGCCTCTTGTTGAATTTTTAATCAGTTAGGAAGGAGACAACTGATTGAAATGCAAAATCCAGATTCCTTTCCAGTCATTGTCGCAAGATAATTAAAAGTTTGTTCAATGTATGCAAGAGGTGACATCTCAGGTCAGACAATGCATTTTAGGTGTGACGTCTTAGAATCTGTCTACGTTTTAAACTGGGATTCGGTTTTTTTGAGCAAAACATAATGTATCTGCAACTACACAAAGATCGAGGATGAAATAATTCATGTGTGCGTCAATGTGTGTGTGTATGTGTGTGTGTTTGTGTGAGAGAGAGAGAGAGAGAAAGAGAGAGTGTGTACATGCTTGTGTGTGTATGCATGTATGTGTGAATGTGAATGTGTGTGAGAAAGAAGGTCTGTGTAAGTGTGCCAATGTGTGTGTGACAGTGTTGGTATGAGAGAGTTTGTGTGAGAGTGTGGGTGTTTTTGTGAGAGAGTGTGTGCATGTGTGTGTATGTGAGAGTATATGTGTGGCAGTATTTAGTGTGGTGGGGTCACCTGTAGAGCGACATGAACCCGAGATCATGATTAAGGCTATCCTCATGGTTGTGGAACTTGGCTATCCCCCTCTGCTCAGCAATTTTACGTTGTTGTGTATCCCGAAGTCCACCTTGGAGCATGCTTACCTGAAGTTCAGAGGCTGAATGTCCTTAACCCCTGAAGTTCTCCTCCACTGGATTGGAACACCCTTGTCCAGTGATCACTGCACGGTGTCCATTCATCCGTTGTTGTAGTGTCTGCACGGTCTCACCAATATACCATGCCTCGGAGCATCCTTGCCTGCATTGCATGAGATAGACAACATTGGCTGAGTCACATGAGTATCTGCCCAGTGCATGGTGGCTGGTGTTCCCACGTGTGATGTCAATAATCTGACATGTCTTACAGAGGTTGCCATGGCAGGGTTGTGTGGTGCTGTGGTCAATGTCATCCTGAAGGCTGGGTAGTTTGCTGCGAACAATGGTCTGTTTAAGGTTTAGCAGTTGTTTGAAAGCGAGAAGTGGAAGCATAGGGAGTATCATGGTGAGGTACTCATTGTCATCGATGATGTGTTGAAGGCTGTGAAGAACATAGTGTAGTTTCTCCGCTCCAGGGAAATACTGGATGATGAAGGGTACATTATTATCGTATCTCGCACCTGTCTTCTGAGAAGGTCATGATGGTTTTTCACTGTGGCACAACGGAATTGGCAATCGATGAGTTGAGCATTGTTTCCTGTTCTTATGAGGGCATCCTTCCAACATCTTCAGGTGTCCGTCACTTTTCCCCTCATCTGAACAGATCCTATGTATGCATAAGGCTTGTCCGTAGGGGATGGCTTTTATTAATATGTTTAGGGTGGAAGCTAGATAAGTGCAGCATCGTGAGGTTATTCATCGGCTTGCAGTAGACTAAGGTACTGAGAGGTCGATCCTTGATGGAGATGTGTGCGTCCAAGAATGAGACTGATTCTAAAGAGTAGTCCATGGTAAGTCTGATGGCAGGATGAAACTTGTTGATATCACTACGTAGTTGTTTCAGTGATTCCTCGCCATGAGTCCAAAGAAAGAAAATGTCATCGATGTGTCTGCTGTATGGCATTGGTTGGAGGTCCTGTGTAGCAAAGGGGTTTTGTTCGAACTTGTGCATGAAAACGTTGGCATATTGGGGTGCACCGACCCTGTCTCGCATGTGCACACACTTGCACACTTACACCGAACTTCTCTCACGCGCACACTCGCATACTTCCACCGACTCTCTCACACACACGCATACTTGCACACTTCCACTGACCCTCTCTCCTACATGCGCACCTTCGCACACTTACACCGACCCTCTCTCACACATGCACACTTCCATCAAACTTCTCACACACACGCGCACACACTTGCATTTTTCCACCGACCCTCTCTTTCATGCTTGCATACGGGCACACACTCGCACACCTGCAGCAACCCTCTCTCTTTCCCGCACGCACGCACACTTTCACCAAAACTCTCTTTCTCATACACGTGCACACACTCTCACTTTCTTGCACATGCCCACACTCTGTCTTTCTGTTTCTTGCGCACACGCACTCTCTTTCCTTCTCCCCCTTGCTCTTTCTTGTGCACACACATACTCTCTCTCTTTCCCTTTCCCTCTCTTTCTCACGCATGCGCGTACTCTCTTTCTTTCTCCTTCTATTTCACACGTGCACACTCTCACTCTTTCTCTCCCCATCCCTCTCTTTTTCATGTGCCCACCCGCGCTCTCCCTTCCACTCCTTCTTGCGTGCCCGCGCACTCTCTCTCTCACACGTGCACACATACTCTTTAGCTCTCTCTCCCTCACACGCATGCACATTCTCTCTTTCTGTCTCTCTCTCGCGCACCCACACTCTCTCTCTCTCATGCGCGCCCGCACACTCTCTCTCTCTCTCACACACGCGCGCCCGCACTCATTCTCTCTCTCGCACGCCCGCACTCTCTCTCTCGCGCGCCCGTGCTCTCTCTCTCTCACACGCCTGCAGTCTCTCTCTCTCTCTCATGCACGCCCCCACTCTCGCACTCTCTCTCATGCACACCCCCACTCTCGCTCTCTGTCTCTCACGCGCGCCCCCATTCTCGCTCTCTCTCTCTGACGCGCGCCCGCCCCTCTCGCTCTCTCTCGCTCGCGCCCCCGCTCTCGCTCCCAGTCCCTCTCTTGCTCGCGCCCCCGCGCTCGCCCACGCCCTCGCTCTCTGGCCCGCGCCCCCTCGTCCCCGCTTTCGCGCCCTCGCCCACGCGCCCTTGCCCGTGCCCCTTCTCTCTCGCCCGCGCCCTCACTCTTGCGCCCTCGCTCTCTCTCGCGTGCTTGCTCTCTCTCGCGGTCTCTCTTGCGCTCTCGCTCTCGCGCACGATCTCTCACTCGCTCTCGCTCTCTCGCTCACGCTCTCGCTCTCACGCTCTCGCTCTCTCACGCTCTCTCACACCTTCGCTCTCTCGCTTTCGCTCTCTCTCGCGCCCTTGCCCTCTCTCACGCTCTGTCTCGCTCTCTCGCGCGCTCTCGCTCTCTCTCGTGTGCTCGCACTCTCGCTCTCTCACACCCTCTCGCTCTCGCGTTCTCTCTTGCTCTCTATCGC
>NC_063369.1:152922-153404 GCF_021869965.1 Rhincodon typus
CTCTCGCTCGCTTTCACTCTCTCTCTCGCTCGGTCACTCTCGCTCGCTTTCACTCTCTCTCTCGCTCGCTTTCGCTCTCGCTCGCTTTCGCTCTCTCTTGCGCTCTCTCACACCCTCGCTCCCTCGCCCTCTCTCGCGCTCTCTCTCGCTCTCTCGCGTGCTCGCACTCTCGCTCTCCCTCGCACCCTCTCGCTCTCGCGTTCTCTCTCGCTCTCTATCGCGCTCTCGCTCTCGCTCGCTCGCTTTCGCTCTCGCTCGCTTTCGCTCTCTCTCTCTCGCTCTCGTTCTCTCTCGCGCTCTCATTCTCGCTCTCATTCTTGCTTTCGCATTCTCGCTCTCTCATACTCGCTCTCGCTCTATTGCGCTCGCTCTCGCTCGCGCTGTCTCGCTCGCTCTCTCTCGCTTTCGCTTTCGCTTTTGCTATCTCTCTCGCTCGGTCGCTCTCACTCTCGCTCTCCCGCTCGCGCTGTCTCGCTCTCGTT
>NC_063369.1:153504-157541 GCF_021869965.1 Rhincodon typus
TCTCCCGCTTGCGCTCTCTCGCTCTTGTTCTCTCGCTCGTGTTCTGTCTCGCGCTCTCATTCTCGCTCTCACTCTCATTCTCACTTTCGCACTCTCGCTCTCTCTCGCTCGCTCTCTCGTTCTCTCGCTCGCACTCTCGTTCTCACACTCTCTCTCACTCGCTCTATCGCTCTCTCGCTCGCGCTCTCGCTCTTTCGTTCGCGATCTCTCCCTCTCTCTCGCTCGCTCTCTCGCTCGCTCTCGTTCTCGCACTCTCTCTCTGGCTCACTCTCTCGCTCGCGCTCTCTCACGCTCTCGTTCTCTCGCTCGCACTCTCGTTCTCGCACTCTCTCTCTCACTCGTTCTATCGCGCTCTCGCTCTTGCTCTCTCGCTCTCTCATTTGCGATCTCTCGCTCTCGCTCTCTCGCTCCCGCTCTATCGCGCTCTCTCGCTCGTGCTCTATTGCTCTCGCTCTCTCGCTCGCACTCTCGCTCGCTTTCGCTCTCTCTCTCGCTCAGTCGCTCTCGCTCTCCCGCTCGCGCTCTCTCGCTCTCACTCGCACGCTCGCGTTCTCGCTCTCTCGTTCGCGATCTCTCCCTCTCGCTCGCGCTCTCTCGCTCGCTCTCTCTCGCGCTCTCGTTCTCTCGCGCGCTCGCTCTCTCACTCGTGCTCGCTCTCTCGCTCTGGCTCTATCGCTCTCGCTCTCTTGCTCGCGCTCGCGCTCTCGCACTCGTGCTCTCTGATTCGCACTCTCACGCTCGCGCGCTCTCTCGCTCGTCCTCTCTTGCTCGCTCGCTCTCGCTCGTGCTCTCGCTCTGGCTCTATCGCTCTCGCTCTCTCGCTCTTGCTCGTGCTCTCTCGCTCTCCCACTCGCGCTCTCTCGCTCTCGCTCTCTCGCTCGTGCTCTCTCGCTCGCTCGCTCCCGCTCGTGCTCTCTCGCTCGTGCTCTCGCTCTGGCTCTATCGCTCTCGCTGTCTCGTTCACGCTCTCGCTCGTGCGCTCTCGCTCTCTCGTTTGCGATCTCTCGCTTCGCTCGCACGCTCGCGTTCTCGCTCTCTCATTCGCGATCTCTCCCTCTCGCTCGCGTTTCTCGCTCGCTTTCTCGTGCTCTCGTTCTCTCGCTCGCTCTCTCTCACTCGCACTATCGCTCTCTCGCTCGCGCTGTCGCTCACGCTCTCTCGTTCGCGATCTCTCCCTCTCGCTCGCGCTCTCGTTCTCTCGCTCACGCTCTCGCTCACTGTATCGCTGTCTCGCGCTCGCTCTCTCGCTCGTGCTCGCTCACTCGCTCTCGCTCGCGCTCTCTAATTCGCGCTCTCTCGCTCGTGCTCTCGCTCTGGCTCTATCGCTCTCGCTCTCCCGCTCGCGCTCTCACACTCGTGCTCTCTGATTCGCGCTCTCTCGCTCTCCCACTCGCGCTCTCTCGCTCGTGCTCTCTCACTCGCTCTCTCTCGCTCTATCGCTCTCGCGCTCTCGCTCTCTCGCTCGCGTCTCTCGCTCTCTCATTTGCGATCTCTCGCTCTCGCTCGCGCTCGCACGCTCGCGTTCTCGCTCTCTCGTTCGTGATCTCTCTTTCTCTCTCGCTCGCGCGCTCGTTCTCTCGTTCGCATTCTCGCGCTCTCGCTCTCATTCTTGCTTTCGCACTCTCGCTCTCGCTCGCTCTCTCGCTCGCGTTCTCTCTCGCGCTGTCATTCTCGCGCTCTCATTCACGCTTTCGCACTCTCGCTCTCGCTCTCTCTCTCGCGCTCGCTCTCTCACTCGCGCTCTTGCTCGCTGTCTCGCTCTCGCTCTCTCGCTCTCCCGCTCGTGCTCTCGCACTCGTGCTCTCTAATTCGCACTCTCTCACTCTCGATCGTGCTCTCTCGCTCGCTCGCTCTCGCTCGTCCTCTCTCGCTGGCTCGCTCTTGCTCGTGCTCTCGCTCTGGCTCTATCGCTCTCGCTCTCCCACTCGCGCTCTCTCTGTCTCGCTCGTGCTCTCTCACTCTCGCTCGTGCTCTCTCACTCGTGCTCTCGCTCTGGCTCTATCGCTCTCGCTCTCCCGCTCGCGCTCTCTTGTTCTCTCATTTGCGATCTCTCACTCTCGCTCGCACACTCGCGCTCTCGTTCTCTCGCTCGCTCTCTCTCACTCGCTCTCTCGCTCGCACTGTCGCTCGCGCTGTCGCTCGTGTTCTCTCGTTCGCTATCTCTCCCTCTCGTTCGCGCTCTCTCGCTCGCTCTCCCTCGCGCTCTCGTTCTCTCGCTCGCGCTCTCGTTCTCGCACTCTCTCGCTCGCTCTCTCGCTCTTGCTCTCGCACTCGTGCTCTCTAATTCGCGCTCTCTCGCTCTCGCTTGCGCTCTCGCTCTGGCTCTATTGCTCTCACTCTCCCACTCGCGCTCTCGCACTCGTGCTCTCTAATTCACGCTGTCTCGCTCGCGCGCTCTCTTGCTCTCGCTCGCGCTCTCTCGCTCTCCCACTCGCGCTCTCTCGCTCGCGCGCTCTCGTTCTCTCGCTCGCTCTCTCTCTGGCTCTATCGCTCTCGCTCTCGCTCTATCGCTCTCGTTCTCTCGCTCACGCTCTCCCGCTCTCTCATTTGCGATCTCTCGCTCTCGCTCACGCGCTCTCGCTCTCGCTCGCGTTCTCGCACTCTCGTTCGTGATCTCTCCCTCTCGCTCGCGCTCTCTCGCTCGCTCTCCCTCACTCGCTCTATCGCTCTATCGCTCGCACTGTCGCTCGCGCTCGCGCTCTCTCGCTCTCGTTCGCGATCTCTCGCTCTCACTCGTGCTCTCTAGCTCACTCTTGCTTGTGCTCTCGCTCTGGCTCTATCGCTCTCACTCTCCCGCTTGCGCTCTCCCGCTCTCTAATTCGCGCTCTCTCGCTCGCGCGCTCTCGCTCTCCCGCTCGCGCTCTCTCGCTCTCGCTCGTGCTCTCTCGCTCGCTCTCGCTCGTGCTCTCTCGCTCGCTCTCGCTCGTGCTCTCTCGCTCGTGCTCTCGCTCTGGCTCGATCGCTCTCGCACTCGTGCTCTCTAATTCGCGCTCTCTCGCTCTCGCTCTCTCGCTCGCTCTCTCTTGCTCGTGCTCTCTCGCTCGTGCTCTCGCTCTGGCTCTATCGCTCTCGCGCTCGCGCTCTCTCGCTTTCTCATTTGCGATCTCTCGCGCTCTCTCGCGCTCTCGTTCTCTCGCTCGGTCTCCCTCACTCGCTCTACGGCGCTCTCGCTCTCGTTCGCGATCTCACCCTCTCGCTCGCGGTCTCTCGCTCGCTCTCTCTCGCGCTCTCGTTCTCTCGCTCGCGCTCTTGTTTTCGCACTCTCTCGCTCGGTCTATCGCTCTCTCGCTCGCGCTCGCTCTCTCACTCTCTCGCGCTCCCACTCTAGCTCTCTCGCTCCCGCTCTATCGCGCTCTCTCGCTCGTGCTCTCTCGCTCGCGCTCTATCGCTCTCGCTCTCTTGCTCGCACTCTAGCACTCTCGCTCTCGCTCGCTTTCGCTCTCTCTCTCGTTCGGTCGCTCTCGCTCTCCTGCTCGCACTCTCTCGCTCTCGCTCTCGCTCTCCCGCTCGCGCTCTCTCGCTCTTATTCTCTCGCTCGCGCTCTCTCTCGCGCTCTCATTCTCGCTCTCACTCGTGCGCTCATTCTTGCTTTCGCACTCTCGCTCTCCCGCGCTCGCTCTCGCCCTCGATTTTGCGCTCGCGCTCTCGCTCTCTCGCTCGTGCTCTAGCTCTCTCGCTCGGTCGCTCTCGCTCTCAGTCTCCTGCTTGCGCTCTCTCGATCTTGTTCTCTCGCTCGTGTTCTCTCTCACGCTCTCATTTTCGCTCTCGCTCGCGCTCTCATTCTCGCTTTCGCACTCTCACTCGCGCTCTCTCTCTCTCTCTCGCTCTCGTTCTCGCTCTCGCTGTTTCTCTCGCTCGTGCTCTCTCGCTCTGGCTCTATCGCTCTCGCTGTCTCGCTCGCGCTGTCTGGCTCGCGCTCTCTCTCGCTTGATTTCGCTCTCTCTCTTGCTCGGTCGCTCTCGCTCGCTTTTGCTCTCGCTCGCGCTCGCTCTCGCTCTCTCTCTGTCTTGTTCGCGATCTCTCGCTCACACTCTCTC
>NC_063369.1:157641-166409 GCF_021869965.1 Rhincodon typus
TCACTCTCGCTCTCGTTCTCTCGCTCGCGCTCTCGTTCTCGCTCTCGTTCTCGCTCTCGTTCTCTCGCTCTCGCTCGCGCTCTCGTTCTCGCTCTCGCTCGCGCTCTCGTTCTCTCGCTCTCGCTCTCGTTCTCTCGCTCGCGCTCTCGTTCTCGCTCTCGCTCTCGCTCGCGCTCTCGTTCTCTCGCTCGCGCTCTCGTTCTCGCTCGCTCTCTCGTTCTCGCTCTCGTTCTCTCGCTCTCGCTCTCGTTCTCGCTCTCGCTCTCGCTCTCGCTCGCGCTCTCGTTCTCGCTCGCTCTCTCGTTCTCTCGTTCTCGCTCTCGTTCTCTCGCTCTCGCTCTCGTTCTCGCTCTCGTTCTCTCGCTCTCGCTCTCGTTCTCGCTCTCGCTCTCGTTCTCGCTCTCGTTCTCTCGTTCTCGCTCTCGTTCTCTCGCTCTCGCTCTCGTTCTCGCTCTCGTTCTCTCGCTCTCGCTCGCGCTCTCGCTCTCGTTCTCTCACTCTCGTTCTCTCGCTCTCTCTCGCGCTCTCGCTCTCTCACCCCGCATGCGCAAGCATACTCTCGCGCGCGCACCTCCCCGCGCACGCACACTCTCGCTCGCGCGCCTCCCCGCGCACGCACACTCGCTCGCGCGCCTCCCCGCGCACGCACACTCTCGCTCGCGTGCCCCCGCGCACGCACACGCTCGCGCGCCCGCACACACACGCTCGCACGCGCGCACCCAACACACACTCGCGCGCGTACCCCGCACACGCACACTCTCTCGCGCGCCCCCACGCACTCTCACGCCTGCGCAAACACACTCTCTCTCCCCCTCTGTCACGCTCGCCCACACTCTGTCTTACCCACGTGCGCGCACGTCCACATGCACGCGCACTTCCACGCGCGCACACTGTCTCTCCTCTCTCTGAATCACACACTGATCGGGACGCACACGCACGTGCACAGACGCACATGAATTATTTCATCCAAAATGTTTGTGTAGTTGCAGATACATTCTGTTTTGCTCAAAACAAAACTGCCCCCAGTTTAAAACGTTATCAGATTCTAAGCAAGACCTCACACCTAAAGATGCATGGTCTGACCTGAGATGGCCCCTCTTGCAATACATTGATTAGACCTTTCATTATCTCGGGACAATGACTGGAAAGGAATCTGGATTTTGCGTTTCAACCAGTTGTCTCCTTCCTAACTGATTAAAAATTCAACAAGAGACAGCCAGTTTTCGGGTTGTTACCTTTCTGTTTAAAAATTCTGTACCTTACACCCTCCCACTCTGCGTCTGACGAAGGGGTTGAGCTCCAAAAGCTTGCGTTTTCAAATAAACACGTTGGACTGTAACCTGGCCTTCTGTGATTTTTGACCTTGTCCACAAGCCCACCACCGGGATCTCCACATCATCACTTCCCTTTATCTTCCGGCCTTATTGAGATGAAGACCAAAGCCCAGTCAAGAGATTTAAGCACAGAACATTGACTATCAGCCTGGCACGTGTGTGTGCTGGAACTGTGATAACCAACCCCCAGTGTGTTTGTGGAGAAAAAAAATCCAATTACAAAATTAAATGATCACACCGCCAAAGTAATCCGTCGTGTATGCAGGCTACCGGAAGTGAAATTAAATGTGATTCTATCTCTTTCATGAGATTTCCCCACATTCTTGCCTTCTGATGGATAAAAGTTCTCTTTCAATCTAAATTAGCATTAACACCAAATCCTAGTTCTTAAAATCCAAAAACTCACAGGCTGGTACAGGAAGCGACCACCGACCATTCGCTCGACTCTGCTTTTTGGCTTCAACCTTAAGTGTCTTTAGCTGCTGATGCGGTGTTCGGAAACTTCCGTTTGGAACAATTTTTAAACCAGTCAAACCACTAGTTCCCTAAAGAAACCAGTCACCTCCGAGTTTTACCAATGATTGTTTCAAAAGTCAGCTCCGCTCCGCGCTGACGCACAACCAGCTCCCTGCAGCCCTGTTCCTGTTCCCGCTCCCGCGGCCACTAAACAGAAAGTAGCTCAGACCGGGCAGACTCCCAGCAAAGCCGCGCTCTCGCCTTCTCTTACTCCGAATCTGTCCCCACACCGCAGTTCCTCAGTTAACAGAGCCACTCAGCTTTCACCAAACATTCCCACATTCAAGTGGAACTGACCGCAGCTTTTCATCTGCCACAGGTACCAGCAACAAAAAAACCGTGACATGCCTGTCAGCAGCAGAAATACCACCCTTTCCCAGCTAGTTTCGAAACTGAAGAAGGCTCACTGAACTGGAAAAGTGAGTTCTGTTCCTCTCAAGTCAGATTCTGCACTTACTGTTTGTGTTCGTGCCAAACACTAGGCGCTGCTTTCAGGACCTCACCTGAAGTAGTGCCGAGCCACACAAAGCCGGAAACTCACTCCGCGGTCCAGTCCTGTTCGCAGTACTCAGGTTAGGAAAAGCCTGTCGCACTCCTGGTCTCTAGGTTACCTAATAACTCAGGAAGGAGCGGTTCTTCAGTGAAAGCAAAACTCAAATGTGCTGCTTCTGACAGACAACTATCCCACGTACTCTCCTTGATTTTTGCCAATGTGCTTAATGCAGCAAGATTCTATACCCTTGGAGAGTAGAGAAGCCAAAAGGAAATCCGTTGTCCTCACCTGACTTGGCCGTCATGTCACTTCAGATCCACAGCAATGTAGTTAACTCTTATGTGCTCTGAAATTACTAAGAAAATCTCATTTCAAACTGCTACAAAATCCAAGAAAAGCAGAGAACCTGAGCACCACACAGCACCTAGCTTGGCTCCAGAACTGACAAGTTCTGAGGCCTCTGCACAGCTGCAACTTCCAGAACTTGAAGTCAGTGCTGTCATCAATAGCAATGAACATCTCACCAAGATCATCCCTATGCCCCAACCTCTCGCCTTCAAACTACCGCCCAATCTTAAACAGGCTATTGTTCACAGCAAACCACCCAGCCTTCAGAACAACATCGACCACAACACTATACAACTCTGTCATGGCAACTTCTGAAAGACATATCAGATCTTTGACATGGACACTACCATCACACACAGGAACACTGCCCACCAAGTACATGGCAGATACTAATGTGACTCAGCCAAAGTTGTCTACCTCATACGCTGCAGGCAAAGATGCCTCAACGCCTGGTGTATTGGCAAGACCATGCAAGTGCTATAACAATGGATGAATGGACACCTCGTAACAATCGTCAGACAGGAATGTTCCCTCCCAGTCAGGAACCACTTCAGCAGTCAAGGACATTCAGCCTCTAATCTTCGGGTAAGCGCCCTCCCAGGTGGCCTTCAAGATACACAACAACGCAGAATCACCGAGCAGAAACTGAGCCAAGTTCCGTACCCATGAAGACAGTCTCAACCATGATCTTGGGTTCATGTCGTGCTACATGTAAAACCACCACACTGTTCTGTATCTGTAAGACTTTCCTTACTGTCCTGTTTTGACACCATCACCTTGATAACACGTTATGATCTCTCTACCTTAATTAGTTTGTACAATTTTGGATAACAGGGGCTTCTGCTCTAATGCAATAGTTCCTGCGCAACAATGCATTATAGAAAATCGCACTATACAAATAACGGGGTCTATGGGAAAAGTAGGGTTAGGGGAAGACCACCAAAAAAATCACTAAAAATCGCTCAAAAATCACTCAAAAGCCTAACACAAAGGATAGTACAGTTTGAATAAATTTTTTAAAATTCACATCTAATAATGAAATAAAAGTAAATTTAACACCTTATCTTGAAAATATGTCAAGATGACTTGATGGGGGAGGAGGTTTTGAGGTTGCTCTGTTGTTAATTCAGGGGCTAATCATTATCACCTTCAGGTGCAGATGTGGTTGCATGGTTAGAGTGAAAAATAGTTCATCCGGAAGTGGATGGCTATGGTTGATTGTCTTCAGAAAGCTCACCAATGGTGGGAAGATGACTTGTCATGTTCTCCAGGATGAGGAGAATCTTGAAATCCAATTTTTTTTTCCTGCAATGCTTTCTAAACACATCTTCCAAAACATCAACAATGAAGTCACTGATGGAATCAAATTATAGCCAGCACAAGTTCGCGTTTTAGACATAGTGTTCCCCTATTCATCAGTCGCGTTATAGCCAATTCACACCGCCAGAACACACGTTATAGCAGAACCCCCTGTACTTGTTACTTTGGTTAAACCCTTGGCATGCGACTCTTATACCTATCATGTTATTCGAGCCGTTTGGTTTGCCTCCAGCGCCATTTTTAATTTTAATTTTTTGCAATTATCTCTCTGCTTTAATTAATAGGATTATAGGTCATCCCTTCCTTCACTTGCTATTCAGTTGTTGACACTTTACTCACACCGTCTGACACTTTTGATCACTTGCAAAGACTTACTATTCAGTCTATCGACACTCCACTCAAACCATTTGTATGACCTTTTGATCTCTCTGCCTATTGATCTCTCTGCATCTAAATTCTGTGCTTGTGTGCTTTTCTTCACTTCACCTGACGAAGGAGCAGTGCACCAAAAGCTTGTGATTTCAAATAAACTTGTTGGACTATAACCTGGTATCGTGTGACTTCTAGATCAATGTGCTCACATAAAACATCGGAGCTGCTGCACAGCTGAGAGGGAACATTGCTCTGGACCCCATTAAATCTCCTGGCATCAGGCTAAACTTGGAGATTTGTCACCACACATGCAGAGAATCTGCACTGAAGATGTGCAGATATTTGGCATTGCACATGCACAGAAAATTAATACCACACACATGAGGATATTTGGCACTGCATGTGTGCAGAATGAGCATTGCAATATGAGGAGGATCAGCACTGCAAATACATGGATATTTGGCATTGCTCATGTGCAGAGAACTGGCACTGCACTATACAGATATTACAGCTGCAGAGAAATGGTACTGCATATGTGTGGATATTCAGCACTGCACACATGCAGAAAATGGGCACTACATCTACTTGGAGAATGAGCACTGCACATGTGTGAATATTCAGCACTGTACATGTGGATGTACATTGCAAATGTGGATGTTTGGCGCTGCACATATGCAGATATTTGGCACTGTACATGTGGAAAAAAATCGACACTGTATGTGCGGATATTTGGCAGTATTTCCATGCAGATTTACAGTACTGCATATGCTGATATTTAGCACTGTACATGTGGGAAAATCAGCACAGTATTTTTTATTTCAAAAATATACTTTATTTGTAAAAATGTTTGTATATACACATTGATACAAAAGCAGCTCGGTTCTGCATAGTTGCATATCAAGCAAACAAACAAAACGTTGAACTTTGACTATTCCAAAAAAACCAAAAACCTTTCTTACTCAAAACTAAAATTTTCATCTATTTGAGGTGCTAACAGGGTCTGATAACTGATTGGACCCCCACTTACCTCCAGCAGAAAGAGCTTAGACAGTGGTCTTTCCAGACTGTGCCTTGGCAGCAGCTGCCCCAAGCTTTAGTGTGTCCCTCAGCATGTAGTCCTGGACCTTGAAATGTGCAAGTCTACAGCACTCATTTGGAGTCAACTCCTTGCTCTGGAAGACCAACAAGGCTGGGGCAGACCAAATAGCGTCTTTCGCTAAGTTGATGGTCCCCCAGTGCAGTCGATGTTTGTCATGGTGTACTTCCCAGGGAACAGACCGTAGAGCACAGAGTCACGCGTCACTGAGCTGCTTGGGATGAACCTTGACAAAAACTACTGTATCTTCCTCCAGACTTCCTTTGCATTCCCGGCACATCCCAGAAGGAGATATGTGACAGTCTCACCCGGGCATGCATGACAGATCTCACAGGCAGACCCCTTCTCACCACCAGCCAAGCGATGTCTTGGTGCTTGTTGGAAATTTCTGGCGATGAGACATTCTGCCAAATGACTGTCACAGTCTGCTCAGGGAACCATGTAACGGGATCCACCCTCTCCTTTTCCCTCACGGTCTTGAGGACCACTTCCTATTGGACTTGTGGTCAAAGGTGCTTTTCTTTACAAATTTCTCTTTGAAGAACAGGTGACATGGAACAGTCCAACTATTTGGAGCGTTCCGCGGCAGTGAGGCCAGTCCTATCCTTCTCCACACTGGGAACAGGTAGAACCTCAGTATGTAGTGACACTTGGTGTTTTTTTTATTCATTTCGTGGGATGTGGGCTGGCCAGCATTTCTTGCCCATTCCCAGTTGCCCTTGAGAAGGTGGTGGTGAGCTACCTTCTTAAACTGTTGCATTCCTCCTGCTGTGGGTTGACCCACAATGCTATTAGGAAGGGAATTCCAGGATTTTGACCCAGCAACAGTGAAGGAACAGCAATATATTTCCAAGTCAGGATGGTGAGTGACTTGGAAAGGAACTTGGAGGTGGTGGTGTTCCCATATATCTGCTGCCCTTGTCCTTCTAGATGGAAGTGGTCGTGGGTTTGGAAGGTGCTGTCTTGTGGATAGTACACACGGCTGCTACTGAGTGTCTGTGATGGAGGGAGTGGATGTTTATGGACGTGGTGCCAATCAAGCGGGCTGCTTTGTCCTCGATGGTGTCAAGCTTCTTGAGTGTTGTTGGGGCTGCACTCATCCAGGCAAGTGGGGAGTATTCCATCACATTCTTGACTTGTGCCTTGTAGATGCTGGACAGGCTTTTGAGGAGTCAGGAGAAGAGTAACACACTGCAGTATTCCCAGCTTCTGGCCTGCTCTTGTAGCCACTGTGTTAATGTGGTGAGTCCAGTTGAGTTTCTGGTCAATGATAACCCCCAGGATGTTGATGTTGGGGGATTCAATGATGGTAACACCATTGAATGTCAAGGGACGGTTGTTGGATTGTCTGTTATTGGTGATGGTCATAGCCTGTCATTTGTGGGAAAATGAATTTCACTTGCCACTTGTCAGCTCAAGCCTGGATATTGTCCACATCTTGTTGCATGTGAACATGGACTGCTTCAGTATCTGAGGAGTCACGAATGGTGCTGAACATTGTGCAATCATCAGCAAACATCCCCAATTCTGACCTTATGATGGAGGGAAGGTCATTGATGAAGCAGCTGAAGATGGTTGGGCCTAGGACACTACCCTGAGGAACTCCTGCAGAGATGTCCTGGAGCTGGGATGATTGACATCCCACAACCACGACCATCTTCCTATGTGTCAGGTATGACTCCAACCACCAGAGTGTTTGCCCCCTGATACCCATTGATTACAGTTTTGCCAGGACTCCTTGATGCCATACTCGATTGAATGCAGCCTTGATATCAAGGGCTGTCACTCTCCCCTCACCTCTGGAATTCAGCTCTTTTGTCCATGCTTGAACCAAGGCTGTAATGAGATCAGGAGCTGATGGCCCTGGTGGAACCCAAAATGGGCATCGCTGAGCAGGTTATTTCTGAGCAGGTGCTGTTTGATAGCACTGTTGATGACACCTTCCATCACTTTACTGATGATCGAGAGGAGACTGATGGGACTGTAATTGGCCGGGTTGGATTTGTCCTGCTTTTTGTGTACAGGACATACTTGGGCAATTTTCCACATTGTCGGGTAGATATCAGTGTTGTAACTGTACTGGAACAGCTTGGCTAAGGGAGCGGCAAGTTCTGGAGCACAAGTCTTCAGTACTATTGCTGGAATGTTGTCAGGGCTGGTAGCCTTTGTAGTATCCAGTGTCTCCAACTGTTTCTTGATATCACGTGGAGTGAATCAAATTGACTGAAGACTGGTATCTGTGATGCTGGGGACCACTGGAGGAGGCTGAGATGGGTCATCCACTTGGCACTTCTGGCTGAAGATTGTTGCGAATGCTTCAGCCTTATCTTTTGCACTGATGTGCTGGGCTCTTCCATCATTGAGGATGGGGATATTTGTGGAGCCTCCTCCTCCAGTGAGTTGTTTAATTGTCCACCACCATTCACAACTGGATGTGGCAGGACTGCAGAGCTTAGATCTGATCCGTTGGTTGTGAGATTACTTAGCTCTGTCTATCACTTGCTGCTTTCACTGTTTGGCATGCAAGTAATCCTGTTTGGTGGCTTCACCAGGTTGGTACCTCATCTTCAGGTATGCCTGGTGCTGCTCCTGGCATGCCCTCCTGCACTCTTCATTGAACCAGAGTTGATCCCCTGGCTTGATGGTAATGGTTGAGTGGGGGATATGCCGGGCCATGAGTGTTTGTGTACTAAGGGTCTCTGCGCAGCTTGATGCAGCCACACACAAAGATGGCCATCAGGATGAGGGCAACATTGGATACTTTCTTCCCCCCCTTATCCAGACTTTTGTACATGAGATCCTTGCAGATCCGGTCTATCTTAGGATTCCAGATGAAACGGAAGATGGCTCAGGTGACTGAAACAGCACAGTTTTGGGGGATGTGCCACACCTGTGCTACATATGACAACAGAGAGCATGCGTCACACTGATGACCAGGTTTTTATCCTCAATGGAGAGGTCGCGGTGCTCCCAAAGGACCAGATTCTGATTCACTTGGGTGAATGCGCTCCTCCCAAGATTTTGTGCACACCCCAGCCCCTCCAAACCAGCACCTTCAGGTAATATGTCCTCATGGTGAAGGGAATGAAGGATTGTTTGGCCCAGTTCCCAAAGAACATAACCTCACTTTTACCTCAATTTACCTTGGCTCCCAAGGCCAGTTCAAACTGGTGGTAGATGCACATGAGTTTGTACACTGACAGCAGATCTAAGCATAATATGGCAATGTCATCCATGTACAGGTAGGCTTTGACCTGCTGGCCTCTGCTGCCTGAAAATCGTGGCCATT
>NC_063369.1:166909-178111 GCF_021869965.1 Rhincodon typus
AAGAAGGGTCTAGGCCCGAAACGTCAGCCTTCCTGCTCCTCTGATGCTGCTTGGCCTGCTGTGTTCATCCAGCTCTACACCTTGTTATCTCAGATTCTCCAGCATCTGCAGTTCCTACTATCTCTGAAACAAAATGGATATGGAACTGGCTTGGTCATAGAAAACAGAGTGTAGTCGTGGAAGGATATTTTTCTGACTGGACATCTGTGACTAGTGGTGCCCTGCAGGAATCAGTGCTGGGATCCTTGTTGTTTGTAACATGTGTAAATGATTTGGAGGAGAATCTGATTAGTAAGTTTGCAGATAACAAAAAGATTGAGGGAGCTGCGGATAGTGAGCAGGATTCCCAGAGAATACAGCAGCATATAGGCAGGCTGGAGACTTAGAGAAATGGTGGATGCATTTTGGAAGGTCTAATGCAGCAGCGAAGTATACAGTAAATGACAGAACCCTTAGAAGCATTCACATACAAGGGATCTAAGTGTACAGATCCACAGTTCCCTGATAATGGCAACACAAGTGGATAACATGGTCAAGAAGGTGTATGGCATGTTAGCCTTCATCAGTCAGGCACAGAGTATAAAAATTAGCAAATCATGTTGCAGCTGTGTACAACTTTAGTTAGGAGATGTGAGAGGCAAGTTTTCGTGAATACCCAGAGGGTGGGAGTACCTAGGATGGGCTGTTAGAGGAGGCGGTATAAGCCGATACAATAGTAACATTTAAGAGGAGTCTTGACAATTACATGAATAGACAGCGAATAGAGGGATTCGGACCATGGAGAGGCAAAAGGTTTTTAGGTTAGAAAGACATCATGTGTCAGTGCTGGCTTGGTGGGCAAAGGGCCTGTTCCTGCGCTGTATTGTTCTTTGTTTCAGTTCTGAACAACCTGAGGATGAGTGACTACCAGGTGGTGTTTGGAAAAAGGGTGCAGCAATTGGGACAAGGTGCAGTGTTTTATGATCTGATGATAATATTGGACAAGGCAGACCACAGAATGCAACCTGGCTTGGTAAATCATATATTTAAATTTCTCAGTTGGTTACTGTGGACTTTAGTCACTGAGACATTTTCACTCAAGGCTGCAAATATTTTATAACACTGGAACAAAAGTAAAAGATGTTTTTTTAATAGAATTGAAACAATCCCAACAAAACAACAAAACAAAGTTCAACCTGTTCCCCAACATTATTCTTTCACGGAAACTCAAATCTTGAGAAATTGCACTCCTACCTCAATTCTATAACCCTGAACTTAACCAACTCCTCCTAGTTTATTTTACTTGGGTGTGGTGTCTAGCACTAGAACAAAGAACAATACAGCACAGTAACAGGCCTTTCGGCCCTCCAAGCCTGCGCCGATACATTTTGCCCGACTATACTAAAACTGTCTTCACTTACAGAATCTGTATACCTCTCTTCCCTTCCTATTCATGTATTCCCTACCACCAACATGAGACTCACAAGTCTGTAATTTCCAGGATTATCCCTGCTACCCTTCTTAAACAATGGGACAAGATTGGCTACTCTCCAATCCTCTGGGACCTCACCTGTGACCAAAGAGGATACAGAGATGTCTGTCAATGCTCCAGCAATTTGTTCTCTTGCCTCCCTCAATAACCTGGGATAGATCCCTTCAGGACCCGGGGACCTATCTACCTTAATACTTTTTAAGACACACATCACCTCTTACGTTTTACGAGCATTTTGGCTTAGAAACTTGACATTCCCTTCCCTGAGATCATCCTCCACCAATTCCTTCTCTTTGGTGAATACCAACATTCATCTAGGACCTCACCTATTTCTTCTGGCTCCACACACAGATTCCCTCCTCTGTTCTCGAATGAGCCAATCCCTTCCCTGGCTATCCTCTTGCTTTATATATAAAAATATGTGTATAAAAAGCCTTGGAATTCTCTTTAATCCTGTTTGCTAATGACTTCTCATGACCCGTTTTTTAGCTCTTCAAATTCCTTGTTTAAGTTCTTTCCTACCTTCCTTATATACTTCAAGGGCTTCATCAGTTCCCATCCTCCTAGGCCTCATGTATGCTTCATTTTTCTTTCTGACCAAGGTCATAACATCTCTATTCATCAAGGTTCACATAACTTGCCATATCTATCCTGCATTCTCGGAGCAATGTGCCGACCCTGAAGTTTTATCAACGGCCATTTTGAATACTCTCACATGTCTGATGTGGATTTACCCTCAAGCAGCAGTCTCCAATCAAAATTCTCCAGTTCCTGCCTAATATTCTTGCACTGAGCGTGATATTTGAGACAGGGTGCCACGTTTGGGGCCTGTTGTGGAGTCTGGGACTGGGTATAGAGTCTGAAACTGGGTCCAGTGTCTGGGATTGGAAGTGGTTTCTGGCACTGGGTGCAGTGTCCTGGACAGGGTGCAGTGTTCAAGCCTGGGTGTGGTGTCTGGCACCATAGACCATAAGATATAGGAGTAGAATTAGGCTATTCGGCCCGTTGAGTCTGCTTTTCCATTTGATCATGGCTTCTATGTTTCTCAAAACCATTCTCCCACCTTCTTCCAGCAACCTTTAATCCCTTTACTAATCAAGAACCCATACATCTCTGTCTTAAGCACACCCAATGACTGGGCCTCTATAGCTTTCTGTGGCAATAAATTCCACAGATTCACCATTCTGTAGTTGAAGAAATTCTTCCTCATCTCAATTCTAAAAGGTCATCCCTTCAACCTGAGGCTATGCCCTTCGGGCCTAGTCTCTCCTCTACAGCCTCAGTAGTACATCTCTGCTCTTCTATTCTAGCTTTCCCAAAATGAATGTTAACATTGCAATTGCCTTTCTAACTACCAACTGAACCTGCATTATAACCTTAAAATAATCCTGAACTAGAACTCTGTGATAATTTCTCCGAGACTCATGGGGTCTTGAGGTGCAGTGATAATGTCCCTACCCTTGAGCTAGGAGTCCCACATTCAAGTCCCATCTGCTCCAGAGATCTGTCATAATATCCCTGAGTAGGCTGATTAGAGAATATCTTGTGTCTGGGTGTCACTGGAGAGGAGCATACAGTGCCCACCAATGATCTCAATGCCTTAAGAGAGAGGTGGGCACTACAGGAGATACAGTGCTTTATTTCCCTCTCCAACTCCATTTTGATTCACGCTTCCGCTACTCCTCTCTCACCTTTGATAATTTGCATTGCCTCTAACAGGTTTTGTTTGTAAATATCCAATTGGTTAGATAGGCGATTTATAGGTGGTGTTTGTTAGTTTAAAAAAAAACAAGAATAAATCAGACCCAAAGTGGTGGTTAATAATTAAAAATAAATAAAAAATTATAAAGCAGAGCAAAGTTTGATGGTTTGCATTGCCTGTAATGGGTTTTGCACATAAATATCTAATTGATTGCAAGGGTGACTTACTGGCAGAAGTTAATTGTTTCAAAAAAAAGTATGGCGATTTGGTCGTGAGAAAGCCACTCAGTTTTATGTGATTGCTCTTCCGGCTTTTAAAAATAAATAAATAAACCAGACCCCCAGTTGTAGGTAATAGATAAAAACAAAAAAATTCAGAAAGCAGACCCAGGTATGATGGTTTGCATTGCTCATAATGGGCTTTGCATATAAATATTCAGTTGGCTTAATGGGTGATATATAAGCAGTTAATAGTTAAAAACAAACAAAAGGTTATGGTGATTTGGTGGTGGGAGAAAACCATTCGGTTGAGTGTGATAGCACTACTGGATATAAAAAAATGAATAAAGCAGACCCTTAGGTGGCAGTTAATAGTTAAAAACAAAAAGAACCAAAAAAAGTCTTACTTTAAGGTAAAAGGGGTATAATTTAAAGAAGGTGTGAAAAGCAAGCTTTTGTGAATACACAGAGGGTAGTAAGTGCCTGAAATGTGCTGCCAAAGGAGGTGGTAAGAGCAGATATAATAGCAATGTTTAAAATGCATCGCGACAGATACATGAATAGGCCAGGAATACAGGGATAGGGACCATGTAGAGGCAAAAGGTTTTTAGTTTAGAAAGACGTCACAAGTCAGTGCAGACTTGGTGGGCCAAAAGGCCTGTTCCTGTACTTCAATGTTCTTTGTTTCAATTCTGAAGACCCTGAGATTTAGTGACTACCAGGTGGTGCTTGGAAAAAACGTTTTGAAGCAGATCCGGGTTTGATGTAAATTTGCAATTGGCTGCACAGTGATTTACTGGTGGTGGTAATTGTTAAAAACAAAAAGTCACTAATTTTGTTATAGTTAAAAAAAGATACAAAGGACTGAAAGAGCACTTCTGGATATATAAAAAATTTAGCAGACCCTAGCATTTCTGCATATAGTAAAATAAAGCAGACTTTGCCCTTACAGAGTAGTGGGCACTGCAGGGAATACAGTACTTTATTTTCTCCACCAACACCATTTAGATTCAGCCACTTCCTACTCTCCCTACCCTTGCCTCAGTTTTGATGGTTTGCGTTGCCTGTAATGGGTTTTGCATGTAAATATCCAATTGGCTACACAGATTATTTATCTGTGGAGTTCGTAGTTTAAAAAAACGCATGACGATTTGATGGTGGAAAACCATCCAGTTGTGTATGATAGCTCTTCCAGATACAAAAAGAATAAATCAGACCCTAGATGGTTAATTGGTAAAAGCAAACAGAAGACAAAAAAACAGTCATAAAGCAGACCCAGGTTTCATGGTTTGCATTGCTTGTAATTGGCTTTGCATGTAAATATCCAATTTGTTGCATGGGTGATCGACTAGCGGTGGTTAATAGCTTAAAAATAAGAAAAAAGTCACAGATTTGGTGCTGGGGAAAAATAGTGGTTGTACATGATAGCACTGCTGGATATAAATTAAAAGGAAAAAAATAAGCAAAGCAGACCCTAGGCAGTGATTAATAATTAAAAACAAGGAAAACCACTGTGAGGTGGTGATGGGGAAAAAATGTAAAGTGTCCTCTCACACAACTGAAAAGATAGAGAAAATAAAGCAGACCTCAGTGCTTCTGGATATAGAAAAATAAAGCAGATCTTGTCTTTAGAGATAGGTGGACACCATGGGGAATACACTGTTTTACTTCTTCCCCTCCAACACTATTTTGATTTAACCCCTTCCGACTCTCCCTACCGTCCCTCACCTTTGATAGTTTTCATTGCCTGTAACAGGCTTTGCACATAAGTATTTAATTGGCTGCATGGGGAACTTACTGACGGCAGTTAATATTAAAACAAAAAGTCTTGGTGATTTGTTATTAGAGGAAAATACATTTGGTTATGCATAAGAGCACGTCTGGATATAAAAAAAAATTAAAAACAAGAAATGTCACAGTGATTTGCTGATGGGAAAGAAAAACTTTTGGTTGTGAGTGATAGCACTCTTAGACATTAAAAAAAAAGCAGACCCAGTTATTTGAAACATCTTTTGTTGTGTTTTTGCACTTCAGCCCCATGTTCCTGATCTTCTTCTGGACATCCTAGCGAATGACTTTGCCTGGGTCCTGCAGGAATGTTTTGCAGTTGGAGGGGTGCCCCTTTCATGGTGCAGGGCAGTCACCTCATCCTGCTGCCAAAGAAGATGGACCTCTGTTTACTTAAAAATTCGTGTCCAGTTTCCCTCCTCAGCAGAGATTACAAGATTTTTGCCAGCGTGTTGTAACCTCGCCTTGGATTTGTGCTGGACCATATGATCCACGCTAACAAGTCCTACATGGTTCCATGCCAGATTATCTATGACAACGTCCATCTGCTCTGGGATCTGATCCACCTTTTCTAGAGGACTGGTCTGTTGAGCACTTTCCTGTCCCTCAATCAGCAGGAGGCGCATGACAGGGTGGATTATGATTATTTACTCAGGACTCTGCAAGCATTCAGGTTTGGGACACATTTTGTCACCCAGATCCAATTTCTGGATATTGCTGCAGAGTGTCTGATTAAAGTTAGCGGGTTCCTCTCAGCACCTCTTCACTTTAGAACCGGAGTGAGTCATGGCTGCTCCTTGTCTGGCCAGATGTATTCTCTGTGCACGGAGCCTTTCCTGTGCCCCTCTTGTGGAGGAGGTTATCGGGACTGGCTCTGTGCAAACAGGGCACAGAGATGGTTCTTTCAGCTTATGCCAACAATGTACTCCTCTCGTTTATTGACCCGGCTGGCCTGGGAGGATGTGAGAGTGTGTGGCAGTGTATTCGGCTGCATCTTCTCTCAGGATCAACTGGGGCAAATTCCTAGTGGGTTCATGGTGGTTAGATTTCTGCTGAAGGAGCTACGGAAGCATGATCCATCTCCTCTTTCTGGGAGGTCTATCTTAGTCCCGCTGAGGATTCCTGGCCAATGAATTGGCAGGAGCTGCAGCCAAAGTCTCTGCTTGCCTAGGCCGCTGGACAGGACTGCTCCAAGTGCTGGTCATAAACCAATCGGTGGCCTCCATGCCATGGTACCAAGTGGTCCCTTTGACCATTCCCCCAGTTTTAACACAAAAGTCCAGGAGATGCCAGTTCACTTCTGGAACAAAAAGATGCACCGAGATGTTGCTACCTTTGCACCCAGGTTGTGACTTTATGTCTTCAGACCCTGCAGTGATACCTTTACATCAAGCCTCCTCCCAGATGCTGTGCCCTACTGATGTACTTCTTCGCGAGGTGAGCAATCTCAATTATGACATGCAGATCTTGTTCTTGATCGCCAGGGTCTCCAATGTCTCCCTCAGTACGCTAACTGAGTTTTATCAGGACACAATCAACGACTGAAACATGTTCGAGTTGTGCCAGATCTTCCCATTATCAGGAGTAGCAGCTATCATTAGAGTCACTGCTCAGGAATCTGCAACTGCATCATCGCAGGTTTCAGTGGCTGGTGGAGGGACGGCCGTGGCTGCAGGAGTGACCAGAATTGGGGACATGCTGGGTGGCAGAAGCCTAGGCTGGATGTTGCGCAGAAATTAGCAAACAGGACAACGGTGGATGTCCAGTTCATGGCTGATGCCATCTGTTGCCTGAAACTGGTAATATTCAGACCTGACATTGTGCACAAGTTAGAGGATGCCATGATGTGTGATGGAATCTTATTTGTGCGTATTCCTGCTTGGATGGGATTTCACATTAGCCGTAGATTCCTGAACGTCCCTCAAGAGCCTGCACCCACAACCTCAGCCACCTCATGGGAATGCCCTCTGTGTCCTTCTGCCTGGCAATCAGGTGATCTTTGTACAGGCTGCTGCCACATACCATCCACTTCAACTCCTTTGTCTGCCGTTTAGATACCCCTTGGCATGTTTATGTGCTGCACTGGTTTTGGCGATTGCACCCCCTTTTTCAGACAGTTGAAAAATCTTTTGTTGTGCTTTTTGTTGCACTTCAGAACCGTATTCCGGATGTCTAGGTACCCACTAAGGCAACATGAGGGCAAATCAGAGGACCTCCTCGTAGGTCTGCTCCTGGGCTGTGAAGAGGGTCATATTTGCTAATTGTTTGTCCCTCTTCTGCAGCTATGTTCATGCCCAGGTGTCATAGAGTCATACAGCACAGATATAGACCCTTCTGCCCAACCAATCCATGCTGACCATAATCCCAAACTAAACTAAGCCCACCTGGCTGCATTTGGCCCATATCCCTCCAAATATTTCTTATTCACATACCTATCTAAATGTCTTTTATTCTGTTCTTCCAACTTGCACTGAGTTTTGCTGGAGCACTGCAGCAGACCTAAGATAGAAATGTGTCCTTAGAGTGGGAGCACACGGTGTCCACCAGTACTTTTGATGCTTTCGATAGAGGTGGTCACTGCAGGGAGTTCACTGCTTTATATCCCCTTCCAATTCCATTTTGATTTCGCCCCTTTCCACTCCCTCATCTCTCCTTCACCTTTGATGTTTTGCACTGCCCTTAATTAGCTTTGCATGCAATTTATTCAACTGGGAATACAGGTGATATACTGATGGTGATTAATGAAAGGAAAAATAAAACACAGTGATTTGGTGATGGAGAAAAGAAACGTTCAGTTGTATGTGATACACTTCTGTCTATAAGAAAAATAAAGCAAACTCAGGGTTGGGTCCACAGAACGGTCTGTACCAGGCTGAGACCAGCCTACGTACGTCACAGATAGTGGGTCTACTTTGGCGTTCAACAATAAAGGATGTTAGAAACTAGTCTACCCCTGTATTCTTCCTACCAAAGAGCATTACTTCACACTTTCCCACATAGAACTCTATCTGCTGCTTCTTTGCCCACTCTCCTAGCCTGTCCAACTCCTTCTGAAGCCTCCCTGCCTCTTCAACATCACCTTGTCTCTCCTTCTATCTTTATGTCATCTGCAAACATAGCAACTTTGCCCTCAGTTCCTTCTTCCAGATTGTTAATGTATAATGTGAATACTTGTGGTCCTAACACTGACTCCTGTGGAGCTCCACTAGTGACTGGCTGCCATCCTAATAAAGACTCATTTATCCCCACTCTCTGTCTTTTGCCAGTCAGCCAGTCCTCTATCTATGTCAGCACCCTGCCCCTAACATCATGATCTCTTATCTTATTTACAACCTCTTATGCAGCACCTCATCAAAGGCCTTCCAGAAATCCAAATAGATCACATCACTGGCTCTCCTTTGTCTAACTTATTCATTATCTCCTTAAAAAATTCTAACAGATTTGTCAGGCATTGATCTCCCCTTGATGAAGCCATGCTGACCAAGCCCTATTTTACCATGCATGTCCAAGTACTCTGCAATCTCATCCTTAATAATGGACTCAAAAATCTTACAATAACCAAGGTCAGGCTAACCAGTCTATAATTTCCTGTCTTCTGTCTCCCTCCCTTCATAAACAGGGATGTTACATTAGCCATTTTGCAGTCCTCTGGGACTCCAGTGATCACTACCAATGCCTCCACAATTTTCTCAGCTATTTCCTTCAGACCCTAAAGTGTAGTCAATCTGGTTCAGGTGATTTATCCACCTTCAGCTCTTTCAGTCTCCCCAGCAGTTTTTCCTTAGTGATGGCCACTACACTCACTCTTGCCCCTGACTCTCTTGAAGTTTTTTTTATTCATTCATGGAATGAGAGTATCGCTGGCGAGGCGAGCATTTACTGCCCATCCCTAATTGCCCAGAGGGCAGTTAACAGTCAATCACATTGCTGTGGGTCTGGAGTCACATGGGATGGCAGTTTCCTTCCCTAAAGGATATTAGTGAACCAGGTGATTTTTCCTGACAATCAGCAATGGGTGTATGGTCATCATTAGACTCTTAATTCCAAATATATATTGAACTTAAATTCCATGGTCTGCCTTGGTGGGATTCAAACCTGGGTCCAGAGAACATTATCCAGGTCCCTGAAATAACAGTTCAGTGACAATAGCACTAGGCCATTGCCTCCCCATTGTGGTACATCACTAGTTCTGGTATGCTACTGGTGTATTCTGGTGTAGCACTGAAGACTTGTGCTCCAGAACTTGCCGCTCCCCTAACCAAGCTGTTCCAGTACAGTTACAACACTGGTATCTACCTGACAATGTGAAAACTTGCCCAAGTATGTCCTGTACATAAAAAGCAGGACAAATCCAATTCAGCCAATTACCACCCCATCAGTCTACTCTTGATCATCAGTAAAGTGATGGAAGGTGTCATCAACAGTGCTACCAAGCAGTACCTGCTCAGCAATAACCTGCTCACCGATGCCCAGTTTGGTTTCTGCCAGGGCCACTCAGCTCCTGACCTCATTACAGCCTTGGTTCAAACATGGACAAAACAGCTGAATTCCAGAGGTGAGGTGACAGTCCCAACACTCAGGAAGCTTGACACCATCCAACACAAAGCAGCCCACTTGACAGGCACTACATCCACAAGCATCCATCCCCTCTACCACCAACGCTCACTAGCGGCAGTATGTACTACCTATAAGATGCACTGCAGAAATTCACCACAGATTCTCAGACAGCACCATCCAAACCCACAACCACTTCCATCTAGACAGACAAGGGCTGCAGATATATGGGAACACCACCACCTTCAAGTTCCCCTAGAGGGCACACTGCTGGTGGTCAAGCACCAGGGGATATAATCTCAGAATAAGGGTAGCCCACGACGACTTCCATCTAGAAGGACAAGGGCAACAGACATATGGGAACATCACCACCTCCAAGCCACTCACCATCCTGATTTGGAAATATATCACTGTTCCTTCAGTGGCAGTGGGTCAAAATCCTGGAATTCCCTCCGTTGTGGGTCTGCCCATAGCAGGTGAATCACAGCAGCTCAAGAAGGCAGCTCATCATCATCTGCTCAAGGCAACTAGGGACAGTCAATAAATGTTGGCCAGCCAGCAATGCCCATATCCCACAAATGATTTTTAAAAAAATTCCATCATGAACCCTGATGCAAAGTACCTTTTCAGTTCCTTCACTGTTTCTTTGTTCACCATTACTACTTCTCCAGCCTCAATTTCCAATCGCCCAACGTATTGGTTCTCTTATCTTTTATATATCTAAACAATTCTTGCAATTTTTTTTATATTACTAGCTAGCTTCCCCTCGTATTTCATCTTCTCCTCATTAGTGTTTTTTTAGTTGTCCTCTGCTAGTGTTTAAAGGCTTCCTAGTAACCTTCGCCACAGTGTACGCTTTTTCTTTTGCTTTTATGCCGTCCCTGACTTCCCTTGTCAGCCATAGTTGTCTCATCCTCCCCTTAGTATGCTTCTTCTTCCTTGTGATGAATTTCTATTGTGCCTCCCAAATTACGCCTAGAAACTCCTACTTTTGCTGTGCCACCACCTTCTCTTCTGGTCTTCCCTTTCAATCAACTCTAGTAGCTCCACCCTCATGTCTTTTTAGTCACCTTTACTCAAATGTAATACCATTACAACCAATTCAAGCTTCTCCCCCAAACTGCAGGGTGAATTCTACCATATTATGGTCAATGACCCTCTTGCTTCTTCACTTTAGAATCAGAATTAGAATAACCTTTATTGTCAGGTGCACTCGAATGGGTGCAGTAAAAAGTCTAATGTCACCTCTCGACGCCATCTTAAGTACAAGATACTTTATGTGTTGTTACAGGATTGAAATAGTTAAACAAAAGTCTAGCATGGGAATACAGAGTTTAAAAGTCCTGAATGATACTAAAATGTATCTTTAAAGTACTGCCGCTCCAAGCTCCAGCCCATGACTCGGCTCCCAGCTTGGCACAAACTCACTCTGCTCCCGCTCCGGGCTCTGGCAGTGACTCACTTCTGGG
>NC_063369.1:178121-179853 GCF_021869965.1 Rhincodon typus
CTGCTCCCGCTCCGGGCTCTGGCAGTGACTTGCTTCTGAGACTTGGCTAGCACTCACTCTGCTCCTGCTCCAGGCTCTGGCAGTGAATCGCTTCTAGGACTTGGCCCAAGCTTGCTCTGCTCCCACTCTGGGCTCCAGCCGTAACTCATTTCCAGGACTCACCTCAAAGGCTGGCCTGGACTTGGTCAGCTCTGACTGCAGGCTCTGGCCACGACTCAGTTCCCATGTTGGCCTGCTCCGCTCTCCACAGACACAGATGCTTTGGTCCAACCAATCTATGCTGACCATAATCCCAAACTAAACTAGTCCCACCTGCCTATGCTTGGCCCATATCCCTCCAAACATCTCATTCACACACTTATCTAAATGTCTTCTAAATATTGTGACTGTACCCACATCCACCACTTTCTCTGGAAGATCATTCCACACTTGAACCACTCTCTGCGTTAAAAAATTGCCTCTCATGTATTTTTAAAATCTTTTTCCTATCACCTTAAAAACATGTCCCCTAGTCTTGAAATCCCGCAGCCTAGGGGAAAGACAGCTGCCATTCACCTTATTTATGCCCCTCGTGATTTTATAAATCTCTGTAAGGTCACTCCCTCAATCTCCCACACTCCAGTTAACAAAGTCCCAGCTCGTCCAACCTCTCCTTATAACTCAAACCTTCCATTCCCAGCAACACCCTGGTAAATCCCTTCTGACTCCTCTCCAGCTTAATAATATCCTCCCTGTAACAGGGCAACGAAAAACTTTAATGACCTCTGCTGAATCAATCATCCCTCCCCTTTAGCTAAGTTAAAGTCCTTGTGACCTTGGTTTGCACCATCAGTTCATCTACCTTATTCTGAATGCTTGGTGCATTAAGATACAACTTTGTTTTATCAATGAGTTTCCCTACACCATTCACGTTCCTATTGGCAGTAACATTCACAGATCCCGTCGCTTCCTTTTATTTTCTGGTACCAATCAACCCATTAATGGTATCTTCTACTTTGATTTTACACTTACCATGGAACTGAATCCACCACAAACACCCACTCCTGAAGCCCAAACTAAACCTCACTATTTAGGTAAGATCTCTAGCTATTGCCCCTGACTATGCGATTCGCCAGCACGATCCAGGTGGGTACCCGGCCCATGAGAACAATTCTCTGGGTCGTGTTTGGGACCGGATGCGGTGAATACTTTTGGGTTTTTGTCTGTCTGTAAACCCGGAACTGTTTAAAGGTTTCTGTCTGATGGACACTGCTCCCGTTACCACTTAAACCTCAGGACAGGAGGTAATCGGGTGTGAGGTGATATTTCGGGGTTTGCCGTTTATGTTCAATTTTTTTTGGCTCACAAGCTGCATTTTACCTTTCGCTCCGTCTTCAGGCGCCGCTCCCCACTTGTCCATGCGCGTGACAGCCTTCAAACCCGCTCAGCGCGGGAAAAATAACGGACAGCGGCCTCAAACCGCCCCCCAAGCCCCAACCCTCACGCCCCTTCCCCACCCCCAGCACACCAACCGCCCCTCCCCTCACACCACCACCCCCTCCCTCAGCACCCACCCCACACCACCCAACCACCACAGTGCCCCCCTCCCCTCCCCCCAAACCCTCACAGCCACAACCCCCAACCCTCACACCGTCCCATACCTCACACCCCTTCCCCAACACCAAATACCCCCCTCCCCCTCCCCCAAACCCACCCCCACCCCAACACACCAACCCCCCTTCCCCTCACTCCT